>NC_069659.1:64738409-65055454 GCF_027244095.1 Hemicordylus capensis | reverse complement strand
TGGCAGACTGCTGTGTATGTTTTCCAAAGTTTGTGTCAATAGAAGAGACTAAGATCTTGTATTAACTATTAATTTTTTTCTAATTAATATTGAATGTACATAGTAAATACCTTAAATACACTGGTTGTTATGTTTCCAGACTGGTATGTGATGGTAGAAAATTTAAACTCTTAAATGAAACTTAATTGTTTTCTTGGGGTATCCCCATGCACAAGATAAACATTTGTATATCTGTGTATCTAGATATCTTGGTTAGGGTGTATGTTGAGGGCTTTCTTTAGAAATCATAGAACTGTTAAGTAGCCACACGAAGGAATTAATCTTTGAGAAAATAATTCTTGCTTGCCAACAGGTAGATAGAGTAACTAATATCCTATCTTTAAATTACAGCATTATCTCATTGTTAGTCTCCCTGTATTTAGTTAGACTAGAAAAGAATGTTTCACTCATTTGGAAGTCTTCACTCTTGTCCTTGCAGATGAAACATCAGGAGGGCTCAGGGGCATGTGGGATGTGCTATTCCTCAAGGAAGGGACACCAGGGAAAACCAGGACATTTTAAGTACTGAGGCCAGTGGGAAATCTGCTCAAGTTTGGGGGCGGGTACGTATTGCCTCTGACGTACTGATTGGGTGATGGTACACTATTGCTTTTCTGTATGAACCCTCTTTTGGCTTGCTCAGAGCACATTTGGCTGGAAGGGATTGGGAAGGAGCTTGCACATTGTCCAGTAAATATCCATGATCAATACCATGATAACTACAGGGGCCTTTATACTGAAGCATCTTGACTGTAGAGGCAATGCAATAAATGCTATAGAAAGAAAGATGAGAGCAATGTAGATTGGTTAATTTTAAAAATGTAGTTCTTTTCTGAGTACCCAAACTTACAACATTTTGATTTTGTAATTTTATTTTCAGGAAGAAGAGAATTTATCCAAAGATTAAAACTTGAAGCAACACTGAATGTGCATGATGGCTGTGTAAGTGCTGTGTGTGAGAGTTTTGACATGTATAAGCACATAATGCACTATTTATAAATTATATATGTAAATGTTTAATATTTATCTGCAAGGGTTAATTCATCCAGCAATAAATGTTGCACAGAAAGTGGTTAATTTACCAATTTTTAAAATATATTTTAATAACAGACTGACTATCTGCAAATTGTTATAAAGCATTACATTTATGGTAGAGAATGACAATGGGTTTAGGATCAGGAAAGTGGGACAGTAAACATAATAATGATCAGCAAGATAGCTGTGAATCATAGGGATATCTTTGAGGTTAGCTTTGTTCTTAGGTAGGGATGTGCTGACTGAGGGCTTACACAGCCCCTTTAAAGCAGAGGAGAGCAGTTCCATATCTGCTTCTCCTCCACTCGCTGCTATTGCAGTCATCCTTACACTCCACCCAGCACACCAGTGGGGGATCTCCCAGCTGCTCCTGTGTGATGCTGGCACGCAGGGGCAGCTGATGGACACCCTGCCAGCACGTGGGCATAGCTGGGGGGAGTGTTGGGATTACTGTAATGGCGGCGAGCAGAGGAGGAGCAGATATGGAACTGCTCTTCTCTGCTTTAAAGGGGCTATGTAAGCCCTTGGTTTTAAAGAGATGTTTCCCATGATTTGGCACATCCCTATTCTTGGGTTATTTAATTTTTCCTCCAGACTAATTTTTGGAATTTGAGGGGAGAGTTCTTCAGGGGTAGGGAGGATAATTGATTCTTCCCATAAGTGGTGTTCTATAGTAGTGTGATCCAAAAGAATGTAGGTGGGGAGGAGTATCTCTTGTGTAGTTGGACTTCCTTTGTGCATGGATTTGCAAATTTTATACGTATAAATTATCAGTATTTTAAACAGAGAATCAGCTTGCATGTGGAACGCTAAGTGCAGCTTTGTCAATTTGTGTTGTTTGCTATAGAGTTCATTTTCTTTTTGTATATTGGGAATTGTATTGTAAAATCAACTTAATTTTGCATGGATTCACTGTTCAATAATGCTGTTATTGATGTATTTTTCAGTATATACCTATACAAAGTTTGTATTATTTATTCTTCATTGTTTTTCCTTAATTAATTTTGGTTTTAAATAATTGCTCACAGGTAAACACAATTTGCTGGAATGATACAGGAGAATATATTTTATCTGGATCGGATGATACTAATCTTGTAATTACTAATCCATATAGTAGAAAGGTAAGATGGTCTGCTGTCCCCTTACATATTCTTATTTATGGTCAAAATGTTGCTTACAAGTATGTAATTGTATTGGAAGGATTTCTTCTTTGAAAGCTCGATATTGCATGTATCCATATTTTCCAGTGTTATTCTTCTAGAAAAGCGTATTTGTCTGCTAAAGCCCCCAAAGCCACCAGTACCATACAAAAAGGTTTTTATTATGCTTGATACCATGAATTCTTCTCTGTTTACCTTTTCCATCCACCTCCATATTTGATCCAGTGCAAATATGAGATCAGCTGTGAAGTAAGTTAACTGGGTGATCCTGAACAAGTAATTACTTTCAGCCTAAGATGATAATGTATGGTAGTCTGCCATGGAGTGTTTTGAATAAGATGGGAAAGAAGGAAATGGTAGTAGAGTATATGCTTTCCATATAGAAGAACCTTGGTTCAATTCCAAGCATCTCTAGGTAGGATTGGGAAAGACCCCTGTCTAAAACCCCATAGAGCCTTCTAGTCAGTGGCTAATATTTAACTTGGTGAATCAATGGTCTGACTTTGCATAGGACAGCTTCCCATTTTCTCTCTATGAAATGTATTTTCAAGTTTCTCTATATTACTTAAAAGTGTTAATCTAATAATCCTTGTTTTCTAGGTTTTAACAACCATTCGCTCAGGACACAGGGCAAATATTTTTAGTGCAAAATTCTTACCATGCACCAGTGATAAGCAGATTGTGTCCTGTTCTGGAGATGGGGTCATTTTTTATACTAACGTAGAGCAAGATGCTGAAACCAACAGACAGTGCCAATTTACATGCCATTATGGAACTACTTATGAGGTATTGCAATATACATCTTTCCTCTCTTACTATCATAAGGGCAGGAATGCTGAGTAATGCTGGGTTATTACTTCACTCTTTCTAATTTCATAACCTAGACGTGGGACAATCCAGTTCAAATAAAAATTTCTTGTTTCTGTTTGCCTTTATAATGTAAGGAGATTGGAAATATACTATTTTGCATTTTTCTTTGATGTTCTGTCCTCTAAAGACACCCCCCACCCCACCCCCACACAAGAACTTGCAGTACTGTTGTCTCAGTGCAGACCTTCATTGTCATTCTTATATTTATATGTATCATCTTGGTTTTTTATATGGTTTTTATATGGTTTTTTAAATGGTCTTTTCCATTTTTTAAATCTATGATATGTATACAAACTTCCCAGTTAAAGTAATTTTTAAAAAGGTTTCTGAATAAAGAAATATTTTGAAAAAAGGTTTCTGAATGAAGAAATTAACTCTTCAGCAGTACTTCTCAATATGTGTAGAAACTGATTTGTTGTTGATCATAAACATTTATCCTGGCATTCAATGAGCCTCTTTAGGGGTTTCCCAAAGGCTTGCGTCCCGTTCCCCCCCCCCCCCCAACAAGCTGGCCATCATGGCATGTCATAAATTGGGCATATCATACTTTTTGAAACTGCTCAGTTTCAGAGCAAAGCAGCTTTCCATCCAGCATGGAGAGACACTGTTCAAGAAAAATAAATCTCAGGTTGCCTTGCTGCGTAGAATTAGTTGCACAGTTGTTTGGTTTCTGGCTTTTATTTCTAAAGCTACCAGTTTGTGCCACATTAAATTATGCCCTTTGTTTATTTTGCAGATCATGACTGTTCCAAATGATCCTTATACTTTCCTGTCTTGTGGAGAAGATGGCACTGTAAGATGGTTTGATACTAGAATCAAGACGAGTTGCACAAAGGAAGATTGTAAAGATGTAAGAGATACTTGTATAAGATTGTGTAAATAACAAGTCACATTATGTTCCAAATCTGAGATCTGACATCTTGGGTTGCTTGCTATGACCAAGGTATGAGAGGACAAGGCTATAAATATGAAAAGAGACATTTTCAGTATCTTTGAAATATATGGCATTTTGTTTGCCCATTGTAATTTCTGGACCTGTTAGGCAGTTCTCTTTAGAACTGAAAAACAAATTTAGGTTTGGATTCAGGTTTGCCTTTCATAAATTTTGTTTTATTTTAGAGCTGGACAGTTATTAGTTAATATGTGCATCTGTCTGTATAACAGCAGTGTATTATGGAGCACTCTCTACCTCAAATTCTGTGTTCTCATAATTTGAGGTAGAATACACCATAATAGACTGCTGTAATATATATTAATATATTATGTAGATGTGAGAGTAATTTGTCAAGTTTACTTTGCAAATTACTTTCCAAAATATGTTTCCAAAATACTTTTGTCCAAAATTATTACTGTTTTGTTGACTGAAAATGCACTTTAGTCGTCTGTGTTTTTTGACCTCTTTTGGTCCATAATCAGTATTGTTCCTTTTTATGTTGTAGCTATTTTTGGTTCTTAATCTCATTGCATTGCTCTTTATGTCGAATGATCTGTACATAAATCTAATCTAGCCCAATCTCTTTAAACTAGCTTAGGCAGTACCTGCCTCCTTCTATCCACATCCTGACTTCTTTTCTACAAGCAAAGCTTTAAAAACTGGCAAATTAAAAATCATTTTTACATTTGAAAGTTGATGTACATGTACCATGCATTTTGTTTTGTTAATCTCATTCCTGTCCGCCTTCTAAAAACATACTTAAAATTTTAATGTGGGCCATATTTAGCTCCTTTTGTAATATAGCCATCTTGATTTTATTCCATCTTGATTTTATTTGGGATTGTATTCATTGGTAGGAATTAATGCCAGGTGTTCATGTGCTTTTAAAAGTATTTTCCTTTTATTTTAGGATATTTTAATAAACTGTAGGAGAGCTGCCACTTCTGTAGCTATCTGCCCTCCAATACCATATTATCTTGCTGTTGGTTGCTCTGATAGCTCAGTAAGGATATATGATCGGCGAATGCTTGGCACAAGAGCAACAGGTAGGTGCGTACTTGTGTGGTATTTTAATGTAAACTTCTTTTGAATACCACAGTTGAGTTGTATAAGGCATGAACTTTAAAGACACCATTTAAAAAAAAATATTTTCTACAAATAGCTTGTAATTATGTTACGTTTTTATAATAATTTATAACCCTTGGGGAGGATCCAGGTGTTTAAATTCTGCTAGTTTTCAGCTAAAGGTGTTCTCAGGAAATTGACTCAAAATTTTTCATATTCTATAGAAGGGTATCTGGACTATGATTCAAGCATGCATGCATACTGGCATTATTTTGAGTTGCCACTGAGCAACTCACTCCTTCCCACAAATTGTCAAACTAGAAAACTTAAACTAGAGAATCCAAAGAACAGGTTTAAGTTTTGAGGCAGAGCTGCCAAAATGTCCACTTTCAGAAAAGAAACTACATACCTGTATAAGAGACATTTTGCCTTCTGTCAATAGTAAATTTCTTTCGTTTGCAGCCAGGGTAAATATTTATTTATTTACTTACTTAATGTATTTCTTTAACACATTTATTTTTTATTTTTCTAAATAAATGTAGAAAAGAAATGTTAGCTTGAAAGTGCTGCAGTTTTCCGCAGTTTTTCTGAGTTCATCCCTAAGAGTGGGTTGTGTTCCAAATCGTGCCCCAGGCAGGAAGTAGATTTTAAAGCTGTAGTCATATCCGGTAGCTATGTAGAAGGTGCCCAAAACCCCAGTTCCATTCCTGTCGTGCCCTAGGCAGTATCATTTTCGAGGGAGCTCTGACTTTCAACCGACCAGGCATGTTTTCCCTGCTTGTTTGTATGTTTGTTTTCCTCCTCCCAACCCCCTTTCCCACCCCCAGCAAGGGTGGGAAAGGAGTCTTTTTTGCTTATTTTTCTCAAACACTAAATTTTTTTCCTGTTAATCCAATCTGATCCATTGGCTGCTTATTTTACGTTTAGTTTGGACTTTGTTTTTTGTCTCCTTGTCCCGACTCCTCATGGAGCCAGCCCATGCGGGAGACTTCCTGGGGGGTTCCGAAACCCCTCCAAACCTAAAACTGCCCTGCAGTCGAGAAGCCCTGTGATCCTTTTGCACGCGGCAGCAAACGCTTACACTCATTGCCGCCTGCTGATTCGGGCAGCGTCTCGCTCTCCACTTCCTCAGCCGCATTATCCAGCATTACCGGGGCCAGCCACCCGGCGGGGGAAGCCAGGGCTTCGCCCAGAAAGGCTCATAAAAAATCCAGACACCAGGGAGAGGGAGCAAAGCCCTCCAAAAAACAGAAAACAAATCAGGAGCGCCAGAAACAATATAAAAAGAAATCCAAGCCTCCTGTTGCTCGCTTGAGCAAATGCCTCTTGCTACAGGCGGTTTGCCAGCAACATCTTCCTCAGCGGCTACCTCCCACCCTTCTCCAGGCCCTGGTAGGTACAAAATCACCGGCCATCAGGACTGACGACCTATGTGTGCCCACAATTTCTGAACCTGGCAACCAACCGGGGGAGGGGGAACCCGGTTCTCCGGTCATTCCCCCTGCATCCCAGCCAGCTACACCAAGCACCACGAGTCCAACTATGGTGCCTGTGTGGACTGCTCCTGAACCTCTTCCCATGCCACCAGAGGTTAAGAGTACCCCCCCCCCCCCCGATTTACAGCACAGGCAGCCCTCTTCTGAATTTGAACAGTGGCTAAGACAATTCATACACATGGAACTCTCTACTGCTCCTTCTATGCCCACCCAAACCTATTTTTCCTCTTCCCTGGGCTCCAGCCCAACTAGAGGCGTTATACCCCCTAATGAATGGGGGCATTTCCTACCTAGACCATCTAGAAAAAGGAAATCAAAAAGGCCGGCCTGCCTGCCTTCCTCCATCCTCCTCCTCCTCCTCCCCCTCCATATCTGAGGATGACCATAACCCCCGTTCTCCAAAGAAGCATGCACCCCCTACAGGGGATACCAACTTCCACCCTGCTGTTCCCAAACCATTGGTTCCTTCCGATCCTCCACACCATCCCACTCCACTTCCTCTACAGCTTACCCTAATCCTCCACTCCTACTTCCCAGGACACATCTTCCTCCTCAGCTATGGAGGAAGGTGAACTATCACAGGAGGAATCTCTCCAGGTAAGTTTACCTCTCCAGGTAAACTCATTTAGACTCTTCCAGCCATCTGACTTTGAGGTATTATTGGCAAAAGCAGGGAAGAGTTAAGGATGTCTCGCCAGAATCCATTACCCAGCCACAACCAGTTTTTGACCAGGTGGTTTTTCCATCTACCTCAGCCTCTTCTTCCTCTTTGCCTTTCCCTCCACTCTTCAGCGAGGCCATGATTTCTGAGTGGAAAGTTCCCTTCGCCCACAAACCAACTACACCCCACCCTAAAAAACTGTATGTTCTTCCTGATAATGTTACGGCCTTATTAGTCTCTCCCATTGTAGATGCTCCTGTGGCACAACTGATCTCTGGAATGCTCTTGAATAAAGATGGGGATGAGCAACTCAAAATCCCCGAGGATAAGAAGTTGGATTTCCTCCTCCGCAAAGTACACGATGGCGCGGCTACGGTGGTAAAGGCAGCTCTGCTAATTCCATTTTCGTGTGGGTATCACTTTTGTGGGTGAAAGAATTGATCCAGCTAATTCCTCCGGAGAACAAACAACTTAGACAAAGCATCAACAAGCTTGCCAAAGCTGCAGCCTTCGTGGCTGATTCTAGTTTAGATTGTATCCAACACGCGTCTAGATCCATGGCGGCAGGGGTGGCAGTTAGGAGATGCCTGTGGTTGAAGAACTGGAAGGTAGACCACAAATCTAAACTCAACCTGGCCTCATCGCCCTTTTTTGAGGAGACTCTGGAGCCCATTCTTGTAGAGACTAGGGACAAGAAAAAGGCAATTATTCCCAGAAGGGAATATACCCGACCGGGTAGATTTTCTCAAAATGCTTTTCATCCCTAGAGGTCCTCCCAGACACCTCCTTTCAGTTCTTCCAGGGATTACCGCCCGTTCAACAACAACTTTAGATCCTCTTGCTGACAACAGGGCCAGCAACAGCAGTTCAGAGGAAATAGGGCCCAATCCCAGGGGCAGCCCTTCAGATCGAGATTCCAACAAGAAGACAATGGTTCCTTACCTGTCAGAGGCGTGCTCCAGCTTTTCTCAACATCATGGAGCCATTCTACATCAGATACATGAGTGCTAGATACTGCTTCTCAGGGCCTACGCCTAGAGTTCACATCGCATCCTCATGACTCTTACATACCTACCCCCATGTCCAAGAATCTGATGAAAACGTGTCTCAGGCAATACAACATCTGATTGAGCTCCATGCCATCAAACTGGTCCCTCTGACAGAGCACGCTCAGGGAATTTATTCCATTCTATTCCTGGTGCCAAAGAAGGGTGGAGGGTGGTCCTAGACCTTAAGCGTCCAAACTGTTACATTTGGAATAGACCATTCAGGATGGAATCCCTTTGCACCATAAAGGAAGTGATTCACAACAGAGAGTTCCTAGCCTCCATAGACCTCTTGGAGGCGTATCTACACATCCCCATCCACCCGTCCCACCGCAAATACCTCCGTTTTCACATACACATGCTGTTTAGCCTGTCCTCTACCCTGAGAATATTCACCAAGATCATGGTAGCCCTCATAGCTCGGATGCATGAAGAAGTGCTCCTGGACGATCTGCTCATTCACTCCTCGTTTCGACTACAAGCTCACCAGGACATACTACAAATTCTACATCTCCTAACTTCCCATGGATTCGTTGTCAACAGGAAAAAGAGCTACCTGGTCCTCTCACAATCTCTGCAACACCTGGGAGCCTTTTTCGACACTGTCCAGGGCACGATCTTGTTAACAGCAGACCAAAGGAACAAGATCACAACACTGATCCTTCCCCTTCTTCACAGACCTACGGTGGACCTCATCCTTCTGGCACAGATACTAAGCTCCATGATATCCTGCCTGGAATGCATCCCCTGGGCACGTTGGCAGTCCTGCACTCTACCCCTGCTAACTTGACAAAGAGGCACCTTTGAACATGGTGGTTCTCTTTATTTAGCAGGGGGAGAGTAACTGGCCCTCTCCACCCCCAGCACAGTACCTCCAGTGACTGTTGCTGGTGTCTATCTTGTGTTTCTTTTTAGATTGTGAGCTCTTTGGGGACAAGGATCCATCTTATTTATTTATTATTTCTCTTTGTATAGCCATTTTTGGAAGGGCGGTATAGAAATCGAATAAATAATAGCAATAATTAATAATACAATACAATCCTTCCCTTCCAGAACCTCATCACGACCAGAACACACAGACTGATTGTACTTACCATGGAGGTTTTTCACTCCCTACGCTGGTGGGTGTCACCAGCTATCCTAAGAGATCTGCCCCTAGTCCCTCCACACAGGATCATCATCACCATGGATGCAAGCTTCACGGGATGGGGAGCACATTGTCTCCAACAACTTGCCCAGGGAGTTTGCTAGAGAAAAGAGACCTCAATGAGCATCAACCTACTTGAACGAAGAGGTATTCTTCTCGCCCTCAGACACTTCTCTCACCTATGGGGTCAACATGTCCTAGTCTGCACGGACAATGTAGCCGCAAAGGCACACGTCGCGAATCAGGGCTGCACTAGGTCCTGTCACATGATGGAAGAGTCCAACCGGCTGTTCACCTTGGCGAAAAAACATCTTGTCTCAATCACAGTCAAGTATCTGAGCGGGACAACCATTCTGACGGCAGACTGGCTCAGCCCTCGGAATATAGATCCGGCAGAATGGTCGCTCCACACCGAGGTCTTCTATCAGATCATGACAGTATTTGGTCCCCCAATCATGGATCTTTTCATCATCAACCTCCCAGATTCTACACAAGGTTCCACTCACCGCTAGCAGAGGCCATGGACACAGTCACGACAGCCTGGCCTTCTATACACCTTTCCACCAACAGCCATCATAGCCAAAGTCCTGCAGAAGATGATCACAGAGAAAGCAAGCCTAATTCTTATCGCTCCTTACTGGCCAAAGAGACTGTGGTTCGTGGACCTGGTCTTGTTATCCTCCAGGAAACCATGGCCTCTTCCACGTCACCCAGATCTGCTGTCACAGGGCCCCATACTACATCTAGATCCAGATGGGCTCCAACTATGTGCCTGGAAATTGAATGTGCCTCACTGAAAAGGGCTGGATACACCGTTCTGATGTCAAGGAAGCCCTCACCTACCAGGATCTACCAATCCACTTGGTCCGCTTTCTCCAGATAGGCATATAGGAAATGCTTCTCACCGCTAACTGCAGGGATCCCTGAAGTTCTGTCTTTCCTCCAGGAGGGCATAGGGATGGGACTGCAGACAGGTTTCAGCACTTGCATCGGTCCTGCAACTGACATCACATGGATCCTCCATGCGCCACCCTCAGGTACTTCCTGAAAGGGGCCACCAACTTTGCACCCCTGCCCATTCACAGATTTTCATCATGGGATCTCAACAAGGTCCTTAATGCCCTCACAAGACAACCCTTTGAACACCTCAGATCGGCACCTCTGAAAATCCTCTCCTACAAGGCACTCTTTCTCGTGGCCATCATGTCGGCACGCAGGATATCCGAATTGGGAGCCTTATCTGCACGCAAGGAGCTTTGCTCTTTCAACTATGAAGCAGTTATACTGCGCTTGGATCCAACATTTACCCCAAAGATCAATTCCATCTTCCACAGGTCCCAGGAGGTGGTCCTCCCCTCTTTCTGCCCGAATCCTACACATCCTAAGGAGAAACTATGGAGTACTCTAGACGTACGCAGGGCACTTCAAATCTACCTGAAGCCTGCCAAACCACACCGCAACTTGGTCGCCCTATTCATTTCATTTCATCCTAACTCCCTAGGTCACAAAGTGTCCAAGACTACCCTAGCTAGGATCGGATTAGGGCCACTATCTGCCTGGCGTACGAGACACTGCATATACCAGTTCCACGGGGCGTCACGGCTCACTCCACCTGCAGTGCCAGCATGTCAGCCGCTTTCTCGGCTAATGCCCCACTTCAGGTCATTTGTAAAGCAGCTACTTGGTTCTCCATTTCCCCATTTATCAAGCACTATAAAGTCTTGTCCTTCCATTCCAAGCAAGCGGCTATGGCTAGCACAGTCCTACAGCAGGTTGTCTAACCGTCCGCTCTTCCATTCCTGTATCTTCTTTCTGCTTGAGCATGTCCCACTCTTAGGGATGAACTCGGACAAACTGCGGAAAAAGAAACATTGGTCTTACCTGTGAAGGGTTCTTTTTCGCAGTGTCTGAGTTCATCCGCCCCTCCCATGGATGCTTCACATATCCATGGGTTTTGGGTGCAGTTGTGGGTGGCAATGACTCCCGGAGTAACAGTGACCCCTTCCTCTAGCTCATCTTTTCTCCGTTTTTCAGCCATTTGGCTCTTACTGTCTGCCTGTCACTAGTATTTCCCTCTATGTTTCCCTAGTACCTTTAACTTTTACTTTTAAGCTTCTACGATTGCCTGGCTCAACAGTCCAGAACTGGGGTGTTGGGCGCCTCCTACATAGCTACCGGATATGACTATAGCTTTAAAATCTACTTCCTGTCTGGTGCATGATTTGGAACACAATCCACTCTTAGGGATGAACTCAGACACTGCGAAAAAGAACCCTTCACAGGTAAGACCAATGTTTCTTTCTAACTTTTTAGTAGTTCTCAGCTGTAATAATATCTTGTTTAATGTTCATAGTGATTTAGAGACAAAAAAATTGGTCCCTTCCTTAAGACACTTGAATTCTAAAACGTGGCACAGTGAGGAGGAGGATGGCAAGGTAAACAGAAGAAAAATAAGAATTCAAATCAGTTAGGCTTTTTCAGTAGGGGATTAGGGCAAAGGGGTCATGGATAGCTGAAAGTGCTCAGAGAAAAATGCAAGATGTGATTTACCTTTACTTTGGTTTGTTAGAGATTATTATAGGAACATAGGAAGCTGCCTTATGTTGCATCAGACCATTGGTCCATCTTGCTCAGTATTGTCTAAACTGACTGGCAGTGGCTCTCAGTCTTCCCCACCCCTACCTGGAGATGCCAGGGATTGAACCTAGACCTTCTGTATGCAAACAGAGGCTCTACCACTGATCTAGGGCCCCACCCCCAAGGGGATGTCTTGCAGCAGACAGTGCTTAAATGAAGTCACCATTCAAATGCAGACCAAGGTAATCCTGCTTAGCAAAGGGGACAATTCATGCTTACTGCAAGACCAGCACTTCCTCCCACTCATGGGGAGTGCAAAACACAGGTGAGATGAAGTGTTTTCTTAGGGAGAGTGAGGTGTAAATAAGTACATTCTGTAGCTCCTTTATACTAGTAAGTTGAATCAGAAGAATTGCCGCTTAATTAAAATACGCTTAACTGCTGGTAATATTCATGTTTCTATGTAAGAAATGAAAATAGGAGTAGTAGTGTTGCACTGATTCTTTGCAAGCTTCTGGTGCAAAACCAATTCTTATGGTTTCCAATTCTTATGGTTCCCCTCCCAGAAAACCTTTGCTTGTCTCTTTCACAGTTGTTTGCTGCCCAATGAGCAGCAGCTTTAGTGTCTTTTTAAGACACTAAAAAGTGTCTTTCTTTATAAGACTTTCTCTTTTTAAGTGTGTCCTTCAAGGCTACCTGATTCTAGTCAATTGGGGATTACATAACCAGCATGATGTCATAGCCGATTAGGTTTAGCTATGATATGATGGGGAAGGACCATAGCTTAGGGAGAAAGCATCTGCTTTGCATTCAGTTCCTGATGCCTCAGAGTAGGGCTGGGAAAGACCCATCTGAAACTGGGGCGCTGTTGCCAATCAGTGTAGACCATACTAAGCTAGGTAAACCAATGGTCTCACTCATGGGTGGAACTGGGGGGCAGCCAGGGCACGTGCCCTAGGTGCCACTGAGGAAGGGTGCCATGCCTGTTCCTGCCACCCCCACCCAATTGCCCACCTGCCCAGCCCCAGGGCCCCCTCAGCCACTTGCCATCCTGCTTGCCTTGTCCTCTGGCTCCAGCCTAGGATCGGCATGGCCTAGGATCAGAGAGGCCTGCAAACTGCAGAGCTGTTCTCTCCCCGCCTCTCAGCTGATCGGTGGGTAGGCGGGGCTTCCTGAGAGGCCTCCTTGTAGGCCTCCCTGAGGCCTGAACTTGGCAGGCCCCAAGCAAGCCAGGAAGGAGGCAGGCAGACCCTCTGCCCAGACCATCCAGCACAGCTTTTGCAAGGTAGACTGTGAATTCCTTTTTGTGGTTAACCCCGCCCCCCGTATATAAGGATCTGCTTGCCATAGGGCTTTGATATGGGGTGTGGGGAGACTGAGAGGTCTCTGAATATTTAATTTAAAACAGATTGAAAAATTTGCTGGCTTTAAAAACAAAAACTATCTAAAAAGGCCTATAAGTGGTTTGTTTCATGGCAGAAAATTACAAAAACTTCTGGAACAAATAATATTTTATTTATTTATTTATTCATTCATTCATTCATTCATTCATTCATTTATAAATGCACTTATGTTTAAGTTGTTTTGCAACCCAGAAGGTCTGAGTGAGAACTGTGAAGCATGTGTTGAGCTTTTATTTTATTTTATTTTTCTTGTGTGTGAACTGCTCTCCAATAACTCGCAGGGACTTCAGGGTAAATCTGACCAACATGTGAATTCAGCACCTCCATTCCAGAGGAGATGTGTGTTAAAGGGCTTTAAAAGCCCTGTGTGAAAAATCTCCTGGAATCAAACTTTACTGAATTTGTTCAGAATTCTGAGAAAACACACACAGGCTCACACTGCATGGTTGAAAGTCTCCTTTGCTAATCTGCAGCAAGGGGGCCATTTTAATAATTAGTATTTCTAGTGTGTTCTAGGCATTAAAAGTAGCACAAATATATAGTACTCAATGTATATCACTATATATTGTGAAGTGTGCATGTATGTATTCAGTGAAATGTATTTCCAGGCAGCATACTTGTTTTAAAAGATCAGACTTAAATCCTTGGAGGCCCGGGGTGTGTGGAGGCCCTGGACTTTGAGGCGCTGGGGGCCCATTTTAAAATCTCATCTTGGTCCATTCCAACCTTGCTATGCCCCTGGTGGAATAGATACATATGTATTGATCACTACACATGGGTTTCTGCACAACACCTGCACAGAAGAAACTTCCATGTAGAAAATGTGTCTCTTGTAAATTGACCCTGAATTTTCCATCCATGACTGGGGTATCTGAGAGTTAGAGTCAATAATAAAAGAACAGCACACTGTTTGTGACAGGAAGGGGCAAATTACAATGATTTCTTAGTCTGACAGGGCTGGTTTTGGCCCTGGCAGAACTTGGCTGTCTGCTCCTGTTGCAAATTCCTCTGTCTAGTGTGGCAAACTAATGTATCCTCATCCCTCCTGGTGTCAAAGTAAGCACTAGTGTGGTGAATGCACATATACCCCATCATGAGCCAACAGTCATCACAAGACAAAGGCTGGCAGGAATCATTCACTGGTTTATAGACTCCCCCCCCTACACACACACCACCTTCTTCCCCTATTTTGTTAGTGGCTATTTGGGCAGGTTATCCTCTAGGACAAAATCATGTTTTTTAAAAAGCATGAGATGAGACAGAGAAAATGACACTTGGAATCCTCACATAACTCCTGACTGTTGTTCTAAGTCTTTTACAGAGGTGGCTCATGTTTTCAGGTTTTGATCAACACCCATGTCTAGATGGTACAGTGTTCCTTTTAACAGGGATTTCCAGATATTGTTGACTACAAGTCCCATCATTCCAGTTTGGACAGGGGCGCAATTTCAGTGCTTGCCCTAGGCGCTATTTTCCCTAGATACGCCTCTGGTCTCACTTGGTACAAAACAGTTTCCTATGTGACTTATTATGCCAAAGGCCAATTCCGAGTGAGGACGGGAATCATTGCCCTCACTTTGAAAGGATGAAAGCTTTTGCCTCTGTTTATGCCTCCCATAAGATTGATGAAAAGGTAGAATTGCAAAAAACACCCCTCCAATTTCAGTACTAAACAGGATAAATACAGTTTAGATAGTTATACACACTTGTATGTATGTAATGGAAAAATAATTAAAATTTGTTAATCCAGGTAATTATGCAGGCCGGGGTACTACTGGACTGGTGGCACGCTTTGTTCCTCCCCACCTCAACAACAAATCCTGCAGGGTAACTTCTCTGTGCTACAGTGAAGATGGCCAAGAAATTCTTGTGAGCTATTCTTCAGACTACATATACTTGTTTGATCCCAAGGATGATACAGCTAGAGAACTTAAAGTTCCTTCTGCAGAAGAGAGAAGAGAAGAGGTGAGTGTTCAACAGTGACTGTTGCAATCAAGAACATTAACGCCATAATTTAACTATCTTGAAAAAGGTCTTCCTTTTTCAACACTTCCAAAATTGCAGGTGCTGATAGCGTTTTATGCTCTCATATAATTTTTTTGCAAGAAAATTTAGAAGTATTATTTGATTTGTTAGATGTTTTGTTATCAGCTGAGTGGAGTTTTGCTTGTAGATCCTGATTAAGATCTGACCAAGGTAAGTAAATAAGCAACCATACTTGATAATGAAATTAACTTCATTGAATCAGTAAAATGAACTCACCAGTAACTGAGGATAGATTGGGAGTGAATAGTTGCATTCTTCTTATTTGACAATTGTTCCGAACAAATTGACATCTGTTTACTATTTTTTAAAAAAATCATGTGAATTATCCTGGCTCTGCTGGCGGATCAGTTAGTTACATGTGAATCAGCTCAAAGTTAACACTAAACTATGGTTAATACAACAGATTTAATACAAACAGGAAGTATTTGTTAAAAAGAGCAATTGTATACTATAGATAGAGTAAATCATTTAACATCTGCAATCACTGAGAAGCATCCAGACTAACTATGCAAGTGCAATAGTTCTCACAGAAGCCATTTTCCTCATCTCTCTTTCTTCCTGCAGTGGCAGCCTTTCCTTGAGTTCCACCCAAAAGTTGTGTGCAAGGGTTGAAGGACCCTCTGCAGTTGTGTGGGGTGAATTGCTGATAGTTGGAGAAGGAGGGGAAACATCCAGGAACTAGTCAGGAACACGTTTGCTCCACAAGTGGAACATGTTTCCACCCTTTTTATGAGACTCCTCCCTCCTCTTGGGCAAGGGTGATGTGTGATGGAACTCTTGCCACATGACCTTCAGCAAAGGCTTTGTGGGAGGCTTGGCAGTGTGGGGTAGGCTTCAGAGAGGGTGTACAGGCAAGGAAAACAGCTTATTTGAATTTGAATAGGAATTCTGCCTAAAGACCTAGAATGCTTATCTAAAAGAAAAAACCTAAAAGTAAGCAAGGAAAGAGGAAGAAGAGAAAAGAAATACTGCAGCTATGATGTAAATGTATGCTGTTTTGAGCAGATTTTTCACCCATGTAAATGTAGCACCTCTTGGGTTGTAATGCAGTGAAAATATATCTTTTCTAAGTATATAAATATCAGTAGCACTAGTAGACCCATTGGTATCAAAGATTTGAATAACAGTGTGCAAATACATTCTTTTGGTTACAGTTGATATAGGTTCATGTGAATGAAATGACAATGGACACTTGTACTATAATCTTGACAAATTTGGCTATCAAAAAATAAGAAGTAAGGTAAAACTGGCTTTCTTTCCATCTTTTAAAACACAATGAAAATGCACTGTTTTTCTTAGGTGACTACTTGGATAAAAAAAAAAATCTTAATTATTTAGTATTAAATCATGAGCAGATTGTAAGCAAGCTTAGGAAACTTCTGTAATGCCTTGATTTATTGGTATTCTAAATACCTTCATATTTAAACTGGTTGTCCAGAGTTGCAAGTCTGTTCCATGTTTTGATGGCAGAAACTTTCTGGGCCAGTGTACCAATGTGAAATTCTACTCTAGATATAGAAGCAGCCATGTGTTGATAACAGAATGTTTCCTTGAAGACAGAAATAGCAACATGAAGAGTTCATCTGGCACAATTTGTAAGATTCCCTCAATACTACTTTCCCCAAAATGTGTTCTACCTTAACATGTGATAGAAAAGGAATATTCTGTTTAACAAGTGACATGTAAGTTCTGAAATACATTTTTTCCAGATATAAATGTTAAATATTTATAATTCAACTGGATTATAAAATGTCCCACCACTATTATGGACACAGAGAATTATAGCTATAAAATCTTTGTGGTGGCCCGATATCATTCCCAGCATGGGCTCTGCACTTGTGCAGTTGCTCCCACAGAAAGATTTGTCAACTCCTTGAAGCACTCTGGCCTTGCCCTTCGTGTGCAGAGCGTGCTCAGTATCCTTGGCGCCAGATCTCTGTTTCCCTCAGTTCCTTTCTGTCTGTCGTAGTGTCTGCTTCCTCAGGGATTCGCTCCTTTGTCCACAGTTCCTGGGGAAAAAAAAAAAACCGGTTGTATACATGGTTATTTGGATTTTTGGACTTTCAGACTGTGTTTCTGACTTTGCTTTTGCCTGTGTTTGGATTTGTTTGCATCCAGTATGATGGCCCCAAGAAAAACCTTTTAAGAGGTGTTACTCATGCCATGGCACTCTCCCCTCTTCTGACTGGCATGACTTGTGCCTTCTTTGCCTAGGGGCGGACCACAGTGTTCGATCCTGTAAAATTTGCCTTTCATTCTCAAAATTGATCCAAAGAAGTCGGGAGTTGCATTTTGAGGGCTGCACTGTATGAAACCACCTTGTACCTGCCAACTCTGATGCCGTTGACATCATCAGCATTGATGCTTTTGATACTGAGTTTGGTCCTCAAGACTCCATCCAAGTCTTGCTCTGGTGCTTTTAAGAAGCTACAGGATCTCCCTAAAGAGTCCCAGCACATAAGCACTATGAGAGAAAGCACAAGGAGACTGACACTTCGCCAGTCCGAAACACCCAAAAAACATCATCGGCGTCTTTGTAATCTTTATAGATACTGCCTTAAACCACATCGACCAAAATGGCTCCTCCATCGATTATGCCGCTTTAGTCTCTGGCTGCGACTTCACTTTCTACTTGGACATTGACGACTGTTGAGCATAGCTCCTTGTCAGAGAGATCTTCTGCGTTGCTGCATCCATTGCCCTCATCAGGTCCAGACTGCCATCAGAATGACAGACTGGTTCATAATCACAGCCTCAGGACCCTGAATATGACTGCGTGGAGCCTGAACACTTAGATCATATTTTCCTTCACGAAAGGAAGGCCTTCACCAGGCAAATACAGCTGTAAATGGAAGAGATTTTCTGTTTATGCGCTGTCCAAAGGCTTTGACCCCTACTCAGCCACTGTCGGCCAAGTACTACTCTACCTCACCTCTATCAAACGGTATGGTCTGTTTGCTTCCTCCATAAGAGTTCCTATGTCCGCTATGCACCCTGGTTGGGGTTCCACGTCTCTTCTCTCACCAGGATTGCAAGCATTTCCTGAAGGGCCTGAATAATCTTTTTCTTCTGGTTAGGCAACCTGTTGAACCCTGGAGTCTCTCTTTGGTCACTCAGGGAAGACCACTTTGAACCAGGGTTCCCTATAACAGGGATTCCCAGAAGTTGTTAACTCCCATCATCCCCAGCCAAAGGCCATTGAAGCTAAGGGTGATGGGAGTTGTAGTCAACAACATCTGGAAACCCTGTTCCCAAAGCAGATTAAATACTGCTTTGAACCCTCATCTTCAGCCTCCCACAAATTGCTTACCTTCAAGATGGCATTCCTCATTGCCATCAGAACAGCAAGAAGGGTTAGCGAACTCTCCACCTTGAGGGTTGACGTCTCCTTTACGACCTTCTATCCCTAATAAGGTGGTGATGTGCATTGACCCTGCCTTCTTACCTAAGATAGTGTTGGACTTTCATATCAACCAAGGTATTGTCTTGCTCACCTTTTTCTCTAACCCAGTGTCCCTTTCAACGTTTCTTACATTCCTTGGATGTTCAGAGAGTCCTTTTGTTTTACATGGCCTACACTAAAGACTTTAGGTGTTCCAACAGGTTGTGACATTTGAGGGTCCTACTAAAGGCCAACCTGTCTCCAGACAGAGACATTAAGGCTCATTCCACAAGGATGATGGCCACTTTGGCTGCTCACCTTTCCAGAGTTAGCTTTGCTGAAATCTAGAAGGCTGCTACCTGGTCTTCTGACCAACCTTTTATTAAACATTACGCCTTTTACATCCACGCTGAGGCTGGTTTCGGGCATGCTGTCCTTAAGGAGGCTTTTAATATATCTCCTTTCTTTTGGGAGCTCACTAATCATCCATGTTGGAATGATACCAAGCCACTACAATGATAAACAGGTTGCTCAACTGTAACATTTGATCTTTTGGTGGCCCAGTATAATTCACAACACCCACCCAGCCTCCCGCTCATTGGATGCTCTTACCTTTCTCTTCTGATAAAGTTACAAGTCAATGATTTCTATCCAGGAACTGAGAGAAACAGCGTTCTGGAGCCCAAGATACTGAGCACACTCTGTGTGTGAAAGGCGTGGCTATAGAGCGTTTCAAGGAATTTGACTAATCTTTCTGCGGGAAAAACTGCACAAGTATAGGGCCCATGTTATGAATGATACTAGGCCATCAAAAGTTACAGGTGAGCAACCTGTTATTTCTACAAGATCAATTGCTGGAACCACACAACTAGTTTTACATGCAGTTAGTTTGCAAGGACTTTTCTTGAAATACAGCCCTTTTCCTGCCACATCCATTTTTCAACTGTGGGAACTTTCAAAAACAGTTTTTCATATTTTCCCTCTAAGACATATGTAGTGATTTTGAAAATGTAAAGCATAAAAAGTACTTGGAAAATGTAAAGCATAAAATATTGTTCAACATTGCCACACTACTTTATATTTGTCTGACTCATCATCCTCTGCATCTAAATAAACTGCCTGGAATAGTGAAAAAGAACTTATGCTTCATTATTTAATTTTGACAGAACAGAGTATCAAAAATTGTGAACATGAAATATTGGGTTTTGGTAAAAGAACTAACTCTGGCTGATGACCTGACTAATTAAGCATGAGTACTACATAAGAAGTGCAAATGCTGCTGATGAGTTCTACTAATACAGCGCTGCTGTTCACATGGAGGGGATTTCAATTACCATATTTCTCCTGGAAGCCTCTTTACCACTTGAAAATATGTCTCTGAGGATGACTTGGATGTTAGGGACATATTTTAGGTTGCACAGAGGGCTTACAGGGGAAAGGAAGGTTGTCAGAATAAACCCCCCCTCCCCCATGTGAGCACCAGCACTGAGTTAGGAGCTATACTGGCTGCTGATATGTTTCTGGGGAAAATACAAGGTGCTGGTTATAAGCTATAAAGCCCTAAACAGTTTGGGCCCTGGGTATTTAAGGGAATGCCTTCTTCGGCATGAACCCCATCGCCCACTGAGATCTGCTGGAGAGGTCTGTCTGCACTCTGCAGCTGCCACCGGCTCGTCTGGTGGCCACTCAGGGACGGGCCTTCTCCGCTGCTGCCCCGAGGCTTTGGAATGCGCTCCCTAGTGAAATAAGAGCCTCCCCATCTCTGATAGCTTTTTAAAAGTCTTTAAAAACACATCTCTTAACCCAGGCTTTTAATTAATGTTGTTTTAATGGTTTTAATGCTGTTTTAAAATATTATTTTAAAATTTTTAAATTGTTGTAATGTCTGTGGTCCCCCCCCCCATTTTTATCTTAACAAATGTTTTACTTTGTTTTTACTCTGTTGTAAGCTGCCCAGCGACGTAAGTTTTGGGCGGTTTAAAACCCAACCAACCAACCAACCAACAAATAAATAAATAAATGATGTTAAGGACAAAGAGGGAATTCCCTCTCTAGAGTGAAGAGGCTTTGATGAGTTTTTGTGTGATATTGCAACCTAGATCTAAAGAACTCCATAGGTTTATGCACCAAAGAGACCTTTGGATATCTGTCACACACATCAGCTCTTCATGCTGCATGGCAGGGTTCTCTTCAAACTGAGGAAAGTTTGCAAAGCCGTTTGTGATACAGAATAAGGGCCTGTCATTCAAAGGAAAAAAGTTTAAAATCCGACTAGCCATGTCCAAATTCTTGCTGAGCCTAACGTACTGTATTTTTGTGCAAATACTCCACAAGGTATACAGTTTTTTTCATCTGACAAAAGGGTGGGAGGGGATCTAAGTGCGTGTGGGGTATTTAATTTTTTTAAAATCTAGAACATGCTGTCACAGTCATTCTCTCCCCTTCATCCCCTCCACAGCACCACTTACATTCAATATATTTATTCAAGATGCATTTTGCTGACGGCAAAAGCAATGTGGAGTAGGGTGTGTGTGGATAGCCTCCCATTTCCCCTGAGATTCCCAAAGATATCCCCTGGCTTTGGGAATGGCAGCAAGTTATATTTGGAGGGCATGTGTTGTGGCTCCTGGGCATATACTCTGCGGATTTTATACAGAAGTGGTATGCAGGTGTTTTTGTTCTTCCCCCTCCAAAAAGTGATGATTTTCTTTAGAGATTACTTGGATGTGAGTTATACTCATGTGTGGGGCATATTCACGAGTACTACTTTTGATTCCAGGCTGTGGATAATAGATCAGCTCCATTATGTCCACACTGGCTCTTTCTGACTTCTTTCCCAAACTAAATCAGTTATAAAAATGGAGTTTGTCTGTTCATTTGATCTGATAAGAATTAGAACATCCCAAAATCTTAAACATTTTCTTGATAAGTGATACATAAAGACTAATGATATTGGACTCTTGAAATAAAAGAAATTCAGCTTTTCTTGAAGATGTGATGCTTCTGACTTTACAGTGTGTGTATGTTGTGCGTTAGGAATGGGACAAACATAATGCATCTAAAAATTTTCTGCTGATCCTTTTTTTCTCTAGTTACGGCAGCCTCCTGTCAAACGCTTGCGGCTAAGAGGAGATTGGTCAGACACTGGACCAAGAGCAAGGCCTGAAAGTGAACGAGAGAGAGATGGTAATATGTTTAGGGTGGTTTTTGTTCTGCTGTCTTATTCAAATAATTATCATGTAAATTTGTCACTAACATTAGAGATCAGATGTTGCTATAATATTGTGAAGTCTAGACATTAATTTAATTGGTTAAAGATAGATAAAACTACTGAGTATGTGAGTACTCAAATGGGCCTGTGTGTGAATAATGTGTTAGACCATGACATGTCCCCTCCTCTCCCTCTCTTACCCACCCTTCCATAGACAGTAGCTATAAATACAAATCAGGCACCCAGAAACATAAGGGAGTAGAACAAAGCAAACCAAAAGACATCAGTGCCAGAGAAAGAAAACTTTTAAGTAATTTGTTAATTTATAAAAAGTTTGCAGCCATGTTGGTCCATTAGAAAAACTGCAACATCATCAAAACATCAACTAGATAATCTGGATCGAGATCTGTCGAGATCCATAAGAATGGGGGTAATGTGCCTGCACAGGACCCTCGTGGTAGAATGTTGTAGCTCGTTGAGGTGCCCAAGCCTTGCCCACACATCTTCAGCATGCGCTGTTGCATCCAGTCCTCGGGCTGTCACTCCTCGATGGTTAAGTTCGTTCTGAGTTTATCTATGAGATTAAAAATATTGGACTGAATTTATTGGTTTTTACTTGGAACGGCTTGTGAACTTTGGTGATGTTATTTCAAAGTGGAATAGACTTTGTCTACGAATTAGATTATACTTAAAATGACTGAGGAGAAATGGACCTTCAAGAGGTGCACTGGCTGTAACGCCAGGCTTCCCTCAAAAGATCTCCATGACTTGTGCTTAGTTTGCCTGGGGAAAGAGCACAATGTCTCTTCGTGCAAAATATGCCTATCTTTCTCAAAGCAAACAAGAAACGATTGGGGCTTGAGACTTTGTGCTGCCATTTATGATGAAGTGCTAAGCTCTTCAGCATCGGGAGAACCCCGCCCTCTGACCTCGTTGTCAACTTCAAAAACTTCGATGTCAACACCAAAGCATCCTCCTACAACACCAGCCATCGACATCAAGCTCAGCATTGGCATCGTATCAAATCCCGAAAATCTCTTCGTGGTCTGCTACCCCTACAACACTGGAGCATTTGAAGTTGAAATGTAAACATTCAGGATTGGAGGACCCTCCCTCATCTCCGAGACTAAAAAAGTCCAAAACAGTGGATTTAACGAAGGAAAGTACACCATCTCTTTCAGATCTTCAGAATCTGCCCTCGAAATCCTTTGCCTCTGATATTGGGATCAACAAGCATCGCTGAACATTGAGAATTTCGACTTTGAAGGAAAAGGAGCAACCAACAACAGAAACATTGAGAACCGTAAGTGTTGACTGCACATCGACACTGAAATTGTTGACATCGAGAGCCCGCTCTCTGTCTCTAGCTCCTACTCCAATAGACTCTTCACCACCATCGACGCTTGCAGATCGACGCCGAGAGACACCTTCAGTATCGACCCAGGTTCTTACAACTCCCAAAGCGCAAGTACCTTTTTCAACTTTAAACACACCAGTTCTATCAGCATCAAGGCTGGTGACTGCTCAATGTCAAACTAAAATAACAACTTTTGATGTCGAGGAGGAGAACAGGGAAATGGTATTGTACTCTACCACTGCCCACACCTTACTTTTGATTCTCGATTCCAGATCCAGCACTCCCTCGGCATCGACATTCAAAGGTTTCCCACAATCATCGGAAGCATGATTGCCTGGGGAATCAGTTACAAAGCAGTCCTTGGTCCGCAAAACACCAGGTACGCTAACTGCTGCCCATTTGACAGACACCTCGCCATGGCATACATGTGGCTTCACACATTCACTGGCTGTGGGGACAACACTGGTATCAACATCTATGAGGACTAGATCTTCCGGTTTCCCCTACGGCTTTTGAGAAGATCAACCCTGGAAGACTTCACAGACAAGACCATATCCACTGCGAGCTACAGTAGCAGTTCAGATTTGTACTGTACAGACCCTGGCTGGAGGTGATAATTTAACTATGCCATTACAACCTACAATTAAAACAGTTTCATTGACCACAGAAATGGCTTCCTGGCCCCCTGTCAAAGTTGTAAAAGATACAGCTACACAGACTTTTTACAAAAGCCTGGAAATTGGGACACAAACACTGAATATTCCAACTCCACAAAAAACTACTATCAAAACACAAACATATGTACCTCCTTCTCTGTCTCATTCACCTTCTGATCAGCTTGGCTCTTCAGACTTCGAGTCTGATCCAGATGACCCAGACAACAGTTGATCCTCTATTTGACATGACACCAACCACCCACGTCTCCCCCACTGAAGAAATGAAAGCGGGTCACCGGCATGTTAGGGAGATGGCTAAGGTGCTAGGTCTCAACCTGAAATCTGAACTAACCACTATTGATAACCCCATCTATAATTTTATGACTAGGTCTGAATCAACACAGCCTGTGGGCCCTGTCTGTTCTCCCAGTCATTTCACGGGCTGCATAATGTGCATGGGAAGTAATACAAACCTCAACCCCCACATCTAAGTGACTGGAGAGTTTATATTGGGTACAGGCAAAAGACAATGAATATCTTTTAAAGCATCCCACGCCTAACTCCCTAGTAATTGACTGTGCTACATCATCATCTTCTAAGTCTGGTCACAGACTACTCCTGCAAATGAAGAACAGAGAAAAATGGATTTTTGGGATAGAAAATTTTATTCCACCTCCTATCAGTTAAAACAGTGAATTATTCAGTGTGCTCAACAAAATATACTCATTGCTTATGGGAGGATTTACAGAATGCTATGGAGGTTCTCCCTCCCAAAGAATTTAAAAAGCAATTCCAAGACACATTGGATTAATTGGCAGCACTTACCCACCAACAATTAAGCACTGGCAAACATCTGGCCAAGTCTGAGTCATGCTCTTTGGCAGCAGTGGAGACACTCGTAGCTTCGTCCCACCAACCTGCAGGGAGACATGAAAGAAAGAATCGAGGGCTTACCTTTCTATGGTCAAGGCCTCTTCAGCGAGGACATAGACCCTCACCAAGGAGAAAATGAAAAAAATCAAAATTCACCGCTAAAACACTTGCTGCATCAACATCTACCTCCTCCTACGGCTCCAAATACTGTCCTTATTCAAGGCAGAAATCCACATTTAAACATCAGGAGCACCGTGATTTTAGGAAGCAGTACCAATCTTACCACAAGCGTCCTTTTCTCGGCAAGGTGAAGTCAAGCCAACCCCAGTGTGCGAAGCAGACTGAGTCTCAGAAACATATTTTAGGCTCAGACCCACCCACTGTCACCACTAGACTCTACTCTTCTCCCGCCACCAAGGGCCACAACATCTTGGCAAGTGAGAAACACCACCAATCTCACGAACTCTATTCTCCTGCCAGCGACCAACATCAAGCTGGCACGCCATGCCTCCACATGGCACCACATAACATCGGACCACTGGGTCCTAAAGATAGTATTTTCAGGCTACACCATAGAGTTCAGGACAACTCGAAGTTTTCAAGGATGAGGTTCTCAACCCTCCCAGTCATTAATAAAAGAAATGAAGGAGCTATTAGCCAAAGGGGCTATTGCCCCAGTACAGTGGGTGCACAGACGGGAGGATTTTTACTTTTGATGCTTCTTGATCCCGAAGAGAGATGGCGGTATATGACCTATCATGGATCTACACCACCTGAACAAATTTGTCCATGTGTGAAAATTCTGCATGATAGCGTTACAAGAGATCCTACTCTTCTATACCAAGAGAACTGGCTTGTGACGCTGGATCTCAAAGATGTGTGCTTTCACATTGGCTTCAGGACACTGAAAATATCTGAGGTTCACAGTAGGAAACCAAGTGTACCAATACACAGTCTTACCCTTTGGGCTTGCCACCGTCCCCAGAGTATTTACAAAATATATGGCTCCGGTGGTAGCTCATCTGCACAAGGCATATCAGTCTATCCTTACCCGGAAGACTGGCTTCTGACCAAAAACAAAGAAGAGTTACTTTCTCAGACAAAATATGTATTATCTCTTCTCCAAGACTTGGGGATCCAAGTCAATTGGAAAAAATCCAGACAGGAACCAGTTTGTGTAATCAACTACATTGGAGCGGTTCTAGACACAGAAACCA
Organism: Hemicordylus capensis; assembly: GCF_027244095.1. Taxonomy (NCBI): domain Eukaryota; kingdom Metazoa; phylum Chordata; class Lepidosauria; order Squamata; family Cordylidae; genus Hemicordylus; species Hemicordylus capensis. The sequence continues at coordinate 65,029,279 of NC_069659.1, read as the reverse complement.
CGAGGGCATACTTACCTCAGGAACGCTTCCAGTGCATCAGGGATCTGGTTCTCTTTTTCCAGCAACATCCATACAACCAGCCAGACTCATTCAAAGACTCCTAGATCTTATGGCATCCTGCAACACAGTGGTGTGATATGCCCGGTTAAAGATGCACAAGTTGCAACTTTGGTTTCTGTTGGTCTTCTGCCCGAATGTGGATCGTCAGGACCTATGTCTAGTGATCCCAGATCAAATTCTATGCTCACTTACTTGGTGGTCGGTGGGCAGGAATCTGCTGGAAGGGGTTCCTTTTCAAATGATGACTCCTTCAATCTGGCTAACAGATGCCTCTCTGCCCACTGCAGAGCACATCAGATACAAGGCAAGTGGACCTTGCAACAAAAACAATTACATATCAATTTCCTGGAACTTTGGGCTGTTTTCAAAGCAATGAAAGCCTTCCTACCACTTCTACAGGAAAAAGTTGTACAAGTGTAGTTGGGCAATACCATTGTCCTTGCCTACATCAGCTGTTGGTGAGGGACAGTATCTCAAGCTGCGGCATTCTACCACGAAGGTCCTGCGCAGGTACATAACCCCCATTCTTATGGCTGTCGACAGATCTCTGCCAGACCTATAATTACAGGTGAGCAACCTGTTTATAGCACTATTAGGACCCAAACCCCAAAATTTACAAAATAACAATATAGAACGTAATTTCAGAATTAATGTTTTTTCTTTTATGATCCATGAGATTTTTATGTGGGATAGTGTGTCTTTGGGGGTGGGGGGGTGGGCCTGCATTACAAGTTTGTACTAGGCTCTAAGAAATTATGCTTGGGCCCTGTAGAGAAGAAATGTGTGCTTTGGTAAGAATGAAGCTGCCTTGAACTGAGTCAGACCATCTAGTCCAGGATTAATCTAGCCCAGGATTATCTGTTGTGATTGGCAGCAGTTCTCCAGGACAGAGATTTTCCCCCAGTCCTTCTATATGAGGAGAACTACTGAGGTGCTGGGATCTGGATGTAGAACTACCTTCATGCACAGCTGGTGCTCTGTGTTTGAGCTATTGCAAACTCAATATACAGTTTTGAACTACCTCCTTGAAAGACATCTTTAATTAACTGAATAAGGCCATAAGAAGAGCCCTGTTGGATCAGGCCCAGGGCTTATCTAGTAGGGAGGTGCACAAAATGGGTTTTACATTCTGTTTGAAGCTCAAAACAAATGCAAATGGCCGAAATGTTCTGTCGAAACAACTGGTGCAACGGGTTGTTTCAACTGAACAACCCTGGAACTTTTCGAGTGCTTTGGCCATAGGGAACAATGGGGAAATTCGAAACACCACATTGTTCCCCGTGGGTAGCTCCTAGGGACACCTAAGTGGATTGTGTGGTAGGGCATGATGGGTGCTACTTATCACCCACCCCACAAAAGAAATGTACAAGAGTGTGATTTTTAACATATTTCCACCTTTTCTCCAAACTCCCATAGGATCCAATAGTGGGTTTGGGTGAAAGGTTAAAAATCACCTGCTTGCCCATATCTTTTGCAAGTTGGATGGTAGGTAGCACCCATCATGCCCTACCACACAACCCACTTTGGTGTCCCTAGGAGCTACCCATGGGGAACAATGAGGTCTTTCAAATTTCCCCATTGCTCTCTGTGGGCAGAACAAGCTGCACTCACAGAGTGCAATGCATTTTTCAGTCCTGCCTTGAAAAACGCTACAGAAACACACAGTAAAATGGAATCTGTCCCTTTCAAACACAGTCCAAATGGCCAAAAAATAACTGTCCCAGAATCCACTGCCAGCCACAGTGCCTGCACTGTAGTAACATCATTAGCATAATTTGCTCTCTTATGCACTGTGTTGCACTCTCATGCACTCCTTACTTCCTAGCATTGCAGCAGCTGCCACGGCAGAACCCTTAGCAGCAAGCAGAGCCATAAGCCCAACTAGAGCAACTTCAGCTACATTTTTGTCTTGAGTACACCTTCCAATGCAGTTTCCAGAGCAGATCAGAGCACTGAGTAAAGCACAAGTTAGTCTCAAGACCAGACATGGAGCTCATCACAGCAACAACCAAGAAAAATTACACACACACACACACACATATACACACACACACACACACACACACACACACCTGCCATTGTCAATTTCTCACCACAATACTATCTCACAAACAAAACAAGCCACAACTCAAGGAAGGCAGGTACCCAAGTTCTGCCTTTGTCAATGTGAAATCCAGCAAAACCATATAGTTATAGCAGCAGTAGCTCCGCATATTCTACTCAGTGCTGAGAAAACAAAACAAAATCAAACCTTCCCTCCTCCTCTCCTGTCCTGTTATATCTTCCTTCAAGAGAGGTACAGTATAAGGGCTCTCTCTCCTCCCAGTCCCTTTGAATACATTTTGAACTTTAAATTCCTTCCAACACTGTTCCCTCTTCCCTTCCCCAAGAAGCAAGGAGATTGTAAACCAAATGGAAGCCAGTGCCAGAAAGCCAGGCATTCAAATGGTGCTCAAAACATTGGAAAATTCTTTGGATTCTACCACCCCAATCTCATGGAAAACAATAAGCTGTGCAATCCACATGTGCAACTTGAACTAATATGGTACAAGAGAAGTTTTACTATATAATGATCTGTTTGTCCAGAGAGTCTCTGAGCCTCATTAAACAGAAGATTATTTTTAGAGCTTGCAGTAAACCAACATACCTTGCCAGTACTGAATGTTATGTCCTTCTCTTGTTGGCCCTATGACACCTCTGAAGCAGATGGACTCTAAAGTAATACGAAGTTGTGAACAACTTTCATTCAAGATGCTTCAGTTACATTCACAGCACTTCATCTTATATTGGATTTTTTTCAGCTGTTTGAACCACAAGTAAATATCAGGAGTTCTGGATTGCCATAGCCATTGTTTATTGCATATCATTTTCCCATTAAAGACTGGGAAATCTAGGTGCCTGAGAAACTATGAAATATGGCTACTGGAACTACTTGCTTCTAGGGCAAAAAAAAAGTGAGAGTGAGGCGTAAACAGTATAGAGATCTAGCAGCTTTAGGCATGTTTTGCCTGGCAAGGATAGTGTGAATGTTGTACTGACTACCTTGGTCCTCTCTCTTGTCATCCCTCAGACATTTCTTTTTCATTTTGTTTTTCGTTAATTTCATTCTCTATTTTCTAGAAACCTATGCCATGAGAAGGAGGGTGAGATGGGTAGTAAAAATATGGTACAATTATACTCTAATTAGTTTGAGAAGTATTATATACATAAAGCATTTTATAATATTAACTACTCACTTTACAAAACACAAAAAATAAGATGATAGTGAATAAGTGAGAGTATCATTGCTGCTGTTTGACTTCAGATATTTATAACTATCTATAAACACTTTTTTTTAATCATCCAAGGGGCCTCCAAAGTGGCGCAGAGCCCAAATTAGCCAAAAGTGAAGGTCTGTAGGAACAAGGCAGTCTTCACTAATATCTGAAAGTTCAGCAGGGAAAGCGTTCAACAAGGTTCTAAGAGGAGAAAGTTCTATTGTCTGTTCACCACAACCAAGAAGACCCTGTCCCATATACCCCCTAACAGCACTTCTGTTGGCAGAGACTCCCCCAAAGATCTCAATAAGGCTGTTCTCACGTGCACCTTAACCAAGCTAGGGAAGCTCAGCCTGGGTTAGGCTGCCTGTGAGAACCACTGGGATTGGGCCCAATCCTGGGAGGTTAGTGCTGCCTAACCCAGGTTTTAGCCAGGGTTAATGGCTTGAGCGAGCCCTTAACCTGGGCTCCAGGATTGTGAGTCTGCTGAGGCTTTGTTTAGCCCCAGTGAACAGAAAGATCGGCCCCTAGAGTGGCCATCTCCTGAGGGAATCCCCCAATGCATTGTGTATGCATCGCATTGTCCTGTCCTCTGGAGATCCGCACAGCGCCACACAGTGTGGATCATCTGGGAGTGCGGTCCATGCTCCCAGCAACAGTAAAGCGCTTGTCTGGGGAAAAGATGAGTTCAACTAGCCTTCCCCACCCACCGCCCCACCCACCCGTCGTGTGAACAACTTCAGTGAATGGCCAGGATTAGGTGGAAGCAGTCACTCTCTTAAATACTAGACAACTTAGAGTTTTAAACCAGCAGCCCAAATTGGGCTCAGAAACAAATCTGGAGCTAATGTAGATCAAATCGTAAGAGTGAATGTTCCAACTAGTAGGCCCCTGTCAATACCCTGGCTGCTGCATTCTGGATCAGTTGCAGTCTCTGAACGCTGAACAGTAAAAGTATTACACAGAGTCTATTGTAGTAGTCTAACCAGGATGCAACTAAGGCATGTGTAACAATGTCCAGACCTGCCTTCTCCCAAAGCAATCTTGGTGCAGTAGTTAAAGCCGTGCAAAAGCATCCCTGGCTGCAGCTGCCACCTCACCACCCAGAAGCAAAGGTTGAGTCTAGGAGAACTTCTAAACTCAAAACTGATCCTTCAGAGGAAGTGCTGCTCCATCCAGAAGAGGTTGCATACTCATTCCCAGATCATCATTTCCTACTGATTAAAAAAAAATTCAGATTGCATTTTAGTTTAATCTCATCTTGAGAAATTATTTTCACTCTACGCAAATATAAATGTGTTGATTTCAGATTTCAGTACTTTTTCATTCATTGCAAACAAAAATGTATGATGATACTTTGCAAAGTAAGCTTAACATCTCTGCTTATATATAGGGGAACAGAGCCCTAATGTCTCATTAATGCAAAGGATGTCTGACATGTTGTCAAGATGGTTTGAAGAAGCAAGTGAAGTTGCACAGAGCAACAGAGGAAGAGGACGGTCTCGGTCCAGAGGTGAATATTTTTAACAACCCGCAGCATGAAATAACAATGATGTTTTTATACAATAGCTGTTGTTTAATTGATTTGTCTTAGGGTGCAGTCTATGGAGTCACATGCTCTTAATGTACTGTGTTAAGACTTTCTTTGTACTAAATAAATGGTTAACATAACATGAGTCATTTTTCTACAACATTTAGTTTGTATTTTTCTTCAAAGGTGGCATGAGCAGATCAGATGTGTCTGCTGCTGGGAGTGTCTTGGCAAGTGCTGAAACAGATGCTGCAATGGATGTGGATGGTCCTGAACAACTTCAGTCATCATCATCTACAATGTCAGCTCAAGCCCCCTCAACATCTTCCTCAACAGAAAGCCCCCCTTCTACTTCCTTACTGTCCTCTCCTGATAATGAACAGAGACCCTCCTTGGAGGCCTCAGCACCTCCAACACTCCATCAGTCTGGTATGCTGTAACTTAAATTTCCCCTTGGAACATTCTGGGCATCTTCTCTATACAGGCTCATTGAATGAAAGATATTAGTGGAATATGAGTTTAATGTAGCAGTATTCAACATAGTTGTGTATGTGACTCTCCAGGAATACATGTTCCTAGAGAGGAGAAGCTAAAATAGAATGGCTAGCCTTTTGGTTATGAAGACTGTCATTATTTTTATCATTCCTTCACTAGATGTTCTGCCAGGTTGGAGTTTGTCTATAACTTGCCACAACACAGTCAGTCATCTGTTGTGGCCTATCCCCTCCCCAAAGCATTGGATTTGTCTAGTTCTCTGTGTTCTATCACGTGGGCTCTGCTCCAGCTTTATTTCACATTTTGGATGTTATGAGGACCATTCCTGAACTGCATCTTTTCCTGAAACATTTGCTTGAGAATTTCCTGTATGTCAGGGACTTGCCTTAAAGATACTCTGGCCATAGTCATTTTGACTAAAATCCTTTTTACACAGGTACTGTATTAAATCTGAAGTAACTCCATTTTATAACTTGAATTAGTAAGACTGTGCATGGAGATGACTCTACAGCACCATAAGAAAAGTGGAAATATTGACTATGATCCAAAGAGCTACTTTAGGCATGCACATGTGATTTTTGCTCAGTAATTTTTGTTAAGTTTAGATATCAGGTGCCATATCACAAACTGCTTTTGAAAGTCTCATTGTTGCTATGTAGCCTGAAGGAAGGGCTACTGTTCAAGAAATACAAGCATAAGAACCTCTTGAACATGCAGATCTATTTATGTGGGGGGTTTTTCATCCCAGCCATTGCTAAAGTTTGTATAGCTCTTGTGTAAGCTGCCAAACAGCTGTTACCTTTTAATTGCTAGGTGTTTACTTCAACTACACCATAGGCAAAAATTAAACTACACCTAACCATGGAGCTTTTGGTCACTCTAGCCATTATTTAGCGCCACTTCTGCATCTACATTCATGAAGTTTGGTGTATTTACTATCATGATAAAAATGGAAAGTGCTATTTCCCCCCTTTTCTTGTATTTCCTTGTACCTGGTTTTTCGTGCCTATAACTATGTATCAATTTACCCAGACTTGCATCTCCAAAAACTTTAGCAACAGTAGGTAGACATTCTCAGCTATTAAGAGCAGAAGCTCACAGTAGAGCTGCTGTCTCCCTTGAGAACTGAAGCGCCATATGTTCAGACATGGTACACTGCTATTTGTGAATTTGTGCTGGGAGACTGGGAACCTCCCCTTCTGACATATGGCTCAGCTTTCATTATCAGCCTATGTGTGCTGTCATCAGAGTAGATCTGTATATTATTTTTCAGGATATCTATGATGGAGGGATTTGATGGAAGAAAACATATATAGCATTACTTTCCTGTTGCGCAAAGATGCATAGCATAGAGAATGGGGAGAAATTGAGCCTTTGCTAAAATAAACATTACAGGGAAAGAGGCTTGAGGATCATGATTTATGGAAAGCAGGAAGTGTAGGGGAGAGCTGTATAGGGGCTCTATTTGTTTCATTAGGCTGCTTCACCCATTACATTCAGTCTTATACTGTTGTTCCATTGTCCTGATATTAATTTTATTTCAGATTGCTTAATTGTAAATTGTGTCAAATTGTTGTGAGCCATCTTCAAGACAGAAAGACAGTATAGAAATTATTTTAACCCATACATAAAGATAATGTCTGCATAGGAGGAGTGTACACCTATGTACATGTGTGAAAACTCAGCATATGTCCATTTTGTTGTGTTTGGAAGCTCCTGCACACAGAACTTTTATGTAGGAAAAACGTTAGGTGTGAATTAATCTATTGATATCCTTCAATTGCCTGATTCCAGAAATAAAACGGAAAACTGTCTGAGAGCTTAACATGATAGCATCTACTGTGTGTTTGGAGATGCACAGCAAATGTGATTATCACATTAAACTTAAAGCAGTAAATACTGAAAGTGAAAAGGAATTGGCTGGGTCAAGACCAGTTGACACAGGAGCCCTATTAAAGTCTCTCAAATGTTCTCCATCCTTCACAAGCACTCTCATTTGTCAGGCAGTCAAGATGATGACCACCGTTCCACAGGTTAAGCTATTCCATTTAGGGTGTTTAAGCATTAGATGGGGTACCTCAATTTGGCAGGGGCTGAAGCCATTTCAGACTGATTTTAATGGTTAATGCAGAGATGCAAAAATTTGCAATCTGATTATTTTGGGGAGGGGGGGAGAACTAGGATTCTTGCCCCACCTCCCAGTCTGAGTATTCATGTGCCATTGGTTGAAAAATAGCTTGTTTTAAACCAAGAGCCAAAGAGTTGCTTTGACTTGTGAAACGGTTTGTACTAGCTCTGTGGGACTTTAGTGTTTTTTTTCCTTTGAACAGATAACACGTATCATATCATATATAGTTTTTGAAGCTGCATCTCTCAGTTTCAAAAGCTGTTTGCCATGCAGCCTAGAGAAATATTTCTAGAAAAAGCAAGTCTAAAGCTTCCTTGGACTTGCATAACTAGTCACATAGTTTCCAGATTTTTTTTCAGAGGAAAAATGTTTAATGGTTATGATTTATGTTCTAGTAAAAGGATATAGAATAATTGGTCTTCCTTAGGATTTTCAAAATTTTCAGTTTCAGATTTTTCTCTAAAATTGCTGTGCATGCTCAGACTTAAAGTAGTATTTTACGACTTATTCGGCTATAATATGGAGTTACTCCAGATGGACATCAGACTTTGTGAATATGAGACAGAGTTATACAACTGTCCTGCTGAGAAGAAAGTAGCTGCTGTTTACCCAAGGCATTTTTTTCATCCAATTGACACTGATGAGAGCTTTTGTGTGAGGATTTGGTGCCTTTAGGCAAGACACAGACTCTTGTCAGAGTAAATAAAAGAGAATACCTCAGAACTGTTGTCTGAACTAAGTAATGTAAAGCAGTGGATAGAACACTCCACTCCACTCCTATTTAGTTTAATCTGTTTATAGGTGTATTTTGATCACTAGGAAGTTGTTGCAGTTTCCTTTCCCTAGTCCCATGTGACTTTTTAAAGACACTCTCCCCTCCCATAACAAAACACATTTTCCAAATACCTTTTAAAAAATGAGTCACAACTGTAGTAAATGGATGTTATCTTTCACTGTGTTGTGGCTGTTATAGCCAAACTTCTTCTTGGGATATGTACAGTGGGTATTGAAAAGAATCACCCCCTTTGATAAACCTTAAATTCTGGTTCCCTTACATCCTGAAATGAAAACACAAAGAAAATTCCCTTCGCCAGCTGTACTTATCCAATGCAACCTGTAACACCCAACTGAAAAACATCACAATTACAGTCCAGAAAAAGTGTCAGAAATAAAAAACAAGAATTACTGAGATTGAAAAAGGATCACCCCCCACCCAATGTCAATATTTTGTTGAACCACCTTTTGCTTTAATAACAGCCTTGAGTCTGTTGGGATACTTCTCTATCAACCTTGTACATCTAGACGGAGCATCCTGTTGTGGGGGTGTTTCTCTGCCTCAGGGACTGGGGCTCTCGTTAGGGTAGAAGGAAAAATGGATGGGGCAAAATACTGTCAGATTCTGGAAGAAAACCTGCTACCCTCTGCCAGACAGTTGAGGATGGGCAGAAGATTCACCTTTCAACATGACAACGATCCGAAGCACACAGCAAAATTGACCACACAGTGGCTGAAGGATAAAAAAGTGAACGTCCTCATGTGGCCCAGTCAGAGCCCAGACCTAAATCCCATAGAAAATCTGTGGGGAGATTTGAAGATAGCAGTCCACCAACATCTACCATCCAATGTGACCGAACTTGAACAGTTCTGTATGGAGGAGTGGGCAAATATTGCTCCGTCTAGATGTGCAAGGTTGATAGAGAAGTATCCCAACAGACTCAAGGCTGTTATTAAAGCAAAAGGTGGTTCAACAAAATATTGACATTGGGGGGGGGTGATCCTTTTTCAATCTCAGTAATTCTTGTTTTTTATTTCTGACACTTTTTCTGGACTGTAATTGTGATGTTTTTCAGTTGGATGTTATAGGTTGCATTGGATAAGTACAGCTGGTGAAGGGAATTTTCTTTGTGTTTTCATTTCAGGATGTAAGGGAACCAGAATTTAAGGTCTATCGAAGGGGGTGATTCTTTTCAATACCCACTGTAGTTCAAATAACAAACCACTTAATTAAACTAGTTTAATTTCCCTTCAGATTATGTTGTCGTAAATTTTGACCTCTCAGCTTAAATGCGTTGGCACTTAGAGGCAAACTGCACATTATGTCAAGCATGTTATTGGCCCTGTTATGTTTCAGTTCTTTCCTTAAACCAGCAGCTGAGGAATCGAGGGAGATCCCGATCATGACTGTAGCAGGGCAAAAGGTTAAAGCCTCCACACACTGTGGTCCCAATCCAAATTGCCATTTCTTCCTGTAGCTGGAATACAAGCATGCCAGCTATAACAGCATGCTTAGCATAATGTGTCATCTGGCCTTTAGGGGCAGTTACTACATATAAAAATAATTAGTTGTATATAGACAAATATCTTAGCTGACAGCAAATTAATGAGAAATGTACATTCTTATGTAAGTCAAACATCAGGTGGCCTCTAGCAAAAGGTTTAAATGAATTATTTAAAATCTTTTTTTAAGCAAGACTGTCACCATTTTTTCTACATCTGTGTTTTTAGCTCCCGTTTTTGTCCATTCTCATTGTCAGTCCATATTAGCTGGAAACAGTATTTTGAACATTTCCACAAAATAATATTGAAGTCTGCATTGTATAGCATAAGCTTTGATATAGAGGATATACTCCTGCTTTCTAGTAGTGTTCCGTAACAGTGTCTAACATCCTAACGGAGTATTTATGTAACGAGCAAAGTTACGTAACGCTAGTTACACTAGTTACGCTAGTTACACTAGCAGACAGAGTTCTCATAGTTACATGAAAAAAGGTATCTGCCCAATCACAGTACACAAAGGCTCAATTTAAAACAAATCAGAGTTGCACACTGTTGAGCAAGAGCAAGTATTCTTGCAGGAGCACAGCACTGGTTTGGGATGCAAGTTCCCAACTTAGCACAAGTCACTAATACAACAGCTTTGTGCTCGTGCAAGGTCTTTACACAGGTGCTTAGTTAGGATGTCGGTCAAAGTGTTTTTTGTTTACCTTTTAGAGAATGCATTGTCACTGAGTATTTTCTAAAGCAGCTGCCTGCTTCTGAACCATTTTGAACAAAATTGTGCCCTTTGAGGGAATCGCTTTGTAGGAAAATCTAATACATGAAAGAATAGCACCATTTAGTCACTTAGCATAGGCAACAGCTGCATTAATCAGCGACCTAGTTTACACATGCTCCCTTGCACTCTTCTTCATATGTTATACACATACATACACAGATCTTCCTATATCCAGATTCTCTCTGTGTGGAAGGAAAAAAACCCAGCCCTCATCAGAAATTCTGAATGAAAGCTTTCCATTTTTGCATGAGTAGTACTAAGACAGCTTCCCAGTCTGAGTTCTTACTTCACATTCCTGCTCTATTTGCTCCATAATTTTGACCTTAATTAGGGAATGCAAGTGTCCACCTTTTAAGATAAAAATCTGTTCTAGTAGGGTTGAAATAGATTTTGATGGAAGCAGTCAACTTTTAAAAATAAAACTGTGCTGGTCAGGCCTTCTAGTTTTCAGTGTGTTCAAGTGAAGGTTTTAAAGGAAGGTGCCATCCATTGAATCAGATACCGGTTCTATGGGAAGGCTTCATATGTATGTATTCCATATCTTCATGGCATTTTTTTTGTTTTTCCTCACTTAATTGCTTAAAGATATAGGCAATAGGTGGAAGTATGAAGTATGAATAATGAGCTTCATAATTCATACATTTTAGAAAAGGAAACAAAATTCATTTTATTTCCATGCTGAATATTAGTAATCTGCTTTTAAAAAAGAATTTGCTGCTTTTATTCCTCTACTTGATATCTGTTACCTCGCTCTTTAGCCTTTATGTTCTTTTATCCTATGTTCTATGCTTGTTTCTTTTTACACCCTTTTTTTCCTGTCTGTCAGAATTAATGGCGCCTGAGTTAGCTATACTCCGTAGGGGCCTGCAGCGGCTGAGGCTTAAGAAGGCTGAACAGCAGAGACAGCGAGAGCTAGCTGAGGGTTCAGCACAACAGTCCTCCAGCTCTGATCAGTCTTCCCCTAAGGGCTCCTCACAGGACCCTCAGCCTACAGGTTGTCATTTGTCAAGGTTTATTAAGCAGCTGGTGTAGTTACATAGTTTGTGCTGCTATTGTTTGCTCAGATGCTTCCCCCTCAAGAACAAAAGAGCGAATGCAGTTGCTGCTTGCCTGTTCTTTGCATTTGGTGGTGTTTATCATCACACTGTTACAAAGATACTAATAACTGGCTGTATATTTCCTTAATACTTATAGTATAGTTCGTGTTCAAATAAAAACCAATAAATAAGATGGATTTCTCCAACATGCACAATAATACAATTAAGGGCTATCTACTGATGCACTGAGGAAGAATGAACTCATCTAGCACTCGCCAATGTTTAACCTGTTTTTAAACCATGTCCTATTTGGTGCCTTGCCCCCACCAACCATATTAGCAGCTTTTCTGGAGGAAGCAAAATCTTTACCTGAAATGAAAGAAGGTACTGTAAACAGCCCTTTCAGATCAACCAGAGACTCTTTTCCAGATGCAGTAAGGCATGATTTATTATAGATCCTTATTTGATCATCTCTGTTCTGGATCACTTCATGAAAATGATCCAGAAAATGATACAGCAGAGGGGATTTCATATTTTTGTATTAAAATGTCCCTAGCCATAAATATTTTGCTGTTAAATATGTGGGGATGCTGCATCTTGGTTTCCAGCTACCTTTTGCTGTGAGACACAACTCAGTTTAGAGTAGATAACATTGTAGAACAGGATGATTTGCATTTTGAGGGGCATAAATGGACATATCATTGGTGATCAAAGTCATGAATCCGTCTTTCCATTTACTAAATTCCATTTTCACATAGCTTATTAAATACCTGATAACATTTACAATTTAAATTTTTTGACAGAGTGAGGTTTTTGCGCCTCTTGTACTTCTTTTTGCTCGCTTGCACATTGCTAACTCCTTTTAAATAAGTATGCAGAAAGCATAATAGACTACTGTAATGAACATGAGACGGGAAAATACCTCTTTTTGGAAAATAAAACCCCTTTCTGATGTACGTAAACCTTTATCTCAGAAATGAACAATCAGATACAGTAAGACTAGGCCCTACTCTGTCACAGTCTGCAGTTTTTACATGTAGTGGTTTATTGGAGCAAGCCTTTGGCACTCCTACTGTCCAACACCATGTGTATAACTTCCATAGAATTTTAAATGCTTAAAAATCTATGCAAGTAGGCCCTGCTCACATGGTTGCCTGCTGTGGAAAATCGGCAGGTTGCTTGCCTTCAGCTTAGTGTGTACGATAGTAACACAGCTTGCTTATTGACCACTGCAGTGCAACTCTGTAAGTGATGTATACATCCAAGCAACAATTACAGTTCAGCAGATGGGGAGAGAGCTTCTATCAGAGAAAAAGCCCCATTGAACATGAACAAACCTGTGTGAAGAAGAGGATTTAAAATGTTCACACTGTAGCAAGATCTTTGATGATCAATCAAAGGTCTTGATACTCGTGGTCTCATTGGACATAGTTCACAACTGAGTCACAACCTGTAGAAAAGAACTACTGTGGCAGATCTACCTGAAGTTTCAGTAGAAGCAAGGCCTTGATACAGAAGCTCTAGGTCAGCGCAGAAAATTATCCTGGAATAATCATAGCTGTAATGAATCGTAGATACTGATAGTATACTATAAGGAGTATGTTAAGAGCTTTTATAGCTCCCTTTCTTTGCAAAGCTGTATTTTCTAAAACGATTGCTGTATAGTTCAGTAGTAGGGGTGTACAAATCAGTTTGCTCCTGGATAGAGTTAGGTCAAATGGGGGAGATTTACAGATTCAACCCCAAATCGAATCACCCTCAAAATAGAGGACCTGATCCAGGGTCGAAGAGAATCATCCCCAGTTTGACCCAAATTGATTCAGGTGACTCACATGCCATTTTGAGTACTGTTTTACTGGGAAAACAGGCCTCAAAATAGTATTTTCCAGGAGAGATGGTCTACTGATTAGGATTGGTAGGTAAACCAGCCCTCCACTCTGGACTTAGCATGTCAGTCTGCCTCCGAGGACTGGTCTACCCGGGTAGACCAGTCTATGAGGTAGGCTGATGCGCTTTCGGGCGTGGAGGGCGGGCCTACCTACCAATCCCAATTGGTAGACCAGCTCTCCCCAGAAAAAAGTGCCATTTTGAGGCTTGTTTTCCCAGCAAATTGGGCTTCAAGATAGTTTGCGAATCACCTGACTTGATTTTGTTGATTCGGGGGTTATTTGGTGAGACAGCCAGCTAAGCCTTTGAGGGAACTGCTGACAGATTCAACCTCGAAATGAATCACAGATTTTGATTCATGTACACCCTTATTCAGTAGGCACAGCAAGTATGGGGTATACTGTAACTAAGCCTCTCAGCTGCTAGGTACAGACAGGTACAGGAGCTAGTTGTGTCTTCCCTTAGTGTTTTGTTTGATGGTATTGCTATGCAAACACAAGCATCTCTCATCAACCCACTTCTTCTAGTTTTGCTCCTGTGCTCGCTATGAATAGCTTTGTCCTTTTGTTTATTTTGCAAATGTGATCCATTAAAAAAAACAAAAAACCCGCCTGTTTATTGAAAAATTGGTTTTAAAATATTCCCAAATTCCAGGGATGTGTGTGTGGTGGGATTAGGGAGAAGACACCTCTCCGGAGCAATCCCTTGTAAGGCTTCCCACCATCTTGCTCCTTTCATTTCTGCCCCCAACAACCTCAGTTATGAATCGGGATACCTTATGCCTTCCCTGCCTTAGTAAATGGTATCAGACTTTAGACATGGTCGAACCTTTGAATAATATTTGTTTGTTAACGTTAATGAACAAATGATAAGAATTATTAGAAGAGGGTGAATTTACATACATGAGTGTGATTGTAAGGGCTGAGCTTGGTTCTATTACCTAACATAACCTTTTCCTAATTGTCCCTACTAACTTCCCTCTCAGTAACCCTCTAACTGGGCCTCTCTGTAGTCAATTCTGAAGATTGACGGTTGGTGTCAGTTGGTCTTGGAATGCTGAACCATTTGGGTTCCCAGTCCAGGAGTACTTCTGCTGAAGATTTCTGTTTTGCTTGTTAGTTATCTTCCCAAACTGTTGGACTTTTCTTCAGCAGATTACTCTTGAAGGTCAGCTGTTTCTCTATAACTTCAGGGTCAGCCAGCTTTGCTATACCAGAATTCTCTTGAAGGCTGTCAGCTACTAACCACGTCACACTCCTTGTGTGACCAGCCCTTTGCTGCCTGCCTGCTCACTTTTCCTTCTAGCAATGTCTTCTATTCCCCAGTTACATCTTCAGCTAGGCAAGGCTTGGCTTTGTCTGCTCCTCAACTTATACCCTGACCTCTGCAATCTTCAAAATGCTCTGGCCAATCCCATCCAAGCTTGACTCCTTTAAAATGATTAGTTAGTGTCTACCACAACCAGCTAACAACATTGGTCAGTTTTCAATACCTGCTGTCGTTTGAAGCTTTGGACTTACTTGTCTGCCAATAAGTGGACTTATTTGTTTGTCAAAAACTAGCCAGCCTTATGACCACTCAATTCTGTAAAGGATTGTTCAGTGTATCACTCTAGCTCTAACAACTCAATTTGGATGTTTCTTCACAATGTTGAACAGTGTTCCCCCACCTTCAGGGCATACAGAAAATAAAGGACATAGAACAGCCTTGCTGGATCAGGCCCAGGGTCTACCTAGTTCAGCATCCTGTTTCCCACAGTGACCCACCAGATGCCTCCTGGAAGCTCACAGGCAAGAAACAAAAGCATGCCCCCTCTCTTGCTGTTGCTCCTCTGCAACTGGTATTTAGAGGCACCCTGTGTCTGAGCCTGGAGGGTAGTCTATAGCTATCAAGACTAGTAGTCATTGATAGACCTGTCCTCCAAGAATTTCTCTAAGCCCCTTTAAAAACCATTCAAGCTGGTGGCCACCACCACATCTCATAGCAGAGAATTCCATAGATGAATTATGTGCTGTCTGAAAGGTCCTCCTTTTGTCGGTCCTAAATTACTAGGCAATCCATTCACAAACCATGAAAAAAACCCTTTTTAGATGGCCCATTTAAAAATTATGACATTGTTTAAGAACCCTTTAAAAAGGGTCTTTGGATTGAAAATCTTAACCTAGTAGCTTCCACAAAGTTAAATACCATAATATTTTACGGATGGCAAATTATTTTCCAGCTATAAGAAAAAGCAAAAGAAAAGCTTGGTTAGAACATTAGGAACATTGTGTTGGAATCTATGCATTAAGATTTTTTTTTTTTGAGAGAGGCAGAGTTTCTAAGCATTAAGCAGGGTGAAGGTGTCTTAAGATGCAGAGTGACATTCTCAATAAGAGCAAGTGAGATGGCTTGGCTTTTAAACTTTGGTTAGCAGGATGTTTGATTTGAGCCACAGTGCTAACTGAAAAACTTTCTGAAAACAGTTTTACCTGTTTTTAGTTTTTTGTAAAAACTAAAGCTTGCTGAAGCATTAATGCTCAGACCCTTTTCATTATGTGATCTTAGTATTTAACTCATATGCCAAAATTATTTTAATCCAGATTCACATGCCATAGAGTCCAGGCTCAAAGTTCAAAATGACTCCAATAAACTGGATAGCTAGGCAAGTACAGAAAAATAAAATTAAACAGGGACAAGCTTTGAACAACCAGACACTCATGTTGTAAGATGCAGGATAACTGGCGAGACAGCTGCACTCTGGAAAACAATGTAGAGGTCCATTTAGCGTATGACACACTCAGCAGGAGTCTATGATAGATACTGTGGTACAATAGACCAGTGCTATTTTTCTTTGAATAAACAAGAACATAGTTTCCAAGACCCATGAATTAACAGAAGTATTCTCCGTAGCACTGGCAATATTTTTTATTTTTTCAACAAACATAAATTTATAATAATCCATATGAGTTCTTCATGTAATTAAATGAAGAAAAAAGGAAACAATAGAAACATACCCCTTAATTATTTACATAGTTTTAATGTAATGCTAATTTTAATGGAGGATGGGAGGGCTTCCAAGGATTTTTCTCATCAGACCTCAAATAGTTCATTAAAATTTTATCATATCTCTAAAAACTCCTTTTATCTGGATTGTGATCCATTGTATCCATAAGAACTGGGTTTCTGCGCCTGCGCAGGGACCTCCCGGGCTGACTAGCTAGCTCCTCTTTGCGCCCCGCCCGTCTGCACGTGCCTTGCAGCTTCCGTTAGAATCGACGGTTGGGGCACCTCTCCTTCAGTTTTCTCTTGACCGCCAAAGCGCTTACACCTCTTGGCTGTTGCTCCTCAATTATTATCAAAAATTTTGACTTCGGACTGTTTGACTATTCTCTACTGAGCGGATTAATTGGTTTGACTTCAGAACGAACAACGGACTTGATTTGGGACTCTGATTCTAACTTCCAATGGAGATTTAATGATGTGTACGAAAGAACAACGGCAATAACGCGCCAACAACTGAGCGCATTCAAACACTTGTCGGAGACGGAATCGAGAGCAATGGTGACGGCAGTGAGCTTGCGCAGGCATGCGTGGCTTCGCTCAGCAACCCTGCAGACAGACATGAAGGAGAAAGTCGAGTCCTTGCCATTTGACGGCAAAGGTTTATTCCATGAGGACACGGACACGTCAATGGAGACGTTGAAGAAATCTAAATTCACTGCCCGCACCTTTATGGTGCCTTCGAGCGGTTCCAGCTCAACTGCAAGGAGCCGCACTTATTATCAGAGAAAGAGTGATCGGTATCGGGACCGCAAAGAATACCGAAAACAATTCAGACCTTACCAACGCGGTAAGGGCTTTAACCAAAAACAAAAAGGAAAAACAGCTCGTCAAGGCGACAAGGACGCTTCCAGCAAGAGCTTTTGACGGGACTGTTCGTCCACTGCATCAGTTTTGCAGCAGCCAATTAAGTCCAACGCTACAATCCAGGACCCACGACATCGGCCCTGTAGTTGCCAGGATCAACATCAAGCTGGCAAGCCGTGCGCCAGCATGGCACAACATAACATCCGACCGGTGGGTACTGAGAATAGTGCAGACTGGATATGCGTTGGAGTTCGAGACAAGGCCTCCCTTCTCTGGACTGGTCTATACGCTGGCCACGGAGGTGTTGCGGGAGGAGGTCAAGGTGCTGCTGGAGAAACAGGCGATCACGCGGGTGCAATGGGCGAACAGACTGACCGGCTACTATTCCCGGTATTTTCAGATACCAAAGAGAGACGGTGGAATAAGAGCCATAATGGACCTGAGGGGGCTCAACCTCTTCATTCGGACCAGGAAATTCAGGATGGTGACGCTGCAGGGAATTCTGCCTCTGCTGGTGAACGAACAGTGGGCAGTTACTCTGGATCTCAAGGACGCTTATTTTCATATCGGGATACAGGAGAGTCACCGCAAGTTCCTCCGGTTTACAGTAGGGGCACAGATCTATCAATATGTGGTGCTTCCATTTGGACTTTCTACTGCGCCCAGAGTGTTCACAAAGGTGATGGCGGTGGTTGTAGCCCACCTACGAACTCAGGGCTTGAGGCTGTATCCGTATTTAGACGATTGGCTCGTGGTGAGCCACGACAGGAGTTTACTTACCCGCCAAGTGCAGATGCTGCTAGCCTTGTTGGAGTGCCTCGGCATCAATGTGAATTGGAAGAAGTCGAGACTCGAACCCATGACTCGAGTGAGCTTCATCGGAGCGGTGCTGGACTTGAAATTGGCCAGGGCGTTCTTACCTACGGAAAGAATTGCCCAAATGCACGAACTCATACGTCACTTTAAGAGGACTCCACGGCAGCCAGCGGTTCGAATCCAGCGGATGTTGGGTTTGATGGCATCATGCACCGCAACGGTGTCACACACGCGCCTCCGTATGCGCACATTGCAGCATTGGTTTCTCCACAACTTCCGACCCAATGTGGATGGCCAGAATATGCACTTGACGTTACCACAACATGTCCTCGCCAGCCTGGGGTGGTGGCTAGACATGGGCAATTTGGGCAAAGGAGTCGAGTTTGTGTCCAAGGAGCCCACCTCCCGGATAACGACAGATGCCTCGATGGCGGGCTGGGGTGCGCATTGCGCCAGCGTATGCGTGCAGGGGACATGGACCCAGTTGCAGAGACTTCAGCATATAAATTACTTGGAGCTATTGGCTGTGTTCCAGGGCCTAAGGGCATTCGAACCTATGATAAGGGGACGGTCAGTACAGCTGGAGTTAGACAACACGACGGCGATTGCCTACCTCAACCATCAAGGGGGGACAGTGTCACTGTCTCTTTGCCTACTTGCGAGAAAAATATGGGACTGGTGCATTCAACATTCAATTCACCCGGTAGCAATACATATAAAGGGTGTAGACAACTGCTTGGCCGACAGGCTCAGCAGGGACATCAGTTTCAACCAAAGACATGAGTGGGAAATCAACCCGATGTATCTCGACAGGGTGTTCGAGATCTGGGGGGTCCCATCGATAGACTTATTTGCCACGGTTGCCAACAAAAAGTGTGTCAATTATTGTTCGCGTGCGGGCATAGGCCAAGGATCCCTGGGGGATGCTTTTCAACGGGCCTGGAAGACGGGGCTGTTATATCTTTTTCCCCCGCTGCCGTTAATGGGCCGTGTGGTTGCGCAGATATTGCGGGACCAAACGAAATGCATACTTCTGGCTCCATGGTGGCCGCGCCAGCCGTGGTTTGCCACACTTCTGGGAATGTCTCATTCAGTGTTCCACAAGTTCCCCAAGGCTCCAAACCTGTTGCAAAGAGAACACGGAAAGGTGTTACACCCCGATGTGCACTCTCTCAAGCTGACCGCTTGGAGAATCAACTATTAAACAACATCTTACTAAACAGTAGGCGTGCGTCGACAAGACGCAGTTATGCCTGCAAGTGGAACCGCTTCAAGAGTTATATGAGGGGGAAGAGTGTCACGCCATTGCGTGCGACCCCTCGGGATGTGCTACGTTACCTGACATCGCTCAAACTGAGTGGATTGGCGAATGTCTCCATTAAGCTGCATTTGGCTGCAATCTCGTCAAAGCACAGGGGATGGGATGGGTCCACGGTTTTCTCCCACCGGGAATGTAAATGTTTCCTGAAAGGTGTTAATAACCTTTACCCGCCTGTGCGCAGCCCAATGGAGCAATGGAGTCTGTCTTTAGTACTCTCTGCCCTAACGGAGGCACCTTTTGAGCCACTGGCGACTGTTCCGCTGAAGTTTCTGACTTTGAAGGTGGCATTCTTGGTAGCCATTACATCGGCTAAGAGAGTGAGCGAGATGACGGCCCTGCGGATGGATAGACCCTACACTCAATTCTATCCACACAAGGTTGTGATGCGTCTCGATCCGAGATTCCTGCCGAAGGTGGTAACAGATTTCCACTTAAATCAAGACATAGTGCTACCAACTTTTTTCAGTAGTCCGGAGACGGACTTAGAGAAGGCCCTCCACACGTTGGACGTGCGTAGATCACTCCTATACTATTTGGAGAGAACTCATGACTTTAGGAAGAGTAAAAAGCTTTTTCTCTCCTTCCGGGGGCGTAGCAAGGGCCGTCCAATCTCTCGCCAGAGACTTGCTCACTGGCTAGTGGAACTGATTTTCCTCGCCTATAAAAGCCAGAAGATAACACCGCCAAAGACGGTTCGGGCTCACTCTACTAGGGCCTACGCAACGTCTGCGGCACATCTGTCAGGCATTAAAATGGCAGATGTCTGCCTGGCGGCGACATGGTCATCGCATCTACCATTCGTGAAGCATTATGCTTTGGATCTGCGGATGGCTAGGGAGGCGAATTTTGGAAGATCAGTGTTGAAACGTGTGTTGGCATAGCTGGGGGTCATCTGCACCCGCCTCCTTATGGGGTAGCTTGCTAAACACCCAGTTCTTATGGATACAATGGATCACAATCCAGATAAACAGGTTGCTTACCTGTAACTTATGATCTGGATGTGATCCGTTGTATTCATAAGTCCCTCCCAGCCGGCCCCGCTGCAGAATGCCTGGACTAGTGGATGCTGGTGTGCGGATCGTCATTTATATGGCGGTCTGCGAGAAATCTGAAGGAGAGGCGCCCCAACCGTCGATTCTAACGGAAGCTGCAAGGCACGTGCAGACGGGCGGGGCGCAAAGAGGAGCTAGCTAGTCAGCCCGGGAGGTCCCTGTGCAGGCGCAGAAACCCAGTTCTTATGAATACAACGGATCACATCCAGATCATAAGTTACAGGTAAGCAACCTGTTTTTGCCAAACCAATTCAGATGCCAACAGGAAATGCTTATCAACTATCCAGAGTTGAAGGTCAGGAGAAGATCTGTCCTTTCAATGTTGTATAATGGTCATTTTTGCAACTCCCCATGTTCAAAGGATCCATAATTCTTGATGTAAGGATAAGTTCCATGTATTAGGAATATCTCTCAAAAGCATATGAACATCTTTAACAAAAAAAAAAGATCATTGCAAAGTAATATTAACAATCTTATGAATGTCAGATCAAAATAAAGCAATAATAGAACATGACCAAACCTTATGTGTACGTGTTCCCAATTCTAAACAAATGCTTCAACTGGATAAACTGCCAACCTGCATTATATTGTAAATCAAAATCGGTTCTCAGGGATTCAAAAGGTTTAAAGACTGCTTCCAAAGAAATAAGCTGATCTAAAGTAATAATGCTATGGGAGGCCCATTTGCCACCCCAAAAAGGTTCATGAGCTGTTGAGCAGGTTGGAACAATATTCAGTTCCTACCAGAGTATTGCTCTGTTCTGTTTTCTTTTAAGATCCTTAAAAAGGATCTTCACTTTTGCTTTACTATATAAAAATATACTCTGATATAATCATGTAATTGATCAAAAACCAGACAATGAATCTGGTAAACATTATTGAGCATTGTAGGAGAGTATCAATTCCAAACAAATATAACAGTCCTGATTTAAGCTTGTATGTAGCCAGTGAATTTTCCCTAACTGAGCAAATAGATGGGTGAGGGATTCAAGTTGGGGGATTTGGATGAGGGCAAGGGTTAACAACCGCTCCCATTAAGATTGCATTCTCCCACCCCAATTGTTCTTTTGTGGGTGTGGGGAGAATCTCTACAGAGTTTCAAACACAGATATGCAAGTAACCTGTAATGTGGCCCATGTTGTAATAAAAATTGGCACTGGCAGTTAAACATTAAACACTACTAAAGCCTAAAGGATGTCTGAAATATTTCCCCATAATGCATCGTACAGTTAGTTTTATTGTAGAGTTTTATCATGGCTTGTCAGTTCTTCCCTGTATTTGCTGTGTTCTAGCATTTATAAGCTAGGCAAAAGAAAATCACGGTTTTCAGTTGTCGCATTTCAAATATTCTTCTCTTGTCCACTAAGGCAAAACAGTTATCAGTGTTCTGAGATTAAAATAATAGCTTTATGTAACTCATCTATCAAACAAAGCTTTGAAGACTTTTGCTAGGATCCAGAGAACATCATGAGTGAGTGGAAAGAACTTCCTTGCAAATATGGGAGGGTTGCCATTTACTTCTGGCTGCAATCCCTCCCACCAATCCCTCTGAGAGTCCACTGGACCCTCAAGTGCCTGAGTGAGGGTGTGGGTTTCTGGGTCTCGGAAATTTTCAGTATGCACACAGAACAGTCAGGGATGGCAAGTTAGCACAGATCACTCATTGATCTATCCAGGTTTTACTCCTATTTGTCCCTGATTTCTGCAACTAAATCAGAATTTATATTCTTGCTATAAATAAAAATTGTTCTACCAATTAAATAACATGGGCAGGTGCCCATGTTATTTAATTGGTAGAACAATATTTATTTATAGCAAGAATTTTATCTTCCATTTTATGGAGAACACTGATCTGCCCAGAAATAATATCATGTCTGTGTGGAAGGGTGGGTAGGGCAGGGCAGTGATATGATAGGCAGAAGTTCCATTTACACAAGAAGGGTGATTTTTCACCAACCCCCCTTCCTTCTCCAGCCTCCCCTCTCTGTCCCTGCTTCATGGTGCCCTGATCCAGAGGATCCCCTCGTTTTCTGGATCAGGTTTTGGGGGGGGGGGTGAGGGAGTGCAGGGGGCTAAGGAAAGGGAGGATGGGTGAAAATCGCCCTCATCCAGTGCCTTTCTTCAGTGAAAGACTTCAATTATAACCCAATACGTATGTTTGGTTGTAGAAATCAACTAGCATGCACCTTTATTTGGGAAGTATCTAAATAATAAATGAAAATAGCTTTGAATTGGCCTCCTACTCCCCCCCGCCCCCACTTTTTTTCTTTGTGGTTTACTTAACCCCTTATTTAAATGGGTCCACTCTGTGAGGTGCACATATTGGCCTTCAAACCCTGACATTTGCCTTCTGAAGCAAACCTGGCAGGAGAGTGACAGTTGTGGGGGCTGGGGGAGAGAATTACTTGAGAAGGTAATTATGAGGCAGAACTTAGGAAGGTCCTGGTTGGAGCCCTGCAGCAGAATTGGTTCAGTATCTGATGACTTGCACAACAGAGGTCTGAAATAAAGGTCAGGGTCCCATTCCCAGTCTATTTCCAGCTTTATTCTTCCTTCCTTTTCACTGTCTCCATCCATTCCATTGTCCCTACTCTGATTTGCCTACATATGAAGCTCTGTTACACTGACGTTGGTCCAACTAGCCCAGTATTGTTTGTTCTGACTCACAGCAGCTGTCTGGGGTTTTAGTCAGAGGTCTTTCTTTAAACCTCCCAACTGATCCTTCTGACTGAAGATGCCAGTGATTTAATTTTGGCCCTTCTGCATGCAAAGCAGGTTCTCTATTACTGAGCTGCAGCTCTCATAAGAATTATCTGGCGCTCATTTTATAATGCAAAAAGTCTGCAGCACCAAATGGTTTGCCTTGGGGCTGTTGTCCTCCTTTCTACCTTTTGGTCCTTGCATTTTTTTGCTAGGAAACATTGTGTTTTATAATTAATAGAAAATGTGTCTGGAACTGTGTTGAACTTGCAAAGTATAGTTTCTAAATGTTCATCTATCTACAAGTGCCACCAGCTAAGCAGTCCAAAATATTTAGAGGCAGCTTTTCTATCTTGCCGTTTCATCTGGTTAGCAGCTTCTGTGCAGGAAAATGGTGTATTCTAGAAGGTGTAGCATATTTATTTATTTATTTAAAATATTTCTATACTGCCCCAAACCTGCATCTCTCTAGTGTTTTGAATGTCTGGTGCCTGCTTCCCTGTTGAATCATGGAAACTTGAAGAATGCCCCAAGACTTCTTTACTATAACTCCTGATACCTACGTTAAAACCAATCTTTGAGAAAAAGGTCTAATTAGCGATTACATTTTTCAGGGGTTTTGTCTTTGCATGTGCAGGTTTAGCAGCTTGCAGGCTGCTACATATTTTGTGAGCTGCTTGCTTTAGACACACATCTAAGAGAATAGCCAAAACTGAGTACAACAGATTATCTCCTATCTCCTGCGTGCAACCCACTGCTCATTTTGTGTTCTCTGAAATATCATAATTTGCTTGTACAGTACTGTACTACTGTTGCTAAAAGCAGATGAAACAGATTATAATGGAGTCAATATTCATCACCCTGTTTAAATTGGTTGAATATATTGGTTTGAAAACATTACTGATTTGTAGGCAAATATTAGTGATTGAAACAAGCAAATGAAGGCGCTGCATGGATGGCACCCACTTGATTCTGTCAATGTTGTATGCACTCCTTAAATGTCCCCCCCCCTTATTGCTGTTTTTTTTTAGACTTTCCCTAGAGTTACAAAGTTATCAATACCTGGTATGTAAACATTTAACTTTGCACAGATTCTTTGAACAAATCATTTTACTGCAAGAGCTATACTTTAAATGAAAATACAACTAAGATAAACGTAAATCCTTCAGAATTATAGTATCTCTGTATAATGTGATAGGTTCACACTTAATATTTTATTTTCAGATGATGAAAAGGTGAGCTCACGATCAGGAACAGGTGAACCTGTTTTAAGTTTACACTACAGTACAGAAGGAACAACCACAAGCACAATAAAATTGGATTTCACTGATGAATGGTAATAATTTTCTGCTTTCCCAATATTCAGCTATGTTTTCGGTGGTAGTAATTGTAGCTAGTGTAGCTCTTATTTTTTTTCATAGTGTTCATATAGTGCACTACAGGAACAATCTCATTATTAAAGAAATACTGTGTCAAACTAGAGAGGGATGCATTTTAAACAGTTTCTGAAAACATGCAGGAAAATAAATCTGCTCTGTGCACAATATTGGAAGGCTAATGTTATCCTTTTTTTCGTGAGGCTTAAAAATAAGCCCTCCCCCTTTCAATCTTATAATATGACTTATAAAAGTATGAACAAGAGACAGTTGTAAAACAAGAAAGCTTTGTAAGAGTTTGAAATATCCTTCATCTAAAAAGAATGGTTTAATATATACTTAATGCTAATATGCTGTAAAACTACATGTTCTGTTTTGTAGTTTCATGCTTCATGGGTACATGTTCTTGTTGCTAGGAGTAGCACAGCTTCAAGTTCCAGAGGCAGTGGAAGTCATAGCAAACCTGAAGGTCAGGAAGAATCTCTGAGAACCCAAAGTTCAGAGGCGCCAACACCAGAGAGTGAAGAATCAAGTAAGATATAAAGTTATTGCAATCACAGCAAGATCTGTGGTCTAACTGTATTTATGGTTGTCACTGAACCTTCAAAACATTTATTTATTATTTATTTATTTGACATATTTTTATACTGCCCCAAACTCATGTCTCTGGTATTTGTAAATGTACCATGTGCAAAGTAATTTTCAGCTTCTTAAAACATTGTTTTTGTTTTAGGGTGTGTGGGAGGCAAGCTTAGACATTCGGGCTAGGATCCAAAGAACTACTTAGGTTTACATAGGGGGTTTGCACTAGCCCAGTGAAATTGTTTCTTTTGTTTCACAAACTGCTTTTGAAACTATCTTCAGTTTCAAAAGTAGTTTGCCATGTGATATGAAGGGTTTTTGTTTGAGGAGAAACAAGTAAAATGTACCAGTGAACTGGATTGTGCTATTTTGCAATACTCGTATAATATTTATCTATCACATTTTAATTGCTGAGTTTCAGGAATCCCTGAAGAATTGCATGAGGAAGTTACAAATGTTGAAGAGTTAACATCTGCAAATGTGAACATTGGAACTCCATGTTCAGGTATGTAAAGTTATAATGTATATAGATTTATCCAAAGAACCTGAAGAACTGTAGTATTACTGTAGCAAATGCTAGCATCTGTTTTCCAGGAATATTTATAGCTGTATCTCCATGTGCAGGTTAAAGCTATTTAATATATTTTTGTACTTACGTTTTCAGAGAGACACAAAATGTTATTTGTATGGTAACCAACCACGTTTCCTATCTTTTCTCTCAGATGATGCCTCTGACCAGCCTGAAATTAGTATGGAACCAGGAAATGATCCTCATCTTGACATAACCTGCCAGATCCCAGGAGAAGATTTATCAAGCAAAGACATGGAAGAGCAAGAAAGCTTGAGTCAACAAAGTACAGAATCTACTGCCAACCCAAACAACACAATTCACGAACCTCAATCCCAACCAGACTCCTCAGGGCTTATCTCTCATGAAGAATCATCCACACGGAGTTCTGCTTTCCAGGAAACTGATGATAGTGATGATGATCCTGTTCTGATACCTGGTGCACGGTATCGTGGAGGAGTCAGTCATAGGTTAGTATTGTGGTTTTTCTCTCCACCAGTCCTCAGCTACTTGGTAATTTGAGGAGAAAATTTGAAACCTTGCCACAGGGACATTCAAGCTTCATGAACATTGTAAAGGTAAAGTGTGCCATCGAATCGATGTTGACTCCTGGCGACCACAGAGCCCTGTGGTTGTCTTTGGTAGAATACAGGAGGGTTTACCATTGCCATCTCCCGCACAGTATGAGATGATGCCTTTCAGCATCTTCCTATTTCGCTGCTGCCTGATATAAGTGTTTCCCATAGTCTGGGAAACATACCAGCGGGAATTTCAACCGGCAACCTCTGGCTTGCTAATTAAGTCATTTCCCCACTGCACCATTAGGTGGCTTCATGAACATCTTCCTGGCAACTTATATATACTATAGGCATGATGAATTATTCCCTGCTGGCTAATGGCAACTTATATGCACTATAGCAGGGGTAGGCAACTTGTTTCTCGGCTGTTGATGAGCTATGATTCTCATCACCCCCAGCCACAATTTATAGTGGCTGAAGTTGATGGGAGTTGTAGTTCAACAATAGCTGAAGAGCCAGGGTTGCCTACCCCTGCATTATAAGATGATAGATCATTCCCTTATTTCACAATTGACCTGCTGGCTTTATGGTTGTGGTTGTGTATTTGAATTCCACCTCAATGCATTTTCTGCTTGAAGATATTACTTTTGTAATTGGAGCAAGATTTGCATCTACATATTTTTGGGACTTCATATCTCACTTTGTATTAGCTTGGAGTCTACATATTTAAAGTGTCTCTTTCCCTGTGTTTCCACTTACCTTATCTGCATGACCAGTGACTAGAAAGAAGTTTTGTCGGTGCTTCTTCACATTTGAAGAACTCTCCCCCCTTAGAGTCTGAAGGTCTTCTAGACGACTTGTGTTTGCTTTTAATGGCTCATAGAAAGCGGGATCAAGTTGCCGAGATTTTAAGGGATTATTTTATTTTATTTTTGCATAATTTTGTAAAAAAACTAAACATACGTTTTTACCATTTTCTCTAGATCTGGATAGTGGTTCCAACATTCATAACAAGTGGGTTCTGCGCCTGCGCAGATCAGCTTCGGGAAGAATTCGTTAGCTCCTCGCAACGCCAACCGTCCACTGCACGTGACTGCAGTACCCTCTAGTGGCAGTTAGGCGTCTCCATTTTCAGTTTCTTTCTGACCGCCATAGCGATCAGTACTCGGAGACTGTTGCTCCTTGTGGAAAGTTTTGTGATTAGTTTTTTCGGCTTTTGGACATTGGAAAATGGACTAGGACTACTCTATTGGACTCTGATTTGGCTTGTGATACCTCGGCACGGTTTTGACCTGGAATGGACCTGACGACGTCCCTTCTCAACGTTTTAACTTGAACTCAATCTCAGATCTCCCCTCTACGACTTCAGAATGGAACGACTACTGAGCAGGATGAGCGGCATGAGTAAGGCGGGTGCTCCCGGCAAGACGACTTTTAAGCGATGGACGGGCAATACCCTCTGTTTATTCTGCCTAGGTGAAGCCCATGATACGGCCTTTCGGTGTGTATCACCTTTAACAAACAGACGCTAAAAAATCGAGCAGCGCGTCTTAAAATTTATCTAATGGAGGACGCTTTGCTGCCTAAGGATACGTTGCCAGGTCCTGTGTTGAAATCGCAGTATAAAGACCCTAGCAGATCAAAATTGCCAAAAGAAGCTCCTTCGGCTTCCGCTGCCACGGCGTTGAGAGCCTCGACATCGAGCGTCTCAACTTCGACATCGGGCGTCTCGGCCTCAACTTCGGGCGCCTTGGCGTCGGGACCTTCCTCTTCCTTTAAGCGCCCTGAAGATCACGGACCGGGCCTGAAAAGGAAGCACAAGGCTGAGGCCTCGGGCCATGACATCACCCGTAAGAAGTCCAAGCATGGCCATGCTTCGGAACATACGCCTTCGCCTACGGGCCTGCAGGGCTATGTGATTCCTCGACGTCGAGCAACGTCGTTGTCACCGGCTCCGACGCCCTACCAATCTCCTTTGACTCCTGGGCACCAACCACGAAGCGCTCGTCAACATGAGCGGTCGATGTCGACTGAACCCAGGTTGGGGTCTAGAGCGCAGGCTTCGAGCCCAGAGACCCGACGCCGGCTCAACACCACACACGTCGCACGCTCCTCAACGTTGGCGTCGATGTCGAACATGGCTCCGGAATCTACAGTCGCTATGATCGAGGACACAGAGCTCGATGCCGAACCCGACATCGAGGAAGCACACGTTGACATCGAAGAAGAACACTTCGATGTCGAACAGATCGACATCGAGGGAGCCCATGTTGCCATCGAAGAACACTACGACATCGAAGAGGAGGACCATGTAGACGTCGATGTCGAGGATACATCGGCACCAAAGATTTGCGCTCTGCCGGGTACATCCCCAGCCACACCACGGGCAAGCGAACAGGAGGCTAGGCTGGTCTGCATGCTCAACTCAGAGGAGACTACTCCCTCGACGGGTACCTTTATGGGGTTTCACGTGGGGGATTCTCTCTCTGGATACATACCAAAGACTCCTTCATTGTCGATGAGGGGCACACCAACTGCGGGACCTTTGCTAGGTGATGGTTGGGGTGACGTAGTGGAGGTTCCAAACACAGACTATGCCTTGTTTAGGGAATGGCTGAGTGTTAGGGATCAGATCCCCAAGGTTATTAAGGAGATGGCAGTGCAGGCTGTTCTGACGCCGGTGCGGTGCATGGAAATGACTGTTCAAGCATCAGCGCTCAGTTTCTCTTCAAGCAAATGTAACGCGCATTCTGTCTACTGCCCTGCATCAGGCAGTGACTCAAACAGCATACGTGCCTGTTCACGTCACCTCGACTGCTATAGGAAATTCTCCAGTTCCATCTGATGACGGTGAAGACGATGACGTGGAGGATGATTACACCTCAGATTCTACGCCGGATCCGGATGACCCCGAGGCACCGGCCCTTCCAGACCCCGATTCCAATGTGGCGTTTGTCCCATCGGTTTCGCCCAATGAGGAAATGAAGGGCTATCACCAACAAGTGACGGAGATGGCTCAGGTTTTGGGCCTCTCCCTTAAAGAGAAGACAAGTGATCTGGATGACCCTGTTTTCAACATGAAGTCAGCCTCTGGTCTGAAACCAGTATATTTGCCTATGCTTCCTCACATCACCAGGGCAGCAAAGTCAGCTTGGGAGGTCCTCCAGACGTCAGCGCCAACCTCAAAGCGATTGGAGGCTCTATATCGCATCCAAGAGGAAGAGAATGGATATCTCATGCATTACCCTGCACCTAACTCATTGGTTGTTGATTGTGCGACTACTTCAAAGGGCGGCAAGCGCCACACCACTAGTGCAGACAAGGAGGGCCACAAACTAGATGTTTTGGGAAGGCACACTTACTCCACGGTCTGCTTGTCCATTAAAATTGCCAATTATGTGGCTTGTCAGGCACGTTATACGCATTCCCTGTGGGAGTCCCTGTACGATCAGCGTTCAAAGCTGGACCCTAGTGAGTTTTTGAAGGGGTTTGAGACTGTGTTCGCAAAATCTACTGCGGCCACTCGACAGCAACTGGCTAATGCTAAGCACTTAGCTGAGTCGGAATCATGGACACTGACCTCGTCTATTACTTTACGACAGCATGCCTGGTTGCGGGTGACAGGCTTGCAACAGGATATGAAGGATAGGATTGAGAATCTTCCATTTGATGGTGCGGACCTGTTTTCAGACAAGACTGATGAGAACATGGAGCAATGGAAGAAATCACAGAGCACCGCGCGATCTTTTACCAACCAAAGATCTGCAAACAGATACCATCCATATGGCCAGTTCAATCCGTACCAGCAACGCCAGGGCAGTTACTGGCAATCCGAAAAGAGGGACTTTAGACGACCTTTCCAGCGGTTTGGGAATAGTTCCAAGCGTCCTTATTATCCCAAGAATAGAGCCAACCAGTCTGGCCAGACTAAGAGAGCACCACAATCCAAGCAGCAGCTTTGATCTGGAGGCGAGCCCACTACTATCTTGCGACCTGCCCCTACGAAACAACTGAAACACCTTCGAAACAAGAAACACCATCTCCTTGAACTTTGCCAGAGTTGCCATCAAACTGGTAAGCCATGCTCAAGTGTGGCACCACATAACATCAGACCAGTGGGTCTTATGCATAGTGATGACGGGCTATGCGCTAGAGTTTGAAGAGTATCCTCTATTTCTGGGCATAAGATACACTCCAGAAACCCCTGTTCTGAGGGAGGAGGTGGAGAAACTTTTGAAGAAAGGGGCAATATCGCCGGTCCAGTGGGCTCTTAGCCAGTCAGGCTTTTATTCTCGCTATTTCCAAGTCCCCAAACGTGACGGGGGCATAAGGCCTATTATGGATCTCTGGGGCCTAAATCAATGCATCGAAGTAAGGAAATTCAGGATGACAACGTTGCAAGCCATCCTTCCACTCCTTCATGGGGAGAATTGGATTGCAACGCTCGATTTAAAAGATGCTTACTTCCATATAGGCATTCAAGAGAACCACCACAAGTTCCTCCGCTTCACTATGGGAAGCGAAGTCTATCAGTACAACGTCCTACCCTTCGGCCTGGTCACAGCCCCACGCGTGTTCATGAAGTGTGTCGCGGTGATAACTCATCTTCGAACAAAGGGGCTGTCCATTTATCCGTACTTGGACGACTGGCTGCTGACAGCCAGTACGCGCGAACAGCTACAGGAGCATGTTCACACAGTAACCTCCCTGTTGAGCGAACTGGGCGTGAACGTCAATTGGGAGAAGTCCTTTCTGCAACCTGCTAAACGCCTTCAGTATATCGGGGCACTGTTGGACATGACGGCCCAGAGGGCTTTTCTGCCAAGAGATCAGTTTTCATGCCTGAGGACGCTCATCCACTTGTGTCAGAACCATCCAGTGCAGAGAGCGAGAACGATGGCCTCCTGTACAACCACGGTTTTGTATGCGAGACTTCGCATGCGCAAGCTGCAACTTTGGTTTTTGAAAGCTTACCGGCCGTTGCTGGACACACAGTCCAAGCGGTTAACTCTGCCGGTCGCAGTGCTTGCCTCTCTGACATGGTGGACAAAAATCGAACATGCTCAACGGCGTGCGGTTCGAGACGCCGAACCCAACCGTGATGGTGACCTCAGATGCTTCGATGCAAGGCTGGGGTGCACATCTGTTGCAACACAGGGTGCAAGGTCAATGGACGCCAAAGGAGAGGCTTCTACATATAAATTTTCTAGAGCTGCTGGCTGCGTACAAGGCCTTGGTGGTCTTCCAGGAGAGATTCGTGGGGCAGACCGTCCAGCTCCAAATGGACAATACAACAGCCATTGCGTATGTCAACAAGCAAGGCGGGACGGTCTCCAGGTCATTGTACAGTCTCAGTCTACAGTTGTGGAATTGGTGCATTCCACGCAAGATCTATCCCATTGCCATTCATATCAAGGGAACCTTGAATGTTTTAGTGGACTCCTTGAGCCGGGAACTAGTGCTGGACCAACATGAATGGGAGCTCAACCCAGTGATCATGAGGCAGTTATTTCTGTCTTGGGGCAAACCGAAGGTGGATCTCTTTGCAACATACAGGAACAGCAAGTGTGACCACTACTGTTCCAGGATGGGCGTCGGCCCAGATTCAAAGGGGGATGTGTTTCAGTATCAGTGGAGCCATCAGCTGCTTTACGCCTATCCTCCGACTCCAGTGCTGCCCAGGGTAGTGGCCAAACTTCTACAAGACAAGTCACAAGCGATAGTTGTTGCCCCTTGGTGGCCAAGGCAACCATGGTTCACGCTGCTACTCAGACTGTCTCAGGGCAGGTACAGGAGGTTGCCGCTATGGGCAGATCTGATAACACAGGACCAAGGGAAGGTGTTGCACCCCAATCTGTCCGTGCTGAATCTTACGGCTTGGAGGATCGGCTCCTAAAGAAGATTCTCCTTAACACTCGAAAACTATCAACGAGGCGGAGCTATCGGGCTAAATGGCGCAGGTTTGCGACACATGCTGCTTCCAGAGGTTATAACCCCAAGGAGGCAAGCCTGAAGGCTGTCCTTATGTACTTAACTACTGTGAAACAGAGCGGCCTAGCAAATGTCTCGATTAAGGTGCATATGGCGGCTATATCGGCACAGCATGCTGGGTGGGATGGAAAGACGGTCTTCATCCATCCAAGATGTAAAGACTTCATGAGAGGCATCAATAATCTGTATTCGCCAATTCACCCACCAGCGGAGAAGTGGAGTCTTTCCTTGGTACTTTCGTCACTGATGGAGCCGCTGTTTGAGCAGTTGGCATCTGCGTCGTTAAAAAACTTAACCTTAAAGACGCTTTTCTTGGTGGCCATCACAACGGCCAGACGAGTGAGTGAACTGTGGGCTCTCCGCATTGATGAGCCTTATACGAAAATATATCCAGAGCGCGTCATTATGTGCTTGGATCCCGATTTCTGACCGAAAATTGTGACTGATTTTCACATCAATACTGAAATTGTGCTACCTACCTTTTTCAGAGATCCTGCGTCCGCACTTGAGCGGGCGATGCATTCTTTGGATGTTCGTCGAGCCCTTCTTTTCTATCTGAGGGCTACTAAGGACATTCGGAAGACGCCCCAGCTGTTTGTTGGCATGCGGGGCAAGTGTAAGGGACACTCACCTACTCAACAAAAATTGTCCTTCTGGTTGGTGGAATTAATCAAATTAGCATATGACCAGCAGGGTGTCGTCCCTCCAACGTTGATTAGGGCACACTCCACTAGGGCTTACGCCACTTCTGCAGCTCATCTGTCTGGCATTCACTTCTCAGATATCTGCACAGCTGCGACCTGGTCGTCACATCAGACGTTCGTGAAGCACTACGCCATAGATCTGCGTACGGCCAGGGCTGCTGAATTCGGTCGGGCTGTCCTCAAAAGGGTGTTACAGTAACTTGCAATGCTTACCCGCCTCCATCTGGGTAGCTTGTGATTCACCCACTTGTTATGAATGTTGGAACCACTATCCAGATAAACAGGTTGCTTACCTGTAACAGATGATCTGGTAGTGGTTCCATACATTCATAAATCCCGCCCATCCATCCCCGCTAAGACGGTTGCAAGCTACTGCCTTTTTAATGACTTTTTGGCACTTACCATCTTGTCCTCAAGCCTGGGCTGCTATGTCGGCCTTCAAGAAACTGAAAATGGAGACGCCTAACCGCCACTAGAGGGTACTGCAGTCACGTGCAGTGGGCGGTTGGCGTCGCGAGGAGCTAACGAATTCTTCCCGAAGCTGATCTGCGCAGGTGCAGAACCCACTTGTTATGAATGTATGGAACCACTACCAGATCATCTGTTACAGGTAAGCAACCTGTTTTTATATTGTAATCTGTCTGAAATACTAAATGTCATGCGTTTGTCCTATCTAACCTATGTAAATTAAATATGTATTGATTGATGATTAAGTGCCATCAAATCGGTGTCAACTCTTAGCGACCAAATAGATAAGATTCTCTCCAGGATGATCTGTCTTCAACTGGGCTTTTTTGGTATCTCAGTGGTGCATCCTCTTCTTCTCTTTCCTTCAGCTTTTCCCAGCATTATGGACTTCTCAAGGGAGCTGGGTCTTCGCATAATGTGTCCAAAGTATGATAGTTTAAGCCTGGTCATTTGTGCCACGAGTGAAAATTCTGGATTGATTTGTTCTATGATCCATTTGTTTGTTTTCCTGGCTATGCATGGTATCCTCAAAATCTTCTCTAGCACCAAAGTTGAAAAGCAGAAATACTTTGTCTGTGCTGCTTCTGTCCAGCTTTCACATCCATAGAGTGTCACAGGAAAAACCATTGTCCGAACAATTCTAAACTTTGTTGGTATAGACACGACATGGCATATAAATATCCTTTCCAAGGCCTTCATTGCAACCCTACCAAGTGCTTGTCTGCGGCTTATTTCTTGACTACTGGATCCTTTACTGTTGATAGTCGATCCTAAAAGGCAGAAGCTATCCACCACTTTAATGTCTTTATTATCAATTCTGAGGCTGGTTGCTGTACCTGTTGTCATTAATTTAGTCTTCCCATTTTTTCACTGTGTTTCTTGACTTTCACTACTAGAGCTATGTTTATCTTAATATAAATTGGGATATATTTTTTGAAAATAACTTATCCAGATCTTTTATTGTTTTCTAGGTGAGTATATAAAGTCCCAATAATCTTTCTGATTTTTCAGTAATTTCCATTTTACCTCCCATGTATGTTAAAGTCCTGAACAAGCTTTTCTTCAATGGTGAATTGGGACTTAATCCTCACTACCTTTTTAAAATAGTGTGTACTCCCTTCTTCCCTTTCTCTCTCTTCTTCTCCTTCCCTCCCCCCTTTCTCTCTTTCGCTCGCCTTCCCTCCCCCCTTTCTCTCTTTCGCTTGCCTTCCCTCCCCCCTCCCCCTCATTCTCCAAAGTGGGGATTACAGTGCTACTGATGGGGCCATGGGCGTACCGTTAATAAGACAAAGAGAGATGAATGTCTCCTGGCCCACAGCTTCTGAGGGGGCCCCAAGGCCAGTCTTTGCCCTCTCTCCAGTCTCGTAGCCGGGAGTGTGAGCTGCAATTCCCCCAGGCAGGTTCTCTGTGACTCCCGATTTCCCTTTCATCAGTTGCAGTGGAGGAGAGTGGCAGCGGCTGCTGCAGCAGAGAGGCTTCTTCAGCTCCTCCCCCACTTGGCAACTGAGTGCAGTTAGTTTTAAGTTGGGACTGGGAGCTAGCAAGCTGTTCAAGTGGAAAGGAAAGTCAAACAACTGTTATCTGTGTGTTTTGTTTGTGTGATTTGCTTTCCCCCCTCTGCTTTCCACATGTATAGAGAGTGTGAGTGAGTGTGTGTGTGTGTGTGTGAGAGAGAGAGAGAGAGAGAGAGAGAGTGTTCGTACTTGAGTTATTTTTAACGGTTTAAAAATGGTTTTAAATGACTGGGTTCTTCCCTCTAAGTCCTGATGACCCACGTGAAGTGATCTTCTTCCAGCTTCCAATGCATCATTCTCCTCTCTGTGGAAAGGAAAGAGTGGGTGGTAGCAGGGGGTTATTGATTGGTTCTTTGATGGTGCCATAGTTGTTGAAAATATATTCAATTGTTTTTCAACCAAACAAGTTCTCAAAAAAAGTTCCTTGCTCCCAGAATGAATTGAGGAAGAGTGGAGCTAGCTTGGCATCCTTCCTGATTGCTAATTTTAAAATGGTTTGCCTGGATATCCCTTCACCTGCCTTTTCCAAATGAAACATTTTTTAAAAAAAAATTCTGTTATGCTATAGCCCTGACAAAAATTGTTAAGCTTGGAACAGAAGCTTCCTTTGGAACCCACAGAAGGGGAGAAGAGCTGGTCTTGTGATACTGTTGTACTGTTTGGTGTGCTGTTGTTTATACCTTGTAACTGTAGTGTCCTGTCCTCTGTTAATTTGCTACACTATATTACAAGTTTCCTTAATGTTCTTCTGCAGCAGAGACCTGGGGCCAGGAGAAGGAGAGGAATGCAGTGAGGGGCCCATTTTAAAATCTCATCCCTGGGCCCACTCCAACCTTGGTATGCCCCTGGATGGGGCGGATCTTACTTATGGGGAAAGTGGGCAGCAGTCACCTTAAATTTCTCAGTCAGCATTGTCTCTGCCACCATTTTGTGTGCCTACTGCCTCCCACTCTTGTTCCCTGCTGCTCTTGCTTGCAGCATGCTGCTGCTTTAAGAGTTGTGAGGTGGTGGGTAATGTTAGCATAAGAACAAATAAAAAGCCCCAGATCTTTTACAATATTAATAAGGCAGGAGCCAATAAGCATCAAGTGGGTGTTCCTAGGACCACGCTATAAACCAATCAGAGAGGGACTAGGCTTATTGACTCCTCAAGCAGCCAATCTGCCCAAGGGTGTATATTTCGTTTAGCTACTCAGAAGAATTCAATCACCATTTTGGTTAGAGAGCAGGCTGGCTGGCTGGCTGTTCGTAAGTCTGATCTGTTGCTGGCTTGTTTTGTGTGTGTTTGGAGGGGAGAAATGCAATCTCTGCTTTCTCTCCCTTGCTTTCTGATCTGTATCATTATGGCCCATTCCCAAAATGACATGCCATAAAACATTGGAAGGAATAGCAAACTGTAAGACTGTACTAATTAGATTAGAAACTGACATAAGAAACCAGAAGGTTCTTTTAGGGCATATGCGTGGCTTTCTGAGTCCAAACTGCTTTTCAAATAAGTGCAGAAGTGGCTTTCCATGAGGGTGTGCTGCATGTAAAGAAGGAATGGAATCTTTTGGAAGAAATAATTTTAAAAATCTATTTGCTATGCAGAGAGCTATCCAGGTTTTTCTCTGGATTGTATCTGTAACATTAATATGTCTATTGGTGCTTATGGTTCATTGGGCAAGGATTAAGGAAGTGATCTCTATTTTAAAAACATATGTTGCTTGCTAGGATGAACACCCAGGCTAAGTGGTGGGCACTCAATTCAGGCAGAGAGTGACACCCAACTATTCAGCAGGCATAGAGTAGGGAGAGGAGGGAGCTTTGCTTCCTGTGGTAGCCTCCATGGTTCATAGCTGCAGCACACATCATTGAAAAAACTGTGATTTTTCTATTTTTTATGAATGCATTTTTGAAATGACAGGCAGAGCTGCCCTTGTAATTTTAGAATGCTTTTGTTCTCTACTTTTGTAACTGGTCCCTGCTTTTTGTTTCACTTATATAGATTTATTTACTTTTGCATGTATACAGAAAGCCTGTGCTTCCTCCAAGAAGCCCAGTATGTTGCACATGGTTACATTTATCCTCCCAACAGCTGTATGAGGAAGGTTATGTTGAGAGAAGTGACTGTCCCAGAGTCACCCAGTGAGTTTCATGGCTAAATGGAGATTTGAACTTGGATTTCCAGTCTAGTCCAGCACACTACCCACTGTACCACTCAGTTCTTCCTTGTTTATTAGTAGTAGTATTCATTTTTGAAATAATCAGGCAGACAGAGCTGCCCTAGTGACTTCAGAATGCATTTACTCTCCACTGAAGCAGCCTTTTGTAGCTGGTCTGTGCTTTACTTGTAGCTTGTTCTTGTTCAAATCTGTGTTTTGATTCTGCCATGTTATATACAAATCTATATACTGCTGTAGTTGTGTTAAGCACAGTTGCTCTGCTGATGAGCAAATGAGATTTGTGTGCATGTGTGTGTGTTTGTATTTTGATCCCACTTGTTAGCTACAAATCTATTTTGTCACTTCTTGCTAAGGCACCTGCCTGGTCCTGGCTCCACCTCAAGTCCACAGGTGCCCACAATTGGCTCCTTCTCTCACTACCTCTGGCTCCAGCCATCACCTGCCCTGCCTAGCGCTCTCCACTTTAGTCCCAGGAACCACCAGCTGACACTGGTTACGGAATATGGATAAATTGTATAGTACTGAATTGTGGACCTGAAATACAAAGATCAGTTCTACAAAAAAAGGCTGGGTTTTTTAATTTACTAATTGAAGAAACTTTGCTTTTTCTCTGATCATAAAAAAGGACTCGTTTTGTCTAGAAAAGGATAAGCCAAACTATATAGCTCTTCGTATATTATTTATTTTAATGTTATTAAATTTATGGCCCAATTTTCAGCTCACTTTTCAGACTTTGGAAGATTAAAATCTATCACAATGACACAGCATATTTTATTTTTAGTTATTTATTTATATGCCGCCCAAAACCTGCATTGCTGGGCGGTTTACAATTAAAATCATTTAAAACATTAAAATCGCTAACTTTAAAAATCATTTAAAACCCATAGTTTTAAAAATATTAAAACCCATAGTTTAAAAAATATTAAAACTATAAATCTAATTAAAAACTTGGGTTGAATAAATGTGTCTCCAGTGCCTTTTTAAAAGTTGCCAGAGGGATGGCTCTTATTTCAATAGGGACTACATTCAAAAGTCCAGGGGCAGCAACGGAGAAGGCCCATTCCCAAGTAGCCGCCAAATGAGTTGGTAGCAACCATAGACGAACCTCTCCAGATGATCTCAACAGGTGGTGGGGCTCATGGTTACGTGATGAGGATGCATGAATATGTATGACAGAGTCTTGACAGTTGATGACATAGTCCCAGTTCCATGCTCTTTCTTTTAATGAAAGGGAAAAGGACGCCCTGGAGTAGGGAGCAGTCTGTTTTTTTGTCAGGTGACTTGAAGTACGAGGCATGAAATTGGCCAGATATGCTTCATTTGGGAGGAAGGCGGGTTGGGTAAGCGAGTCTTTCGCCACCTTCTCTCCTAGTCTTGCCTGGCTCTAGCGTGCCTGTTGCCAGTGTGCATGCCCTGAGCCCCCGACTTCACATAGTTTGGGAGGTGGGAGAGCTCTTGTCACCATCCCATTGCTTTAAAAGTTAAAAAATAATAATTAAGGTTAAAGAACAGTAAAGAAGCAGTAGAAATTGAGTCCCTATCGGGATGACCATTTCCCCATAGGAAGTCCTTTTAAAGCCTGTGCATTTAAAAGCCTTTAGGGCGGCAGTGTACTTCCCTGCCACTCCTTCCCCCTCTTTGGCCAGCAGTGGCTAGAAGTACTGGGAGTGTGTAATGTGCACATGCGCACCAGGTACTTCCAGCCAAAGAGGGGGAAGGGGCATCAGGGAGGTACATTGCTGCCCCGAAGGCTTCTATGGAAAACTAGAGCTGGTTGTGGGGAAAGCGGGGGGAGGGGTAAGTGCACCCTATCCCACCCTTAAAGTGGCATCCCCCCCCGCTTTGAACTTGGAACACACATACACCCCGGTGTTCAAACCTGTTCAGAGGCCTGTAAAAGGGCCTGCAAACTAGTTTGTGCACATCCCTATAGGATGGGACTGTTGGAAACCCTAACTTGCAGAGTCTGCTACAAGCTCTTGATTGTAGTATTTGGAGCTCTTGGCATGCCCAAGAACAAAATGAGACATGACGCAGGCAGAAGACACAGAAAATGGTGCAACCCCCCGCCCTGCAATTTGTTAACCCACTTCAGAAATAATTATAAAGTGATACACATTTTAAAAATCTAATGGTTAAATTGCATTCAAGACGCATTCTGCACTATAACTTTAAAAACAGTATGCACACATTTTTATTTGAATGACTTCAGCTTTTACTCCTTTTACTAGATATATCAGAGGAACAGCAGTAGGTGATAGAATAATGAGGTAATTCAAAATCTCCATTCTATATGAAATTCTGTTTTACTAGATCATTGGTGCAATATCTAACCCCCTTTTCTACTGGTTTATGTTAATCAAGTAGAGTCTTAAATCTACTAAACTTCATGCTGAGAAGGTTGAAAAGCAGAGTGATTTTTAGCTGCATGTTGTGCCAAGAAATAGTGAGACGAAATTGCTGTGTTAAGGTTTAATAACTTTATTAACCTCTTCAGTGTGTTCATGAAAGACAAATGCAGTATAAACAGTGTACAATGAAATTGATCTAGCTACTTAAATCTCTCTTGTTAAAGCACTTTTATTTTGCATGTGCTGCTGTTTATGTGGTTTGTTGATTAATAGAGCATTTAGTTTTGAAACTAATATTGTTTGAACACATTGGTTGGTTAATTTTTCAACACTATAATTGATAGAGTTAAGAATAACTCTGAAATATAAGCATCATTAGCTCGGAATCAAATGAGTACATAGATGCTTGCTTGCTTGCTTGCTTGCTTGCTTGCTTGCTTGTTTTGAAAGTAGCACATACATACACCCGACTTTAAGTTTCCCAAGTTTAAGAAGGTGTTTGATGAATAGATGGTATTGTTCCTCCCTTTAAACTGCTCTCTTTCCTTATCCTCAGACTGCGTTTGGGTGATGTAAAGAGCAGTGTGGGGTTCTGGATAAGGTTCTCTTCTGAACAGTAAACTTGGAGAGAGAGAAATATGCTCATGAGGACTGTCCTCGTGAGACTGTCTGGATCCTAGACTAGAGTCTAGAGATTAGAGTCTAGAGCAGGGGTGTCAAACTCTGATACCAGCTGTTGCTGACCTAACTCTCATCATCTTCAGTAATAGTGGCCAGTAGCCAGGGGTGATGGGAGTTGTAGGCCAACAAGAGCTGGAATGCCACAGTCTGACACACCTGGTCTAGAGCTGTTGAAAATTTCTCACAATACAGAAACACTTAAAAATGCTTGTTTGCTGTGTTAGCATCATATTATGAGAAATCCGAGTGCACTTAAAGGATTTTTGGATCAATCAAGTGAGTGTTGATAGGGAGTTGGTGAAATTAAGCTTAAAGATCCTAGTTAAACATAACATAATGTCTACATAGTGTTACCAAAGATCATTTACAGCATACAAAAGGGTAAATGCAAACTACAGTCTTCAGATGAAGATGAGTATTTGGAGAGTATGGGATCTTGGAAGACTCAACTTTTACTTAACACGAATAATATCATGATCTAACTGAATTTTCAAATGTAGTACAACCCAGTTTATTTGAATGGCATGGGGTACTTGCAAATGTTAGAAGTTGCAATCTAAGTTGGATAAAATTGACATGAGGCAATATGGGGAACACATTGTGAATTTGACGAAGGGACATCCAGTGGTGTATACAGAGTGTAAATAATGTGAGAGGTATTTAAACGGAAACCAGTGGGAAGATAAAATGGACTTAACGACAATTTGCTTTAAGTAGCTCTTAGTATTGAAAACCACTCCCACCCCTACTCTTGGTATAAATGGAAATTGTAAGAACATAAGAACAGCCCTGCTGGATCAGGCCCAAGGCCATTCTAGTCCAGCATCCTGTTTCACACAGTGGCTGAGCAGATGCCGTTGGAAGCCTATAGGCAGGAGTTGAGGGCATGCCCTCTCTCCTGCTGTTACTCCCCTGCAACTGGTACTCAGAGGCAACATTGGTGACAGAATGGAGCCCTGAGGGACTCCGTATAACAGCTCCCATTTTGAGGAGCAACTGTCGGCAAGTTCCACCATCTGGAATCTGCCTGAGAGATAGGAGAGGAACCACTGCAAAGCGGTGCCCCCCTACCCCAACTCCCCCAGGTAATCCAGAAGGATACCATGGTTAATGGTATAGAATGCTGCCCAGAGAGACAAAAGAA
Organism: Hemicordylus capensis; assembly: GCF_027244095.1. NCBI lineage: Eukaryota > Metazoa > Chordata > Lepidosauria > Squamata > Cordylidae > Hemicordylus > Hemicordylus capensis. The sequence goes on along the minus strand of NC_069659.1, from coordinate 64,988,029 downwards.
CCAACTGAGTCACACTCCCTCCATCAATTCCCCAGTAGAGGCCATCCATCAGGCCGACCAAGACTGCCTCAACCCCATAGCCTGCTCTAAAGCCAGTTTTAATTGGGTCTAGATAATGGGCCTATGTACCCAGAACAAGGTATAACATTAAACAAGCATTACAAATGAGCAACACTGACAGGGCGAATCATAAGCAAGATCCTGTGCAAAAGACTTGAAAGGGTGAAGAATGCCTGCATTTTGGAATAGTTCCTGCAGACCTCTTGGATACACTATGCTTGTGATAATTAGAGGAAGTACCCCAAATGGTAGAGGCTTTGAGGATATGGTTCAATATAGGACCCATAACCCTTAGTTCAAAGCTAATTTAATGTTAGTTTAATCTGCAGATTAAAGACCACTGAATATAAAGCTTTGGCTAACAACTTGCAAGTGGAAGCTGAGATAATAACCTAACATATGGAAAACACAAAGTGAAGCTATTTCCGTGTAGTTATAGAGAACCTGTACTCACATCTACATTGCCTCACAAGTTGCCTCCATGGGTAAAAAAATTAAAACTCTCCTTGATCTGTGATTATTTGCATGATCAAATTATTTAGATAGCATAGAGAGATTTGGGTATCTGAATGTTCTGGGAGACACGCAAACCATTTCAGTTTTCAGACAATGAAAATGCCGACCTCCTTGCTGAAATATATAACTTATTCCTGCAATCAGGCTCTGTAACACTGATTTTCAACAAGGGACCCAGGGGCGATCTGGGAACTTACAGGCCAGTTAGCTTAACGTCCGTCCCAGGCAAATTGATGGAAAGCATCCTCAAGGATAAAATTGTGAAGCACATAGAAAAACAGGCTCTGCTGCGAGTGAACCAGCATGGCTTCCGCAAAGGTAAATCTTGCTTCACCAACCTTTTGGAGTTCTTTAAGAGTGTCAACAAGTGTATGGATCTAGGTGATCCAGTTGACATAGTATAACTGGACTTCCAAAAAGCTTTTGACAACGTTCCGCATCAAAGACTCCTGAGGAAACTTAGCGGTCATGGGATAAGGGGTCAAGTACATGTGTGGATTGCTAACTGGTTGAAAGACAGGAAACAGAGGGTAGGTATAAATGAAGAGTTTTTTACAATGGAGGGTAGTAAGAAGTGGGGTCGCCCAAGGATCTGTACTGGGACCGGTGCTTTTTAATTTATCAATAAATGATCTAGAAGCAGGGGTAAGCAATGAGGTGGCCAAATTTGCAGATGATACCAAACTCTTTTGGATAGTAAAATCCAAAACGGATTGTGAGGAGCTCCAAAAAGATCTCTCCAAACTGGGTGAGTGGGTGATAAAATGGCAAATGCAGTTCAGTGTTGGCAAGTGTAAAGTGATGCACATTGGGACAAAAAACCCCAACTTCAAGTATACTCTAATGGGATCTGAGCTGTTGGTGACTGACCAGGAGAGGGTTCTTGGGGTCGTGGTGGACAGCTTGTTGAAAGTGTCGACTCAATGTGCGGCAGCTGTGAAAAAGGCCAATTCCATGCTAGGGATTATTAGGAAGGGGATTGAAAATAAAACGGCTAATATTATAATGCCCTTATACAAAACGGTGTGGCCACACCTGGAGTACTGCATACAATTCTGGTCACCACATCTAAAAAAGGACATTGTAGAATTGGAAAAGGTTCAGAAGAGGGCAACCAAGATGATCAGGGGCCTAAAGCACCTTTCTTATGAGGCAAGGCTACAACACCTGTGGCTATTTAGTTTAGAAAAAAAGACGACTGTGGGCAGATGTGATAGAGGTCTATAAAGCCATGCATGGTGTAGAGAAAGTGGATAGAGAGAAATTCTTCTCCCTCTCCCATAACTCTAGAACCAGGGTCATCCCATGAAATTGATTGCCGGGAAATCTAGGATCAACAAACGGAAATACTTTTTCACACAATACATAATCCACTTGTGGAATTCTTTGCCACGAGATGTGGTGACAGCCAACAACCTGGATGGCTTTAAGAGGGGTTTGGATAACTTCATGGAGGAGAGGTCTATCAATGACTACTAGTTGGAGTGAAATAGGCCACCTCCAGCCTCAAAGGCAGGATGCTTCTGAGTACCAGTTGCAGGGGAGTAACAGCAGGAGAGAGGGCATGCCCTCAACTCCTGCCTGTTGCCTTCAGTGCTGTCTGGTGGGCCACTGTGCAAAACTCGAGGGTCCTTGGGCCTGATCCAGCAGGGCTGTTCTTATGTTCTTACCTTAGAGAACGCCTCCTTCTGCATGATTCCCATTGCACATTAAGATCATCTGAGGAAGTCAGTCTCCATTTACCACCAGTACATCTGGTGGTGACTTAGAGGAGGGCCTTCTCTGTAGCTGCTCTTGGGCTATGGAATGTACTTCCTGCAGAAATCTGTAATTTGAATTCATATTGGCCTTCAGGAGAGCCCTCAAACCTGTTTGGCCTGGCCTTGCAGAGTTTTTAATTTGTTGTAAATGTTTTTAACTTGCTGTAACTGGGTTTTCCAGGGGTTTTAAACTGTTTTGAACGTTTTAACTGTTAATTGTTTTTATGGTGTTTTATAGTCTGTTTTTAATTGCTAATTGATTTTAATTGTTTTGTTTTAGTGTACACCACCCTGAGCCATTTTTGGAAGGGGGGTATTGAAATTCAATGAATGAATAGGCAAGATTGTGCCTTAGCAATTAAAAAAAATTTCTCTTACAAGACCATTCATAAGTCTCAGCAATGTGTTTTTAGCTCAAACAGCTTTTTATTGAGATTTCATAATTGTGACTTATTCCTTCAATGGATTAAACAGAAGAAATCAGTCCTGTTGGATCAGGCCCAAGGCCTATCTAGACCAGCATCCTGTTTCACACAATGGCCCACCAGATGCCCTTTCTCCTGCATTCTTTCCCTGCAGATTCGGTTTTCCAAGAAAGGGACATTTTTCTCTGGATATCTTGCATTCATTTTGAGTTGCTTTCTACCTAATACACTTCAACAACAAACTTCACCCAGCAAGGTTATTGGTGTTGGTTTAAAACACACTTCAACCAACAAAAAAATTTTGGGCTTCTTTTTCAGTCCTAGTTTCTCTATAACATAAGTCAAAAGCTCACAGATCACTTACTGATTAAAGTGAAAAGCACTTTCTTGTCTTATTTTCCTCCAGAATATGTGTTTGTGCCAGTTGAAGTGTGTAGGAATGGATATGGTATAGCCTCTTGTGTAACATTTAATACCATTGATTTCTGCATTGTTTGAAAGCACCTCGATGTACAAATCATGCTAACATTTACCATCTCAGCCTAGGCTCAGTATTTGGATTGACACTTTTATAGTTAGCTGGAACCAAGACATTTTCAATAAAAGTTACTAGGGTTGATGACAGCTAATCAGAGTATTATACTAAAAGAGGCTTTGGACATCCCTGGTTTGGCTGGCAAGGCTTATGAAGTAGCCACTTGATCTGCTGTTGGCACAACTTGTAACCTTCAAAAGGGAACTTGCATAGATTTAGGCCTCCCCCACCTTTTGGATGGGGGAGAGAAATCAGTTGCTTCACATATAGCAAAGATTTTCTTTTCTGAATAGGATGCAGCTTGAACCTTGCTTACAGGTAGCCTGCTTAAATCCCATTGAAGTGATTTGGAGTTAAAAAGTCTAACTCTGTACAGGATGACAATCCAGATCACTTTGTACCTTTCTGAAAGTGGTGGTCTTTCTGCTTTATAATTTCTGAAAGTGGTGGTCTTTCTGCTTTATAGACGATCTGCTGTAGCACGCATCCAGGAACTCTTCAGAAGAAGGAAAGAGAGGAAAGAGATGGAGGAATTGGAAACCTTGAATATTAGGCGTCCTTTAATAAAAATGGTTTACAAAGGTCATCGGAACTCCCGGACAATGGTATATTTTTTGTTGCTAAGGTTGTATTTTGCTTTGTGCTAAACATTTTTTACTCTAATCTTTAAAAAAGGGGAAATTATGACATTTAAAATGTATGCATTTTTATTTCAATGCATGGATTTACACAATTATGATTGTATTAGTCTTTGAAAGGACTAATAGTCTTTGAGAGGCTTTAGCACAGAGTACTGTATCTTAGGTTTACTTTATAAAAGGACCTTGCAGCCTAGAAGAAGAATATGGTAAATGATGCTGTATCTGTGTATTCTAAGGGCGGTCTTTAGTATCTGTGTATACTTCCTTAGTGTCTTTTTAATATGGATAAGGAATGTCTTAAACTTCTTGTAGATCACAAGAGATATTCAAACTATCAGTAATGTAAGAGGCTGTGGAGTACATTTTAAATAGTATAATTTGGAGAAAAACTTTTTTAAAAATTGCCTTTATTTGAAAATATTGGGCACAATTCTACCCCTGGCAATGACATGGGGGTAGGGGTGGAGAGGGAAGTGTGGTGGCTTCTTCTTCTTTCTTTCTCTTCTCTTTTCACTCCATATTACTTTTAAATGTATTTGTAATCTCAGCCTGATTTGTATTCCCAAATTTCAGAAGCCCGTAATTCGGGCCTACATGGTGGAAAAGTGAATGTGCTCTCATACATTGTCGCTGGTTTACAGAATACATATCTTGTCTTTCATATTTTCTGATTAGGCATGTCAACAATTATAAAATATTTGAAATTTTAACTCAATTTCCCTATAGATAAAAGAAGCCAATTTCTGGGGTTCTAACTTCGTTATGAGTGGTTCAGATTGTGGCCATATCTTCATATGGGATCGGCATACTGCTGAGCACTTGATGCTGCTGGAAGCAGATAACCATGTGGTGAACTGTCTACAGCCACATCCATTTGACCCAAGTAAGAAGGTTTCTATTTGTGATATACTTCTATAGCTTGTAGGGAAGCTTTCAAAAGCTTGCTACTTCATATCTCTTTTACCAAAAGGCTGGCCAGTTTAAAACTGCTTGCAGTCTAAAGGATGTGGTCTAATTTGTGAACTGGAAGCTAATGAGAGAGCTTGTCTCAAAGTTTGTCTGATCAAAAATCACCCTGCTTAAGATAACAAATAGGGAAAAGAAAAGATTTTCTGAAAAATTATGTGTGCTACCACCTCTGTTCCATCCCAAAGCTAGAAGGGGTCTTATTTCCATTGTGGTTGTTTCTCTTGAACTAGTATTTGAAGACTTCACACTGGCCCACATGTTCCACAGTGCTGCGAGGGCAGAATAAGAGCTGTGCCTTCGCAGAGCAACAGGCAAATGCTTGTCTGAGTGTGTGTGGAGGAGGAGCAGGAAGTGATTCTCAGTACTCTCCCCTTCTTCCAAAAGCACTTTTTGGCTTCCAGAAATAGATCCCTGAAGTTTGTGAGACAAGCTCTTGCTTCACCCTCCTAACATTGCAGAACATGTAGGCCAGTGTGATCACATGTTCCACTTTGTGCTATAGTCCTACAAGTCCCCATTTGAAGACAAACTTTTGTGGGTCATTATGTGCATTGTTCTCCTTTGCTGAATCGTGGACTGAATTCTGCATAGTGTGCATGTTCACAGACTTGTTTGTTGCATGCATTTGCAGCTCATCGGTAAGAAGTCCTAAATTTAACAATTTAATAGATTAAAAATGAAACCTTCTAATAAATGGATATAATGAAGCATGTCAATGTTGCTTCTACCAAATAACCTTTGCTTTTGCAAATGTAAAACTGAAGAAAAGGCCAGTTTGCAACTGTTGTCTAATATATTTAAAATAATTGTTTAGTTCTAGCTTCATCAGGTATTGATTATGATATAAAAATCTGGTCACCACTAGAAGAGTCAAAGATATTTAACCGAAAGCTTGCTGATGAGGTAAGATGACCATCACTATTTCAGTCATTGCTCCTATTTCTACAAGTTTCTTCCCTTATAATCATGTTGATAATGTCAGAGTTACTTGTGATTGAAGATGTTAATATTTTCTGTAGACCACAAGGAGAAACATTGGAGTTTCTGGTTATCCTCTAGCAACTAATTTCATACACATTTTACCACAAAGATAACAGTTAATAGAGTGAGACTTATCACTACGAACATAGAATTGAAATCTAAGGCAAATGTGCTATGGAAAATGTTCTTAAATGTAAATAATGTTTTGGAAATGATCAGTTTGTCACTTGAACTAGTGTTTATACATCACGTACAACCCCAATTTGACAAGAGCTGTGTGAAAACATGTCTTGAGATGCTTTGACAGATACTTATACAACATCTTTGTGAGACACTATTAGTTAAGTATACAATTAGCTATTTTTGAAAGATACATCTGCTTTTCTGAACTGTTGCTCAGTTACTGTTTCACTTCCCTCCTTTCTGTAGGTTATAACTCGAAATGAATTAATGCTGGAAGAGACCAGAAACACCATCACTGTTCCAGCTTCTTTCATGTTGAGGATGTTGGCCTCACTGAACCATATAAGAGCAGGTAGGAGGTTTTTTGAGAAACATAAGTAGATTTCTTATGTATGAGATATAATTTCTACACACAATTTTCATACCATTTTTTAAAAAACTACTTTCTGAAATCAGTATAAATGTAGAAGATAAGAATACTGTGCATGGCAGGAAAAAAAATTGTAATCTGGGTATGGCCTACAGGCTTTACAGTGATGGCTCTTGCTCCAGAACAAGTCAGCTGTCTTACTGATTATCTCCTGCCACTATGTAAAATTCTGCTTAGCCTACTGCAAACATGCTGCTGCCTCCTGGTAGTTCAGCTGAGTATCCATAATACTGTCGCTTTTCTCCGCTATAATGTTCCTACCATATTATTTATAGGGAGCTATATACTATCAGCATTTCTAGTATACCTGTAGCATGATCTGTAGGACATTCATAAGCCTGGGTTCTTGCATCTGTGTGGGATCTCATGGGTGGAATATCCAAGCTCCTTGTGGCGCTCACGCAACTCACCTTGTGTTCGGTGTGACTATTTATTTTGGTGGTTGGAGCATCCTTCCTTTAGGTCCTTTCCAACCACCGAATTGTTCACCTCGTCAGCTAGGCCTCCTCAGTTGGATTTGGTTCTACACAAAGAGAGAGAGTTTGGTGAAGTGTGTTTTACTTTTTGGACAGTTGCGAACTGCTCATTTCTAAATGGACTGTTTTTTGTTGACGGATTTGGATGGTTTCCCCAGTTTGACACAGCTTGATCTCTGTAGGAATTCATGGTCACTCACAACTGGGTCTTCTGCACCTGTGCAGTAAGCCACAGAAGAATCTTTAGCTCCATTTAGGAGCATGCTGGCCCTTTAAGACATAGTGCTATCAGAGCCTTCAAAGGGTGTCTATAATACCAGCAGTAGAGCTTCTCCCTCTTCAGTTTCTTCTTGTCCGCTGCCTCGAGAAAGATCTGCTCCTGTTTCCCTCAGGTTTCTGTAAGAGATTTAGAGACTGTTTTTTCTGCTTAATAGTTTGGTTTTGACTGGACTGTTTCTGACTACTCTCTGCTTATTGTTCTGGATTGTTTTTTGACTTGGTATTTGACTCAGACTGTTATTGAACTTGACTTTCCTACTCCTGTTTTGGCATTTCTCTCTTTTGGACTGACATGGATTGTTTTGGATTGAACTATGTCTGCCCATAAAAGTTTCAAGCACTGTTCAACTTGTAAAGGCACTTTGACCTCTTCTGATGGACATACCGGCTGCCCTAATTTGAATGGGGGATTCCCATAACACCAGCACTTGTAAAGCACGTCTTTCTTTTAAGAAGAAAACACGACTAAGTCATCAACTTCATTTAAAAGTGTCCCTGTATGTGAATATACTCCGACTGGGAATGCCGAGACCGAGCCCGCCTTCGCCACCACAAACCTCGGTGTCTAGTAGGTCAGCACCCTCGACGTCAATTTCGGCGTTCGACATCCATACCTTTAATGTCGACTGATTCTTTCAAGAAGCCATTGGAGAGAGGGTGCAAAAGGCACAAGCACACGCATGAGCATGACCGCTCGGCATCCTGAGAGCCCTGCAAGGAGGAGGAGAAGCATAGCTCCTTGGGGAGCTCGGGCAAGACAAAACCACCTTTGCTTGTGTCTGCCTTAGCATAGGGATCGGGACCAAAGGTTTCGAACATTGTACTGGCAAAAACACCTTCTCCAGCATTGGCACAGCCTGCAACATCATTTTCTCCTCAACTGGTGTCAACCTTGTCAAAGTCGAGATCCTCAAACTCAGCTAGCTCAACATCAATTGGACCTCGACTCCTCGCACCAGTGTACTCGACGTCGACTACTTCCACATTGAAAGAGACCTCCTCGGCTCTGAGGCACTCAGCGCTGATAGCGTCAACTACACTAACATCTTCAACGCCGGCTCAGCTTTTGTCCCCCGTCGACACCGGCTCCAATCCAATTCCTACCTAGACTCTCAACATCTTTCACCAGTTTGTTCAGCTCCATCATCACCAATAGTGATCTCTCATACGGCAACTCTAGATCAGTCACCTCATTGCTCACCAAACCTATCCTTCTAATAAACTATATCTAAATACTGTAAACAGCCAACAAAACCAGCTATGAAGATAGAAAGTCAGCAGGGGAGGGGGCACTTCCCAGTGTATTGCACAGAATGCCACATGTATGACTGTTTGCCCCATGGGCAGAAGTCATGGGTGTGTGCTCAGTACAAGGAGCTCCTGGCTCTCAGGGAACAAATTTGTTCCCTTGAGACCAAGGTGGTGGATCTGGAGAAGCTCAGAGAGGCATGTGGATGAGACCTTCAGGGACGTGATAGAGGCATCCCACTCCAGGGCTGATAGCTCCTCTGCTGTCATGTAGAATAAAGGTCTCAGGCAAGGAGGACACTGGTCTGAGGAAGAGGGAAATGCTCCTTTAGAAGGGACCCCTTCCATGGATGGGTGATCCTTGTAGTGAGTGATTCGATCATTAGAGGTATAGAGAGATGGATTTGTGACCTGCGTGTTGACCACATGGTGACTTGCCTGCCTGATGCGAAGATTGCGGACATCATGCAGCATCTGGATAGGCTCTTAGGCAGTGCTGGGGAGGAGACAGCTGTCGTGGTGCACGTCAGCACCAACGATGTGGGGAAATGTAGTTGGGAGGTCCTAGAAACCAAATTTAGCTAAGACATTCTTTGGTGGTCCCAGTCGGGCTCCCTGACACAAGGAACTTCCTTTCAGATGTTGAATCTTACGATATTGGTCACTACCAATGCGTCCATGCAGGGTTGTGGCACCCACTGTGGGGCTCTAAATTCGCAAGGCCTATGGAACCCTCAGCAACAGAAACTCCACATTAATTTTCTAGAGCTCCTGGCTGTTTTCCTAGCCTTTAAGGCATTTTTGCCCATCATCCAGGGCCAAGTGGTTCAGGTGTCTATTAATAACACTGCAGCTATTGCCTACTTGAACCACCAAGGGGGTACCGTATCTAGGTCCCTGAACAACCTTGCCCTACAACCCTGGGACTGGTGCTTGCGTTATGGTATATTGCCTATGGCCATCCATATAAAGGGGGAAGATAATATTCTGGCTGACTCCCTTAGTTGAGATGTCTCCTTCTCTATCCTCCATGAGTGGGAACTTAACGGCACTGTTTTGTCAGACCTCTTTGACTCGTGGGCTGCACCCAGTCTGAACATATTTGCCATGGTGGATAATACTAAGTACTCTATGTTCTGCTCTAGGGTGGGTCTTGGCAAGGGATCAACTGCGTTGGCAGGGCAGCATTTATTATCTTTTTCCTCCTTTCCCATTGTTGTCTAGGATAATAGGAAAGATCCTCCAAGAGCACACTCAGTGTATTCTGGTGTGCCCCGGTGGCTCCGGCAACCGTGGTTCTCGGCTCTTCTCTGGCTGTGCAGTGGATCCTACCACAGCCTTCCACCTTGTGGAGATCTACTCATGAGAGGTGTGGAGGCTTAACTTCTAGATGACATCCTGTTAAACGAAAGAAAGGCCTCTACGAGAAGGTCTTACAAGTGCAAATTGAAACGTTCCACATCCTATGCCTCATCAAACGGCTTTGACCCTCTTGAAGCCTGAATAAGACAGATACTCCTCTACCTTGCCCATCTCAAAGGGCTGGAACTTTCTAACACCTCCATCAAGGTTCACCTAGGTGCCATTTCAGCACACCACCAAGGCTGGGATGGTAGATCTGTCTTTGTCCATCCTGACTTTAAATGATTTCTAAAGGGGGTTAATAACCTGTACCTTGCGGTATGGGCACCCATTGAGCCTTGGAGTCTCTCGCTTGTGCTGTCCATTCTTATGGAGGCTCCCTTTGAACCATTACTATCTTCCTCCATGAGACTGCTGTGTCTAAAAAACGCCTTCCTTGTTGCCATCATGTCGGCAAAGCGGGTCAGTGAACTTGCTGCGCCAAGGGCAGACTCCCCTTATACCAAGTTATATCCGGACAAGGTTAACCTTCTCCTGGATCCTAACTTCTGTCCTAAAGTTGTATCAGGCTTTCATATCAACCAGGACATTGTATAGCCTACCTTTTTCTGTGACCCTTCTATGCCCCTTGAATGTTCTGTGCATGCCCTGGATGTTGGAAGGTGTCTCCTTTATTTTTTTTTTAACTGCACTAAGTTATTCAGGCGGTCAAACTATTCATCTCCTATATGGGGACAAGTAAAGGCCTTGCCATTTCTAGACAAAGACTGTCCAATTAGTTCAGCTAATCTTCTTTTGTTACAAGAAGCAAGGTGTTCAGCCACCCTCCAAGATCAGGGCACATTCCACTAGATCCATGGCTACCTCAGCTGCCCACATGGGCATCGATATGAAGGACATCTGCAGGGCTACTACCTGGTCCTCGGACCTGCCCTTTGTCTGACATTATGCTGTGTGGACTTGTGATTTGCTTCAGAGGCCAATTTTGGTCAGGCAGTCTTGAAGAAAGTACTGTAACCGCTAGCACCCACCTCCTCCTTACACGGGAGCTAGTCACTCACCCGGTTGTGAGTGACCATGAATCCCTACAGAGATAAACAGGTTGCTTACCTGTAACTTATCTCTGTGGTGATCCATAGTCACTCATAACACCTGCCTGACCATCCCCTCTGCTAGCTTCTTTTTGACTTATCCTGTTTATATACCTGTGCTGCTGTGGTGCTTGCTGTTATCTTCTTCCCCTGAATGATGTTAGTCTCTTCGCAGTGGCCATTTCAGGTACCGAAGAGGGAGGCACTCTACTGCTGGTACTATAGACACCCTTTGAAGGCTCTGATATCACTACAACTTAAAGGGCCAGCATGCACCTAAACTGAGCTAAAAATTCTTCCATGGCTTACTGCACAGGCACAGAAGACCCAGTTGTGAGTGACCATGGATCCCCACAGAGATAATAAGTTACAGATAAGCAAACTGAGTTTTTTTGGTTTGTTCCTGAATTCTCAATGGACGTTAGGAAAACTTTTAAGAAGTGCAAAGATTATAGGGGAAAGTTGCCTTTGACAGATTGGCATGACTCCTGTTCATTCTGTTTAGGCGAGGATCATAATACAAGGATCTGCAGAAACTGCACATCCTTCTCTCATCATACTTTAAAAAACTGGGCACTTAGAGTCCAGTCAGCTCTGTATGAACAAGCGCTTTACCCCTGACACCGATGCCACACTCTCCATAGTTGTGGTTGTCGACCTCAGTGTCAACACCAACTAAATCATTGATGTCTACTTCAGCTTCGAGATTGACATCAGAGGAGCATGTATTCAAATACCCAGCGGAGGTCTCGAAAGATTCTGCCTCCAGGAATCACCATAGGAAGTATAAGAAAAAGAAAAGATCCACAGATGATGAACTGCTTTCAGAGTCACCGTCAAAGAAACAAAGACCTAGACCTGATTGGTCTAAATCAGGCTGTTATGCACTCCTTGCTTTCTCTGATAGACTCTACAGAGAGCATTCTATTGGCTTCAGCATTTAGAGGATTTTCAAGTCAATGACTAGATGTAGATGACGATGTTGAGAGATGGGTGCTATTCCTATTCCAAAAACGATTCCAATGCCTCCAGCTAAACATTACTCTCCAAGAAGCACTCAGCATTTGGATGATTCCTCTGCATTGGTTGATTTACCCAGTGCTCACATGGCTGCTGCTGCTCTGGTTACTGGACTTTACCTGCATCACTGGAAGGTTCTTACCACCACAGTTGCAGTAGAAAACCAGCGAGGGTTCAAGACTATTGCTGCACTACGTCTCCAGGCTTGCCATATGACTGTTATGATTAACGTCTGTGGAAGGTACAAAGGTCTGATTCTTTGGTGAGAATGAAAGGTTACAGAAGTGACCAGCTTCAGACAACTCAGGGGCTGGCTCCATCTGCAATCCAGAGGCAGAAGGGAGACATCCTGTTTAAAGTCCCTTCTGCAGTTGCAGGTCCTTCTTCATTAAAGTCTCTGCCTACATCAACTGCTGTTTCACAGACTTAAGCTACACTTGCTAAGGAAATTCTGGTGATCTCTGGGGAGAAGAGCCTTGTGCAGGGCACATGTGTTTCAGATACATCTGCTCAGGCAATTCAAGAGGAGACACTCTCCTCTGGGGAAGATTATACATCTTCCTCTAATTTGGATGGTGAACCTGCAGCAACAAAACATCCTTCTGACCCATCTCTGGATGAAAATGTACCTTCTAGACCTTCTGTCTCCCCCACTGAGGAGTTGAAGGTGTATCACGTGCTGGTGTCTGAGATGGCTGAAGTTTGGGGTCTGGAATTTAAAAAGCAGACTTCAGAAATTACTCTGCACAATCAGTTGCTCTCTCTTTGCTCCTGGTCACCACAAAGGTTGCACAGTCTACGTGGGATGCACTCAGTACTGTGACTCCAGTCTCTAAGAGACTAGAAGATTTGTACTGAGTTCAAGGGGAGGATAGCTCTTCCCTATTGAAACAACCCATGCCAAATTCTTTAGTGATAGACTGTGCAACTTCAAGGAAGTCTGGCCAATGCCACTCTGACAAGGATGGCTGCAAAATTGATAATATGGGTAGGAGAGTGTACTCTACTGCATGTCTATCCATTAAGATTGCAAATGATATCATCTGCATGGCCAGGTTCCACCACTCGGAAAATCTGCAACAGGGCAGAAAAGGCCTACCAGAGGAATTTTGTCAGAAATTCAAAGATAACTTTGCAGAGTCCACAAATATCACATGCCAACATTTTAGCACAGCAAAGCGCTTAGTGGAGACAGAATCAAGGTTACTGGTAACTGCTGTTTCGTTAAGAAGATGTGCAGCTACATTCTGCGAACCTGAAGCTGGATATGAAGGAGAAAATTGAGGGCCTTCCCTTTGACAGAAGGGGCTTGTTTAGTGAAGAAAATGATATCACGATGGAGAAGTTAAAGAAATCAAAATATACTGTGAAAATGTTTACATATTCTAGTACACAATCTTATTTGATTTACCAGCATCAGTCTTTTAAGCCACCAGAAAGGAGGGATTGCAAGAGGCCCTTTTGTCAACATCAGTGAAAGAGCTACAGCACCAAAGGCAAACAACAAGGCTCCCATTGTAAGCAACAGGAGCCAAGCAAGCAGCATCTTTGTCGATTTGACTGTTCCACTGGATAAGACTAGTGAGCTATGCACCTGCATGACAAAAGATAACATCAGATGTGTGGGCGCTGTGCATTGTCAATACCAGCTATGCGACAGAGTTCAAAACTCTACCTGTTTATGCAGGTATAAAATATACTGCAACTTCAACTTCTACCAGTCTGGTTAGACAGTCAGTTGAACAGTAGAGCCTTTCATTGGTTCTTTCAACTGACTGACCCACCTTTTAAGCCAATGGCTACCATTTATTTGAAATTCCTTTCCCTGAAAACTGCTTTTATAGTAGCCAAAACTACTGCAAACAGAGTTAGTGAGTTAATAGCTCTGACTCACTATATACAAAATTTTATCCTGACAAGGTGCTGTTGCAGATAGATCCTTTGTTCCGTCCTAAGGGGGTGTCAGATTTTCACCTGAATCAGTGCTTCCTACACTTTTCAGAAACCCTACAAAGCCTCTAGCCATATCCTTACATTCATTGGATGTTCAGAGGTCACTCTTATTTTACTAAGATTGGACTAAGGGCTAAAGTAAAGGTTTTTTGTAGCTTATAAGGGTAGGTTAAGGGTAGGTTAAAGGGCCATTCTATATCAAGGCAACACCTGCCCCATTGGCTGGTAGAACAAATCTCTTTAGCATACTAGGTTCGGAAATAAAACCACAATGCACAATTAGAGCTCACTCTACTAGGGCTTATGCAACATCAGTGGCACATATTTCAGGGATCCAAAGGGAAGATATCTGTAAGGCAGCAATATGGTCGTCTGAACTACTCTTTGTGAAAACACTATGCAATTGGCCTACGTTACTACAGAAGCTAATTTTGGAAGGGGAGTCTTGAGGAGAATTTTGCAATAGCTTACTGCTTCCTTCTCCTGGGAAAGCTCGCTAAACACACAGGCATATGAATGTCCTATGGATCACGCTACAGATAAACAGATTGCTCACTTGTAACATATGATCTGTAAGTGATCTGTAGACATTCATAAGATTCTCCCATCCTCCCCACAGGAGTAAATGAATAGATAAAGACTTACCAGTGCTCTCTAGAAGACTTCATGGGATGATCATCATATGGAGGCAGTCATCCAGGAACAAAAGGAAGGGCGCTCCAACCTCTGAATAAACTGCTGCACCAAGCACAAGGGGTGGTGTGTGATATTCCACCCATGAAATCCTGTGCAGGCGCAGAACCCAGGCTTATGAAAGTCTATGGATCACTTACACATCAAAAGTTACAGGTGAGCAACCTGTTTTTTCTGTTTGGTTCATTACTCAGTCACACTGTAATACACAGTGCTTAGTAAAGTTCTATGCAGTTTTGTATTCTAAATTAGAAAAGCTGGTTTAAAAAAGCTTCAGTTCTTTTACAAATTGCTCTTGTATCTTGCAGACCGACTGGAAGGAGACCGGTCTGAAGGCTCTGGCCAGGAGAATGAAAATGAAGATGAAGAGTAAATAACTCTTATCTGAGAGCACCTAGACGTCATGAAATTTGTATAAGTCATGAATTATATTTTTCCTTACAAAGCTTTAGTGCAATTTTAAGGTTTTGCTTTTGGGTAACCTAACATTTTGATTTTGAATGAATGTGTGCATGAAATGAGAGAGTGAGCAATTAAAATAAGCAAAATATTTTTGAAATGTTTTGCCATGTATGAGGGGTGCTAGAAAATGCAAAGTGCAATATTTTCCCTTAACTTGCAAACTTGGGAGCTTGGATCAGTGTTTAAAATAACTTACCTTATAGTAAAAACATTGGTTCAAATAAATTTCTATACCTGCTATCTGCATGTTTGTTGCTTTCTATTAAAAGATGTGGTTGTTTAACATTTGTGTCTGTCTTTTCACTGAATACATAGAGCACTCAAAGTACATTTGAAACACTTCATGTTTTGGAATAATATTTCAATTATTTCTTTTTCTCAGATTAATCCTGCAAGGTGGGCTTTTACTTGTCACACACTGAGTAAGAGTTGTGTGAGGGAAAGGCTGAAGTGCTTTTTGGTTACCCTTTCATCTTAAGCTGTCTGTCTTCCTGAATGAATGAATGCATTCATTCCTGAATGCATGAACAGAGAGTCTCTGAAATATATCTCTGAGGGTTCCCCAGCCCTTGGGAACATGTTTTGAGGAGGTACAGGTGACGGCAGAAGGAAGGCTGGATAATCGCTCTTCTCTACTCACATTAAAGCATTCTCCTCACACAGCTGTTACTCATTTTGTGATACTTAAGCAGCTTAGAAATATTCAGGCTTCTTAAAATACAAGCTAGGAACCTCAATTTGTTTTGTTGATTTTGAGTGTTTGGGTGATATGTTCAGTTTCAGGTGGTCATGCCTAGATATTTTGCAAACTGCTTTTTCAACTTCTTTCAAAAACTGTCATGCAGTGCAGAAAATACTGTTGGGGGAGGAAAAAAGTCACAAGCCCAATTCAGCTCTGCAGAACTCTGGATCAAAGTCCATGTCATAAACAAATAGCTCAGTTGTTAGCCCCATATAATTAATAATAATGATAATTATTAATTAATTAATTCATTAATTAATTAAGTTAATTTGTGAAGTCGCTCTTGGATTACTTTGCCAGTTCTTCATTAAATGTGACTCTTTGCTTCTGTAGGATTTTCTTTTCTAAATCACCTTTGGAAATGAAAAATGCTGAATATTGCCTGAAAGTTCTTTTTCTCCCAGTCAGTTGGGTTTCATACATCTGCCTGTTTCTTCCAGCCTTCAGTATGAAAGACTGTGAAAAAGAAAAACGCATCTTGTAAGTTGCCAAAGGAAGTCTTGCACGTCATTTTTAGAATATCAGATACCAGCCATCATTATTTTCTTACTATGAAGCTGCTAAAGTTTTACAGCCCAAATGAGTGTTAATATTGTGGAACCAGAAAGGCAAATACATTTCAAAAGAAATGAATGTATATTAGAATTGTGACTTGTAAGCATAGTTGCTTGGATGAAAATTCTATGGAAATGTATAGAGCTACTGAGATTATCAGAATGCATTCATTGATTGTTTTTGCATTCTCTTTGGGAGTATGATCATTCTTAAACCTTTCCCTTGGATTACTTAATTTGCAGAAACAACCCATGGCTCTGTAAGGTTTTCACACAAAAATGTGCACTTATTTATTGCATGTGGTTAGACCATTTTCCCTTGGTAGAGTACTTTTGTTGCAGGAGGAACACACGCTTTTCTTAAAGCAGGCGGATGATCCAGAACAGATAGCTGAAGCCCTCCAATACTGGGAAGTAGGCAGGACTTGAATTGACTGACAGTGCCTTAACATCAGAGGAATCGCTCTTCCCATTATTTTCCCCAGTTGGTCTCTTGCTTGAGAGCAGGTAGGCAGACTCGGTCCTTTTAGGGAACTTCAGTAGGCTGTATAAGGTTATCTTTCACCTTTCCTTTGCTTCCTCCTTTCCCGTTTCTCTTTTCTTGGGGTGGAGGGTACAGGGAAGGGGGAGGACTGTTCTTTTTTTAATTTTTAATTTTAGTTTCAACCAGTTAGATTTTTGCTGATCTGCTAGACAGGCGTAGGATCGAAACTGTCAGCTAGGCTTTAATCATAGGTTACAGGTAGTCAAGCAAGAACAAAACACTGTTAATTTATGTTAATTTTTTTTGTTTCTTCTTTATTCTGTTTACTTTTGTAACCCCTTGAGAAAGTCAATAAAATTTTTAAAAACCAAAAAGCAAGAACAAAGCACTTGTCACTCTTATCTTTCCACAGAGGTTGATCCAATGGTAAGTTGCAATATAGTTGGCTTATTCTCACTGCCCAGAGCTCAGGAGGACAATCTTCTGATGCCCTCTAACTAAAGCCCTGTTCAGGCATTCTTCTACTTATGGCCACTGTAACTGGATACAATGTCCAGGAGAGCATGCCTGTATTCCTGCTCCTGTGCTGACCTGCTATTTAACACCCGCCCGCCTCTGCTTTCTCCACAATTAGAGTACTTGTCTCACTTGCTATGGGAGCAAGTGACAAACTGAAAATAGTTTCAGGTGAGGTACTGAATGTGTGGCTGTGATTGGTGGCAGTGGCTGACATGATGTGGAAAATTGCTCAAAGTAGTCCCAATGAAATTAAAAAATTAGGCAATGCCCAACTTGTCCTTTCATTTTCCAAGAGACTACCTTGAGTAACTTTCCTCATGTGTGCCAGGACTTCCAAGATGTCAGGCTTAAGAGTCACACAAGTCAGTTGAAATGGAGAACAGATAATGCAGTACTGATGGTGCAGCCTTTGGCCTGGGAACTGCCGGTCATCCGACAGTTTTCCTGCATTGCGTCAGTTGACGATTTCTCAGAATGAGGGTCTTTACCTGCGCCTTGAATCAAGACATTGAAACTTCTGTTTATAAGCAAAGTAATTCTTTTTATCAGTAGGCCGTAATAATCATAATGCAAACAGCTTAAGCTACTTGTTTGAAGTAAATTGTTTGTACTACGACGATGACAATTATTTATATACCGCTCCTTAACCAAAGTTCTCAGACTGGTTTACATAGAAAAATAAATAATAACTAAAGAAGTAGGCTCCCTGTCCCCCAAAGGACTCACATTCTGAAAGGAAATATAAGGTAGACACCAGCAACAACCACTTGAGGAATGCTGTGCTGGGGTTTTAGTAACTCTTGGACATTTTCCTACTACTCTTTACTGGCTGTTTATTCCTGTACT
This sequence comes from Hemicordylus capensis, assembly GCF_027244095.1. NCBI lineage: Eukaryota > Metazoa > Chordata > Lepidosauria > Squamata > Cordylidae > Hemicordylus > Hemicordylus capensis. The sequence goes on along the minus strand of NC_069659.1, from coordinate 64,969,800 downwards.
CAATTATTTTAAATCCTGATTGCTCAAGTTTCTGTACCTTCGTGCTGAAAATAAAGACATGATTTCCAAATTGTTGCTCCAATGGAACCATCTCTTTCAGCAGCCACTGAATTGCTAGGTATAGTAGAATTTCATGTCAGTCTGTTTTATATGAGCATACGAAGATGCCTTATATGGAGTTAGAACACAGGTTCATCTACTGTAGTATTACACAGGCATAGTCATGCCAGTATAGTTAAGACAGAGTAGTTTCAACATTCCACTATTATAAGCCCTGAACATTCTATTGCTTATAAAATCAAAACCATTTGTCCAATCTGCCTGGCTATCAGCACACATTCACTAGGTGACAAGAGATACCTCCCCTGCAAATTTGGTGAAGATCTGAAGTTTCTCTCTCTTTTGAACTGGGGTTTATAGGGTTGGTGGTGTTCTTTCAGACTGAGGGAAGTGGTATTTAAATTATTTTTTAGTCTATTTGCATAGTTTTAGCCTTCAGATGGCATGCCAGGAAAGAGTCTTTTGTATATACTTCTGGGACCCAATCGATGCTTATTTCACAATTGATCTACAAACTTGTGTTTGAAGAGGCTGAAACGTGCATCTTTACTGCTAAAAGGGTCTGTGCAGTAGGACTGGTGCCCACAGCATTGCCCACAACCAGTATGGCAGTCGGCTCCTTCTCTGTCCAAGCCTTGGGAACACAGCCCTTCATTTCCCTTCCCTTCCCCCCACTGCGGTTATACCTTTTTAATACTGCTCCTTTGCCTTAGAAAAAGTGCTGTTCTACTCCAATTGTCAGTTACTCCATGGTTGTCAGTTCTTCAAAACCACGTGCGTTTCTTCCCGACCTCTAGCCAAAACCAGTGCACTGTTCTGTGCAGCTGGGTGTAAGCTGGAGGCAGGTGGAAGGAGACATGCTCCATTTAGCTAGGTTGCAAAGGGCTCCTCTGGGCTCCTCGATGCCGCAGTGTGTGTGTGTGTGTGTCACACTGTCACTTGTGTACAACTTATACACTATTTTGCTGATAACACCATCTTGAAGGAAATTAAATCAAGCAATAGAACTGTGAGGTTTATGGGAAATTTCTGTGAACAGAATCTGTAGTTTCGGACACTGTTGTTAACATTAGTTTTATTTAATTGGGGTTTTTTTTCAGGCAGCAGGGAGTGTGACTTTATCTTAGTTGAAGGTTCTACAAAATTTTTGGTGTTCAACATCAGGAAGTTGTACTTTGTGGTTTAGATAAGCTCTTCCCCATAGTGTCTAATCAGATTTCTCTTTTTAAAAACATGTGGAAAACATGTAGAAATGAGGCTCCATGCACCCACACTTTGAGTGTGTCTTTCAGTTCGATACTGGGCTGGGGAGGGATGAATCTAGGCAGACAGTTAACAGGAGCTGTTTCCCTAATCCTAGAGATGCTCCTGTTGAATTTCTGCCTGATGCATCTCTGATCAAGGCAAAGTGTGGGTGCCTGGAGCTTCATTTCTAAAGCCATCATCATCTACAGACTGTACAAAGTCTTTGTAGCTTATATGGTGCAGATGTGCACCTCAACTTGCAATTTCCATTCTTTTTAGAGCATTATTGAAAATGTAAAGCATCTTAACTCAGAGGTTTTTTGATTTCTTCTACACTGATTAGCAGTGGTTCTCCAGGGTTTCAGAGGTCTCTTCATACACTACCAGGGGGTACCAGCGATTGAACCTGGGCCATTCTGCATACAAAGCAGTTCAGAATTCTCTTTAAAGGCAGATGCTTATGACATTGAAGGACCACATGCTGACATTTCGCCTTGTCTTGTTGTTTAGATAAGACTGCCCACATTGGTACTGCTGTGGCAGTGAATCTGTAACTAATGGCATTAAAGTGAATGTAAAGGGGGGGGTTAAGATCCCACACCATCCAAAATTAGCGAGGTTCTCTTGTATCTCATAAGAATGAAACAATAGTTTTCTCATAAGAATAAAAGAATTCTCTTACTACTGGGCTAGAACAGAAGTTAATCTAGCCCAGCACACTACTACCAGCAGAGGGCAACCCCAGTGAAGCTTGCCGGTGGGCTTGATGCAGATAACCAAGCCTTGATTGTCTCCAGCACATGATCATCTGAGAGGTATTGTCTTTATTATTTGTTTGTTTGTTTAACTTATTTTTATACCACCCAAAACTTACATCTCGGGGCAGTTTACAACAAGATAGAAACAAAAGTAAAACATTAGTTAAAAACAACAAAAATTAAAACACCGCAATTTAAAAATTTTAAAACAATATTCTAAAAAAAAAATTAAAACAATCAAAACAATATCGTTGTGGAAATTCCGTTTTTAGTGTGGAGGTTGAGTGTGGAGGTTCCGTTTTTAGCAGTAATGGCTAATAAATCATGGACAGACTTGACTTCCATGCATTTGTAATCCTTTAACTGCGTCTTTCTTACTAGCTATGCCACCTTGTGGCAATCTTTACTGATACAGTCACAGACCAGCAAACAACCCTAATACGGGCCCAAACAAAAGAAAACAAGTGTGTGAACATAATACAATAATCACAACTGGCATAAAAATTATACCTAACAATATCAACCAAACCTATATAGAGTGAGTTTAAACCCCCTATGAAGTTTAAGCATTCATTCTTGTGGCAATGAATATTATACATTAGGTTAAAAACCAGATTCTGAACTTACTAAGCAGATCTCACATTCAAGTGCTAGAATAATTTCTCTGCTCAATTTCTCCTCACTGTTCATAATTTTTAAAACTTTGATCATGTCTCCACTTAGGCATCTCCCTCCCCAACTAAAAGGACCGAGCCTCTTAAGGCTTTCTTCATTTGGAAGATGCCACCATTCTGTGGCTGCTAATTTCAATGGCCTTTTTGTAACTTCCACAACATCCTTTTTGAGACGGGGCAACCAGAACTGCCCAGTATTCTAGATGTGGGTTCACCAGACATTTATTTGAGGGCATTATATCTGATATTTTGTTTTTCCTAGGATCCATTCCACTGTATTTATCTTTCAGTGTTGTTGAACATGATGACATTTTCAATAAAATTTGTAGTATGACTAAGACTGCTTCTTGTCTAATTCATCCATGCATATGTGTGAAAATCTTAAGGATTTTTTGTTTGTTTTAATGTACATCACATGCTTTCTTTTTAACGGTCTGGCAGTCAAACCTATGGGGTTCTGTGCCTGTGCAGTAGCTCATTCAGAACCTGCCTTAGATCAATTTGGCAGGAACCCTGCCCACAATGTGATGGTTTGGTCTAGCCCAGGGATTCTCAAACTTGGGTCCTTAGATGTTATTGGACTTCAGCTTCCATAATCCCCAGCCTCAGTGGCCTTTGGTTGGGGATTATGGGAGTTGAAGTCCAATAACACCTGAGGACCCAAGTTTGAGAATCACTGGCTAGCCCCACCCAATCTCGCTCAGTTCTTGTGCTGCAACAGCAGTTGCTTTTTGAAAAACCTTTTCTCTGGTATTTTTGGTGTATTTCTCACCCTTCAATTGTGTTGTTTATTTTGTTTTTATTCTTGTTAATCCTGGCCCTATCCGCCCCCAGCACAGTACCTCCGGTAACTGTTGCTGGTGTCTATCTTATATTTCTTTTTAGATTGTGAGCTCTTTGGAGACAAGGATCCATTTTATTTATTTATTATTTCTCTCTGTAAACCACTTTAGAAACCCTTGTAGAAAAGCAGTATATAAATATTTGCTGTTGTTAATCTTTAATTTTAGTCATCTTTATACTTTTTGGCATTTTTATTTTCCTTTACATTTTGCCCACCTCTTACCACTACAGCTGCGGCCTTATGACTGATAAGATTGCTAAGCCAGACCCAAATAATGACAGGGCACGCGTGGTTGGAAGAAACTAGGGCTACTTTATTAAATAATTACAAACCTGCAACGCGTAATTGAACTAAAGTGCAGGTGTCCCCTATGTGGGTCAATCTTATAGGAAATATGCCCACAGGAGAGAGAAAGACTGGACTTTGATTTGGCTTGGAACACAGTCTGAACCTCTTCTTGACCATGAGGTTACCCACGGCGATGGGATGCATGCCCCAGGTTGCGAGGCACGGAGCGCCGTTCGCTGGCATGCATCTGAGTGGGAGCGGATGCAGCCCAAGAGTCGCAAGATCACCAAGCCTTCCTCCGTACTCCCACTCACCATAACGGCCCAACATCAACGCAATTAACCCACCCCGACCCGCACTCATCTGCAAAGTGACCAAATAAATCCAGTGACCACCGCAACAAAGTCAGTGAGAAGTAGGCACAAAAAGGCCACAACCATATCTAATCAGCTGAGGCCCAAAAAATTCCTACCCCAGAAGGTGACTGGAATATTCCTCACTGAATTAAGGGACGGGTGGGAGGGTGCCTGCCTGCAAAGCAACGAAAGGAGAAAGTGACGGAGCAGGCTGCTTATGCAGGTGCTCCTGTAATTTGATTGGTTTGCCGGCAACATGCCGGGGGACAAAAATGGCAGCCTGCATGCATGTCTCTTGGACCAGGCCCACAACTCCGCCCCCCGATTGCCCAATATTGCCACTAACATGGCGAAAGAAGCGGGGAGCGACTTTTGCTTTTAAAATAATTATTGTTGGAGTGAGAACTCCCAACATCCAATGGCCACTGGAAATTCACCCACTGGGCAGGATGTTTCCCTCACGTTTGACAGAATTACTCTGGGACAAAGTGCATTTGTTTGACTGCTATGTGCATTCTCTGCATCCTTGATTGTGGCTCTTTGGGTCTAGCACCAACTTGCAGGGAAGGAGGGTGCTTAACTCTTCCCCTGCCCACTGATTCTCCCCTTCAAATACTCCCCAAGCTGTTTGCAAAGAGCTCTTCCTCAGCCCAGATCTGAAACCAGAAGTAAGTCTGGTTGGGAGGAAAAGGCCTTGGAGGGTAGTGCATCTGCAGGGCATGCTTGATATAAGAGGGAGTAAGAATCCTCCATGCCACCTGATTATTCTGCCCTGCAAATGCTTTCCACTTGTTTTCACGTTATCTCAGCAAACATGGATTTGAGTGTACCTGGTCCTTAGACAGCATATCATTCCACTTTTTAAGTCATTTTGTTTTGAGAGGTCCTTTAGAAGTTTTTCACAGCCCATCTAATCTAACTATCCTGAATAGTATAGAGCCCTCTTCAGAAGTTAAAAGAAGGGACTCTGTACTTACTTACAGCATCCTAGAAGTGTACTCACAAGCTCCACTCGACGCTGACATGCTTAGAAATCCCAGCCACCCACTGTTAGCATTTACAGCCTTTGTCTGAAGAGACAAATGTAACCATGGACAGATTCTTTCCACGACTGGAAGGCTGGGATGCCCAAGTCTCCCAATCACAGAAAGAATCTGTCCAGAGTTGCAGCATTTATCTCTTTAGATAAACTCTGTAAGCATGGACAGCAGGTGGATAGGGCTTCTGAGCACATTAGTGTGGGGGTGTAACTTCAGGGCACCAAACTCAGGATGCTGTACATCAGGGATCCTCAACATTGGGCCCCCTGATGTTATTGGACTTCAACTCCCATAATCCCCAACCAAAGGCCACTGGGGCTTGGGATGATGGGAGTTGAAGTCCACTAACATCTGGGGGCCCAACGTTGAGGATCCCTGCTGCACATGAATACAGCACCTCCCCCCTCCCCCCATGTCCAAATGTGACTTAGGTGCCGTATATAGCTTCACTACTTCCATTTCCCTAGGCACCAGACCAGAGCATTTATTTCAGTACAGATCCTTGGGAGATAACATGGTCTGCCCTCTTTACTGTGAAGATTTTTCATTTGTTCCTAGCTGCCTCCTGTTTTAATCAACTATCAGTCTGTAGCTGATTAAAATTCACAACCACTATTGATTCCTTGTGCATTCAGAAACAAACCTGCAAGTTTGCTCTGCTGATCTACACATGATATCCTTGTTACATGTAATATCATACTAATCTTATCTCCCTTTTTGATAGTTACTATTTAATCGATCATTGGAATGCCATTGACACTATGTATCTTGATTTCGGCAAGCATTTGACAAAATCTCCTGTCATATATTGTTGACAAGATGGTAAAATGGGAGCTAAATGATACTACTGTGAGATAGATTCACACCATACCCAATGAGTGTTCATTAATGGCTCTGTGTCAGTGTGGAGGGAAGTTCTGACTGGAGTGCTACAGGGTTTTGTCCTGAGCCCTATGCTGTTCAGCATTTTTATAAATGGTTTGGATGAGGGAGCAGAGAAATGCTTCTCAAATCTGCCGAAACTGGGAAGATCATTAACAAACATCTTGGAAGGAAGAATCAAGATTAAAATTATCTTGACAAGTTTGAACTTTAGGCCAAAACTAACAAGATGACTTTAACAAAGGTAAATGTAAAGCCTGGAAGGAACCAGAAAAGGAAAAATCACATGCACAAGTCTAAGATGGGCAAATCTGCCTTGCCAGCAATACACGTGAAAAGGATCTGTGTCTTAGGCAACCACAAGATGAACATGAGCCTGCAGTGTGATGAGGCAGCTATTTAAAAAAAGGATGTTAAAGGATTTTTTTAAAGCCTAATGTAATCTTAGGCTGCATTAACAGAAGCATAGTGTTCAGATCATGAGAGTTCTCTTGTACATAATATATGTATTGGGCAAACCTCACTAGGCAATACTGTGTCCAGTTCAGGGCCTTGTGTTTTAAGGATGACTTTGATAAAGTGGAATGGGTTCAGGGAAGGCAACAAAGGTGATGAAGGGGTCTGAAAACCAAATCCGATAAGGAATAGAGCTGGGTATATTTAACTTGAAGAAGAGAAGACTCAAGGAAGAGATGATTGTTGTTGGGGATCATGACCTTGATGTGGTGAACTAGGTCCCAAAGGAAGCATAAAAGGTCAGACTTGACCTCATGTTTTGGGGTGAGGTTGAGAGATGGGAGTGAGTGAGATTGCAGGGCAGAGTTAGCCAGGAGCAATATATACGACAGATATTTATATACCCCTGTAAAAAAAAAAAAAAAGCAGCAATATATGCCACAGAAGGGTGGGCCTGAATGGAAAGGGCAAGGGGAGCCTCATGAGACTTCACTGACCTCTCTTGAGATGACCAGACACCTTCGTAAGAGTGCAGTTGGGGCACTGAACTCTGCAAAGCAGGGCAGAGCTGATGAGGAGTCGAGAGGTCTCTGGCTATGTCTGGCACTCCTTGAGGGGAATCAATTTGGGGAAATAGGGCCCAGGTAAAGGGTGTTGTGGAACCCCCTTCCTCCTTGACTGAGGCTTGAGAGGCTGGATTAGAACTCCAGGGAGCAAACTGTGACTTCAGTTTTCAAATATCTGAAGGACTCAACGTAGAAGAAAGACAGAATTGACTTGTTCTCTGTTGCTCCTGAGGGCAGGACTGGAATCAGTGGGTTGGAATTACAAGGAAGTATATTTAGATTGGATCTTAAGAAGAATTTCCAAACTATAAGAGCTATTCATCAATGGAATAGCCTGCTTCCCATAGTCATGAGCTTTCTTTGCTGGAGATTTTCAAACAGGCTGGATGGCCCCATGTCGGGGAATGCTGTAGCAGATTCCTGAGCTGAACAGGAGACTGATGTCGAGGACCCCAAAGTCCTTTCTATCACTCGATTATATGTGGAACTTTTCATGCATGGGTGGCAAAGCTATTGGAACCATTCTTGAGTTTTCTGTACAGATATGTACTATAGGGTCTTGTATGCATGGAATAGTTCTTTGTATACCATATTCCTAGTGTACACAGAAGAGGATTACTAGATAGCTAATCAGCATAATTGCAAAAGGTATTTTGGGGTGGTATGTTGCCATGTGGGTGTAATGAGAACCAACTGCTAACTTATTTTTGCTATTCCAAGAGAGAATTTCTTATACTAAGGTTTTGCAGGACTACTGTCTCTTGGGGTTTGTTTATGCACACACAGTGTATTATCCCGTTGTCCACGTACCAGACAAAATTATATCTGTTTAGTTAGAATCTAGTTTGTTTGTTTGTTTGATTTATATACTGCCCTTCCAAAATAGCTCAGGGCAGTTTACAACAGGATAAAAACAATTAAAACCAGTTAACAATTACAATCAGAACTATAAAAACAAAATAAAACCAATTAAACATGCAAACAACTAAAAACCCTGGAAAACCAGGGCAACCATTTAAAACAATTTTAAACAGTTTACAGTAGTTTAAAAACCCTGGAAGGCAAGGCCAAACAGATAGGTTTTAAGGGCTCTCCTGAAAGACAGTAATGAACTCAAATTATGGATTTCTGCCCAGAGTGCATTCCACAGCCCCGGAGTAGCTACAGAGAAGGCCCGCCTCTGAGTTGCCACTAGACGAACCCGTGGTAACTGGAGATGGACCTCCTCACATGACCTTAACAAGTGGTGGGGATCATGCAGAAGAAGGCACTTTCTAAGATAACTCGGCCCTTGGGGTGAGGCCTGGGTCCAGGAGTACTCCCAAGCTGTGCACCTGCTCCTTCTGGGGGAGTGTAACCCCATCCAGCACAGGAAGATCTAACTCACCCCTCAGATTCTGAGCCCCCACAATGAGCACCTCTGTCTTGCTTGGATTCATCTTCAATTCATTATCTCTCATCCAGCCCATTACTGTCAGTAGGCAGACATTTAGGGAATGAACAGCATTTCCTGATGATGCAGATGAAAAAGAGAAGTAGATTTGGGTGTCATCAGCATACTGATAACACCCAGCACCAAATCTTCTGATGACCTCATCCAGCAGTTTCATGTAGATATTGAAAAGCATTGGTGACAGAATAGAGCCCTGAAGGACTCCATATAACAGCTCCTGTTTTGAGGAACAACTGTCACCAAGCTTCACCATCTGGAATCTACCTGAGAGATAAGAGCAGAACTCCCCCTATCCCCAACTCCCCCAGGTGATCCAGTAGGATATCATGGTTGATGGTACTGAATGCCGCCGAGAGATCCAGAAGAACCAGCAGAGTCATACTCCCTCTGTCGGTTCCCCGGTAAAGGTCATCCATCAGGCCGACCAAGGCTGTCTCAACCCCATAGCCAGCTCTAAAGCCAGTTTGAAATGGGAAATTGAAATAGTTAGGTATTGGGAGCCAACTGCATTAATTAGATTACTGTTTCAACATTGAGGCAATTGTAGTCAGGACAAATTTGACTCAGGATGTTCTGTGTAGGTAATCTTGAAACAGCCTTTGGTTTCTGTTGTAATTCCAGTTAGATCCGTGGCCTGCCTCCAAGTTTCTTAGCTTCATCTGTCAGCCCTGAGCGATGTTAACCTACTTAAGGACAGCTGTGACAATATAATGTGTACAAGAGAACAACATGTCTTCCCTTGTTGTAAGCATTTTCTCTGGCTGTGTGTGTGTTGTTGCCTCCTGACCTCTAGTGCAGGTTCTCAGTACAAAGATAGCAGCTTTTCTCTCCCAAATTCATGTTTAGCTTTCTAAAATACATTACTCCTAATACTAAAGAAATACATTAAATAAAACAACCCATGAAGCAGGGATATAAAAAGCTCGTGACAGTATTTTATATACTGACCCAGAAAGAATAGCTGCACGTTAAAAACCCCATAGCTGATGTATTGGAGTGATGAAAAAATGACAGAAAGGGAATTCTCTTTTTCTGTGCATGTTTGTGTTGCTTGGTGATGCTGCTATTTGAGAGATTGTGAATCAATGGGTGATCATTATCCTAGATTAATGAAGTTAGAATAAAAGGGAGGAGGTCTTTTCTGCACTCAGAAGTGCCCAACGCTCATATCCCAAATCTCTGCAACTCACGGGTTAAAAAGGATACTTGAAATGTATATTTGTGTTTCCCTAGTAGTAACACCCTAAGATTATGTTGCTAGCTTCAGCTGCATCTGGCATTAACGCTTCACAATTACAGTCCATTTTAATCCATTCATGTTTATTTAAGAGCAATAAAATATGCCTTGAGAATTAGCTGGACTGGAAGTAGTAACTGGGGTAGAATTTCACTCCCACACATATAATAACATTGTCTTAAAACACTGGATATTAGAATGTTTTTAAAAATGTTTTACATGTTACACTGCCTGGTATAAAAAGTAAATGAGGGGATTTAGGGATAAAATTAATTCTGTTATTGTACCTTCTAAGGCAAAATGATGAAGTGTCCTAGATTTAGAGGCCAAATAGCTCCACAAAATACCAACCCAACCCAAATGAGTTCCCCCTCACCTACTATTAATATCTGATATATGAAAATGTGCTGCAGCTATGACTTGTGAAAGAAACTGGGAAACTCAGATCAAGTCAGAGATAGACCCAGGCTGGATCTACACATGCAACATAATGAGGTGTGGATGAGAACGCCCGCTTTTGAGTACTCCCTCTCTGGGTTTTCTCCTCGGGGAGTCCTGGAACTCACTTGCAATAATAGGGTGAGTTCAGGCATCATGGCAGCAAGTAAGTAGATGAAAATCACCTGTTGTTGCCAGGTTCCTGCTCCTACTACTGCTGCCACTTTCATGATGTCTGAACCCACTGATGTTGGGTGAAGAATGTTGGTTATTGACCTCAGTCTGACTTTGTCAAGCCAGCCTCAAATGTTGGTTTTGTATGTCATACTAAGATCAGTAACCAACTTTCTTCACCTGATATTCACCCAACACTGGCAGGTTCAGATGTCACAAAAATGGCAGCAGTAGGGGAGCATATTATGCCCAACACCAACTAGTGGTTGTCTTCTACTTACTTGCCATGTTACATGTGAAGCTAGCTCCCCGCAATAATTTCAAGCAAGCCCAACTTGGAGAGTTTCCCCAGGGTTCTAATTGCTGAGAATGGATAGGTGTTCTGCTCAAGGTGCATCTAAAAGATAGTGAGCCCTTTCTCATGACTAGTGAGAAGAGCTACCCTGTCTGTGGGGAGGAAGCCCAGAAAAGGTTACCTCCCCACAGATGATCACCCAGGCTTTTTTGGGTGGGTGGATCACTCGCCCAGATGAACACCAGCTGCTGCCGATGGCTCAGGGGATTGGGGTGCTGGAATACATCGCTCTGCCCCTGGAAATACCACAATGCACTGCTTGAGTGTGCAGTGCATTATGGGGATTCCCCCTCCCCTTACCATGCTCCTTGCAGTCTAGCAGCCACAGCTGACAAATATTTTAAAAAATGGGATTTGGAGAGCACTCATTTGCCACCATGGTGCCGCCAGGATCAGCCCGATCCTGGGGGTTCACATGTGCATGCAAAACTGGGCTGGGCTCCCTTAGCCTGGTCTTGCATGTGAATAGCCTCAGTGTTTTTGAGTAGTTTTGAATCCTACGATTCAGTGTTGCAACTGGGTCTCAACAACTTGGTGATTTCAGCTCAACAAGAAGGGGGAACACTCTGGCTGGGCAAAAACTCTAGTACAGTAGCCAGGAGGATGGTCCACTGGACTCCTACAAGGTAGCTAGCCTGGATAACCATGTCCCCAAAGTAGGGATGTGCATGAACCGGTTTGGCGCTCTTTTTCTGGAGTGCCAAACTGGTTCGAAAGTCCAGCGTTTGAGCCAGTTCAGAGGCAGGGGGTCCTTTAAGCAGCAGAGAGGGCATTCTCAACAAAAGCGTTGGTGCGGGGCTGCAGCGTACCTCCTTTCAGCCCTGGTGAATGTCACTACTCAAATGGCTGACACACTGCTTTGGGGGAGAGTGCTGGCGGGGGGAAAGTGGCAGGGCAGGTAAGGGTACACTCCCTGCCTCCCTGGAGTGCATGAACTAGTTCATGCATATCCCTCCCGCAAAGCAGCTTAACAGGAACTGTGTCCTGCCAGAGCTCTGAGCACTGACCGAAAGGAGACTGAATTTTTATAGCACTTTTCTACATTAAAGCCTACAGCAGTGGGAAAACTCTTTGATAATGTCAATCCCTTCCTCAGGTGACATGGGCCTGGAAAAGACGTGAAGCCCATTCAGCTGAATAGAGCCAGCGTGGTGTAGTGGTTAGAGTGCTGGACTAGGACCAGGGAGACCCGAGTTTAAATTCCCATTCAGCCATGATACTTGCTGGGCGACTCTGGGCCAGTTACTTCTCTCTCAGCCCAACCTACTTCACAGGGTTGTTAGGAGAAACTCAAGTATGTAGTACACCGCTCTGGGCTCCTTGGAGGAAGAACAGGATATAAATGTAGTAGTAGTAATAACAACAACAACCCCCAGTGAGGCACTACCTTGGCGTGGTTGTGGGGCTTGTGTGCTCTCAGGAAGGTGAGAGCTATGCCAGAGGTCCAACCATACTGGACACGTCTCACCAGAGAAGCCAGACAAAGAGTGCCTCTCCCATCAACAATATGGTGAGGCATAACTTTAATAAATCTATACCGGATCGGTCATCACCCAGGTCAACAAGGACTGTGCCAGGTGCTGGAGTTCCTGGACATCTGGTGGCAAGTGGGCTACAGTACTCAGGATCTTCAGTTGAGCAACCAGGGCTGGAGAAAGCAAGGTTACTGGAAGAAACGTCACTTAACCGGCAAAAATATACAAAAAATGCCAACAAGGAAATAATGATCTGCTATTACAAGTCTAGTCCAACTAGAAGAGGTTATTTTAAAAGAGTGTACCAAATTTGGAAAGAGAAGCATCCAGATACAGAAATAACAGAAGAAAGGCTAGCAGACCAGAGAAGATTCACAATAAGAAATAAAATATTCACAGGAGTTGAGCTGGAAGAACTGCAAAGAGCAACACAGGCTCAAGAATTACCACCAACTGAAGAAGTTGCTCAGGCGCAGGTGGAGGAGGTGTTGGAAATAGAGCATGCCACTGTTGCTGAACTGTTCAAAAATCAAAACCAGGCAACCTCCCCTTTGCCTTCACCTCAAAAACCTGAATGCCGTTTAACAGAAAAGCAACAAGAACTAAAGCAAAAAATAATTGAGCACATGAACCAAACAACCACCAGGGTTAGATTTCCAGCTCTAAAAACAGTTGCCAAAAAACAACTTGCTCAGGCATTAAAAGATGTAAATGCTGCACTCGCAGAAATAACAACCAATAATTTGCAAGAAACAAACCAACTAATGTACAGTGCAGCAATAATAAGAACACAAGAGCTTGGATATAAGATCAGTGGACCTGTAAAAAAAGAAAGTAGTACATCACCTAAATGGAAGATTAGATTAGAAAATAAAATCTCCAGGCTTAGATCAGATGCTAGTAAATTGAAAGATATGAAAGACAAGAAGCTGAAGAATGAAAACACCAAACAGTATCTGATCCAAAAATACTATCTAGATTCAAGGAAAATTAGAGAAGTCCTGGAAATAATAAAGCAGCAAATAACAGCAATGTCAAAGAAGATTAGCAGATATGAAACCAGAATTACACAACACAGGCAGAATCTCCAATTCCAATAGAATCAGAGACGTTTCTACCAAAGCATAGAAGGAGAAACTATAAGAAACATAGAAACACCAAATAAAGAAGAAACTGTGAAATTCTGGGGGAAATAATGGGACAATCCTGTAACCAACAAATGCAAGATCTAATAATAACACCAGAATTAATAAGTGAAAGAGCAAAGAAATTAAAAATTGGACTGCACCAGGTGAAGATGAACTGCATGGCTTTTGGCTTAAACACCTAACAAGCCTTCATAAACATAAGCCTTCATAAGTCATCATAAACAGCGATCAAAACAGTTCAATCACATTTTGCAAGGAGATGATATTGAACAATGGCTGACAATTGGGAAAACTCATCTCATAATGAAAGACCCAGCAAAAGGTGCAGTTCCAAGTAATTATAGACCAATAACCTGCCTGCCAACCATGTTCAAATTATTAATTGGAATAATAGCAGATGAACTAATGCAACACTTATTAACTAATAAGCAGCTTCCAGTTGAACAGAGAGGAGATTGCCCAAACACCAGAGGCACAAAAGACCAGCTGCTGATTGACAAAATGATTTTAGAAAACTGCAAGAGAAGAAAAATAAATCTAAGTGTTGCATGGATTGACTACAAGAAAGCCTTCGACTCATTGCCTCACACATGGATACTAAAATGTTTAGAAACAACATGTGTCAACAAAAACATTCAGATATTTATTTAAAAAGCAATGAGCATGTGGAGTACACAGTTAACAATCAATGGCGAGACACTTGGACAGGTTAGCATTAGAAGAGGTATTTTCCAAGGGGACTCACTATCCCCTCTGTTGTTTGTAATCGCCATGACTCCACTTTCACAAATACTAAACAAAACAGGCCTCGGATACCAAACCTCTAAAACATCCAGTAAAATCAACCATCTGCTGTACATGGACGATCTGAAGTTGTATGGAAAGTCCCAGTCAGAAATTGAATCACTGCTAAACACTGTCTGTGTATTCAGTAACAATATAGCAATGGAGTTTGGACTAGACAAGTGTGCTGCATTAATAATGAACAGAGGGAAAATAACTAACACAGAAGGAATAGAACTGCCCAATAGAAGCAACACCAAGAACCTGGAAGAGAAAGAACATTACAAATACCTGGGCATTCTCCAGGCTGATAACATTGCACACACTGAAGTTAAAAGAAAAATGGGAAGTGAATACATCAGGAGAGTTAGAAAAATCCTCAAGTCCAAACTCAATGGCGGGAACACCATACAAGCCATAAACACCTGGGCTATACCTGTTATCAGATACACTGCAGGAATAATAGACTGGACCCAGGCAGAGCTAGAGACGCTAGATTGTAAGACCAGGAAAATCATGACCATCAATCATGCTCTACACCCCCGCAGTTATGTAGATAGGCTATACCTCTCTCACAACTCAGGTGGAAGAGGAATGCTGCAAGTCCATCAAACAGTAGAGGTGGAGAAAAGAGGCCTTGAAGAATATATCAAGGACAGTGAAGAAAATGCATTTAAAATGGTCAATAACGAGAAACTATTCAGCACCAATGAAACAAAGCAGGCCTACAAGAAAGAACAAATCAAGAACCGAGCAGAAAAAATGGAAACATAAGCCACTGTATGGTCAATATTTGCACAATATAAATGGAAAATCAGACATCACCAAGACCTTAAGAAAGGCAACTTGAAGAAAGAAACAGAGGGTTTAATACTGGCTGCACAAGAACAGGCACTAAGAACAAATGCTATAAGAGCAAAAGTAGAAAAATCAACAACAAACAGCAAGTGCCGCCTTTGTAAAGGAGCAGATAAAACCGTGGACCACCTAATCAGCTGTTGTAAAAAGATCGCACAGACTGGCTACAAACAAAGGAATGACAAGGTAGCAGGGGTGATACACAGGAACATCTGCAAAAAATACAAGCTACCTGTAGCCAAAAATTGGTGGGATCATAAAATTGAAAAAGTTGAAGAGAATGAAGATGTAAAAATATTATGGGACTTCCGACTACAAACAGACAAACATCTGCCACACAAACACCAGATATAACTGTAGTCGAGAAGAAAGAAAAACAAGTTAAAATAATCAACATAGCAATACCAGGGGATAGCAGAATAGAAGAAAAAGAAATAGGAAAAAAAATCACAAAATACAAAGATCTACAAATTGAAATTGAAAGGCTGTCAGAAGAAGACCAAAATAATCCCAGTGGTAATTGGTGCCCTGGTTGCAGTTCCAAAAGACCTTGAAGAACACATCAACACCATAGCGGCCACAGAAATCACCACCAGCCAATTACAAAAAGCAACTTTACTGGGAATAGCCTATATTCTGCGACGATATCTGTAACAACAGCAACAACATTGACAATAAAATTCAGCCATCCCAGGTCCTTGGAAAGGACTTGATGTCTGGATAAAACAAACCAGTCAATGACACCTGTCTGACTGTGTAAATAAATAAATAATCAATATAATATAAAATTCAGATGATGATTAGGACAAAAGGCTGATATTGTTCCTGAAGAGGGTTCCTGAGGTTGGTTACATCTTGAAGCGCCTTGACTCAGGCTCCTAGTGGCTTTGAATGTTTGTGGATCATTAACCTTTTCTTTGGCCATCATAACTTGGGCTTCCCTTGGGGTGCAAAATGGCTCAGCAGTGGGAGAGCTTCCCATTTCCTGGTGGAGTTTCCACTGGTCAGACTCCTGGTACACTTAACTACATTTGACCCTATTTGAGACCAGATTTTTCTCTCTTCCTCTGAGGAGTCAGACACTTTATTCTACTGCTGGCTGTGTGCCTGTGGCAAGCCTCTGGTTCCTGATGTGGATAAAAGAAAGGGGGCAGGGGGAGAACCAGGCTGCCTGCTAACAGAACTAAAACTGATAGACTGAAAGGTAGAAAAATGAAGTCTGATTCTGTCTGTGCATGGTTTCTGCAAGCAACACTGTGTAAGTAAACAGGAGGAGCAGGGGCGTAGCAAGGCTGGAGTGGGCCCAGAGACAAGATTTTTAAATGGCCCCCCCTCACTGAAGCTCAGCTCATGAAGTAAAGAAATCTTAAATGAGGCTGAATAGTGGTAACAAAAAGCATAGTGTGTATATGCATATGTGTATGTGTGTGTGTGTATGTATGTATGTGTGTATATGTATGTATATGTGTGTGTATTTTATTTATTTATTTATTTTTGCATTTATATACCGCCTTTCATTAAAAAGATAACCCCAAGGCGGTTTACAAAAGTTAAAAACATACAATAAAAACACAATAAAAACATCATATTAAAAGTACAAAAACATATAAAAACAGGCATAAAAACAACACAACAAATACAACAAATAGAAACACAGAGAAGCCGCAGTAGAAAACAATCATGTAAAAGCCTGGGTAACATATACATATACATATATACCTCTTTCTCTCTCTCTCTTTCTCTTTTGTGCCACAATAGAACATCATCCTAAATTATTTTTAAAAAGGTTTTGTAAATTGTGGATGATGAGAGCCATTTAATGGTACTGGAGAAAGACATGCTGTTCTAGTAGCTCCAGGTCTTAACACTCACATCAATTTCGGAGGATGAATACAACTGAAGGAAGCCCGGGCAGGTGCGCGGCTGGGGGAGTCAGTCATGTGACTTTCCTCTGAGGGGCCCCCAGACAACTGTCTCCCCTTGTTACACCCCTGAGGAGGAGGGAGTATGGTGCAGCTACCAACATTGGTAGAGCACAGGTTGAGGTAGATACTGCATGTGTACTACTAGGCACTACTGTAGCTACACTCACGCTTTGGAAGGAGAGTCACTGCAGACTGATGGTGTCTTTGTCATATTTGGTTTGTTTCCACAAATACAAAGGTTAAGCATTGGATGAAGCTGAAAAGATAACAGATCATTCTTAGAAGCCCAGAGGATCAGAGAAGCCAAACTCTGCATTCTGAGATGTGACAGCTTTCTGTCCTGGCTGGTCCATTTCAGGCGCTCTCTAAAATCCTTCCTTCAGTCTGCCCCTAGCAACATTTCTCTAGGTGATTTACACAAAGTTATGGCCTCTATGAAGAGCTAAAAAAATCACACCCGCCCCCCTGCCCCTGCTCCCCACAGGTGTGCTCTGCTGCTTGACAAGCCTTTGGCTGGGAGGGCACAGCTCTTGCTCTGCCCTCTATTGGTGTGCTGGATGTCAGCCACTGTACTCAAAGATTGTCATCGTGGATCTCTCAAAGGGAGTGATGGGTTTGCTGCACAAACTGTCTCTGTGAAGAAAACTGTAACATGGGGACAATGTGTGCAAGAGCCTTCTTGTAAGGGTATGCTGATACATTCTCAGTTTCTTGGTATTCCTTCATTTTATTTGCAACCAGATGCCTTAGCTCAGTGGTAGATCACATACTTTGCATTCCAAAAGTTCCAGATTCAGTCCCTGGCCTCTTTAGTTTGCACTAAGGGCTTTTGTGCAAGCAACTTCACCTGTTCAACATACATTGAGCCTATTCCCATGATCACTAGAAAGCAGGCTATGGGAGCCTAGGCCGCTTTCTAGTGATTGTCAGAACCATCGGGCTCATGAGCAGGCCGGTATTTCCACGGTGGAACAAAAAGCCTCCCAGCCTTGGAGGTCCCCCTAGAATACCCAACACATTTGTGTGAGGCATCCTGGGACTTCTGGGAGCCAGGCAGCCCCCGATCCCTGCAGCCCCCATCGGCTCCATGATGGAGCTGGTAGTAGTGGGCGGCCAATTCGGCCACCCAGGGGTTCCCGACTAAGCCCGTTCTCCCCACCGAACCCTCCCAGGCTCTATACACTACTCATATGCAGAGCCTCATTGGGTCCTCCCCATTCCTCACCATCCACCTGTCAGGCTCTACAAAACCCCAATTCTGTATGAACTAGAACCCGGAACACATTCTGTAGAATTACAAACAGAGTTGGAATCAGTCCCAATAATTCAGTGGCAATCCAGACCAAAAAAATCCAGTTCCATCAAACACTTTCCAGAATCTAAACCAAGTACTTATTTGTAAAAAGAATTTCTGTCTTTATTTTTCCACCCTACACTCAAATGTGGATGTTTTGTTCTACTATTTCAATTTGCAGGAATACCACCGTCTATTATGTCATCCTTAAAAGCTAAGCATTATGAGCTTTGCATGGGTAAAAAGTGAAAGGATAAAGTTAAGAAAACATTTTAATGGCAGCACAAAGCCAGATGTTCAATTTTAATTGTTTATGCTGGAGGAAAAGAAGAATTACCAATGACAATCTCATTTATAAGCATTGTCCATTAACTTGCTTTTATTTCTCATCATAGAACACTTCTCTTAGGAATAATTACAACAGAAAGATTAATCTGTTTTCTTAATGGCAATTTATAATGATATTATATTCTGCTTTTCATAATATGCTGGTACCATTTTCTCTCCAGAAGAAAAAGAAAATGATCTATAACAGAATCAGTCTGCTGATTACCATGTCCAATTTCCTATCTGGACTGTTGATAAAACTGTGATGCTTAATTTAAACCTCTGGCAGTATCAAAGCTGGGGGCTGGTTCACATAGCATGTTCTTTTTCCTCCACACAGACACTTCTGACCTTCTTCAGGCACTAGCTCACATGGAAAATTGTAACATGTGAACTGGGCAATCACTAATAAGGTGAAGTTGTCAGCAGCTGCTCTTTTGAGCATGATGAATGTAAAACGTTCCAGCATGATTTGCTGCTGGCCATAGCTGTAATTTCTAATTTTTCATTACTTGGTCCACATCAGTGCATGCCCCAAGAAGAATGGCCTTGCTCAGTTGGAGGGTGGGTGGGGGGTGGGGAGACTCTCTATATTGTATTAACTATACAATAGTTAAACTTTTCTGAAATGGTTTGTATTACTTTAGTTTCGTGCCTGCAAAAATTAGGAGTTCAATTTCTACTTGCTCCAGTGTCAGGGAAAGCCAATTCTGAGGTTTATGAAAGTATATCTCACTCCCCACAAATCAGTATAATTGATGGAATCAAGCATCAATTGACAGCCTGATGTCTGAGTTTAAAAATGTTTGTTTTGGTTTTTCCTTAGAAGACTGCTCTTTCCGTGGTTCCTGCTGATCTGTGCAAACTCTACAGTTGTAGAATCTAGTCCTTAGATGACCACAGTATACCAATGTTCAGGTCTCAAACTGCTTGGATGTCACTGTCACAATAGGAACTTGTCATAGTGATGCAATAGGCAATTTCCAATAGGTGATGTAATAGTCAGTCCCTAATTCATTCTGGACTCATTATGGAGTCCAAGCACTTGCTGGAGGAGCAAACTGAATTTACCAGCACAGAATGCAGTAGTGAAAGAAAAGCCGGTTGGGATACTCCAAAGCAATTTAATAAAGTACCCATGTTTGTAATCTGAAAGGTTTTTATAGTGATTTCCATTAAGAGCTACATTTAATAAAGTGCCTAGCATAATTAAATTTAAGAAATGAGCCTTTCAAGCTCTGTCTGTAAACAGAACCAAACATCACTCTCAAGCCACATTCACATGTAACGCAAAACCAGAGGTTGAAGAACCCGCAGTTTCAATTTCAATTCATAAAGCACATCACAGACATTTGTCCAACCACAGTCCAGCAACCTCTGGTTTCAAGAGAGGGGAGCCCCTCCCTCTTCCTGATTTGCTGAAGCCAATGCCAGCAAGCTCCATAGCGCTTGCATTGCCAGACTGTGGGCAAGGTGTCGGCATGTCACTAGATGGCTGCCATTGACCTTGATCTTAAAGGGGGCATGCAAGCATGATCTTGCCTTTTTGGAATGCCCACCTGCCCTCAACATGGAAAGAGGCCATGTAATACCAGCACTTATTCTGATAGCAATTGCACTGCCTCCCTCCTAAGAGCACAGCAACACAACTGTCCCACACAAGCATGGGGTTTTTTTTTGGCGGGGGAGTCTGTGGGGTACTGTTTCCCTGTTACTCAGCAAAGGGAATGGAACATGATGGTTTAAGAACAGCCCTGCTGGATCAGGCCCAATGCCTTTCTAGTCTGGCATCCTGTTTCACACAGTGGCCCATCAGTTGCCTCTGGGGAGCCCACAGGCAAGAGGTATGTGCATGCCCTCTTTCCTGCTCTTGCTCTTCTGCAGCTGGTATTGAGGCATCATGTTTCTGAGGCTGGAGGTGGCCCAAAGCCACCAGACTAGTAGCCATTGATAGACCTGTTCTCCATGAATTTGTCTAAACCCCTTTTAAAGTTCTCCAAGCTGGTGGCCACCACCACATCTCATGGCAGAGAATTCCATAGATTAATTATGCGCTGTGTGAAGAAGTATTTCCTCTGGTCGGTCCTAAATTTCCCGACCTTCAGTTTCATGGGATGACCCCTGGTTCTAGTGTTGTGTGTGAGAGAGAAATTTCTCTCTATCCACCCTCTACACTCCATGCATAATTTTATACACCTCGATCATGTCTCCCCTTAGTTGCCTCTTTTCCAAGGTAAAGATGCTGTAGCCTAGCCTCATAAGGAAGGTGCTCTAGGAGGATTCAGGAGGAAGGTGATTCCTGGAGGAAGGTGCTCCAGGACATCCTAGGAGGAGATGTGTATATGAGGGAGGGCAAAGGATCAGGGGTGGTGGGGTCTGACCCACCATGATCTAAAATGTTTTTTCAAGGGGCTTACCCTGGCAAAGCAGTCCATGCAGACCAAACTACACTCCTGCTGTCCTGGCAGCTTGCTGCTGGTGGACTAGTACTCTCATGAGAAGGCCATTCTATTGGGGAGGACCATAGGGTAGAACACCCTTGATCTTCCATCAGATTGCATGCTCATGAGTTGAGCTAACACAACAAAGGGGGGCCCACTTCTTTGGGGCCCCCACTCTCTCTAGTTAATGATATAACCTTTGCACTGCAATCTCCTCCTCCCCTGGGAAGCCTTGCATGGCCCCAGAGGAGATTGTGATGCTCCATGTGCCAGAGCATGATCGTGTGTGTGGACGGGGGAACACCAGGTGCAGGGATGGTTCTTTAATTCAAAATTCCTGGGATTAGGCTGGCACTGCACTGTATGCAGATCTACTGTAGTGGGGAATTGTGGGAAAAGGGTGCCCCAATTTCCAGCAACCCCAGCAGACTGGGGTTGAAGTTTCGGGGCAGATGCAAGGGTAGACATGTCCAGGTGGGCGGGCGGGCTAGAAGAGGGCATGCTTTGGCAGCTTGGCAGCAGTCGTCAAGACAGGGAGAGCTATTGACAGGGTACCCGTTCTCACAGCTTGCTTGTATAGAGCAACCTGGCTAGGCAGCATCTGCCATCTGTCCCCCATGGCCTAACACACTCTCGTGAGAGAGCAATCCATGGGAGAAGGGGGATTGTCATTGCACATTATTAGTGATTCTGCCCGACACCCCTGTCCCCACAGATGGTTCTTCTCATGAGTTGTGAGGGGGTGTCCCCATGGCCCTACACTCTCATGAGTGAACGGTCCCCTCGGGATCAGCATTTGTCACCATCACATATGAGGAATCTCTCCTCTGTGTTGGCAGTGCTGTTCCTGCTGCCAGGCCAGAGGCGTAACTAGGGAAAACGGTGCCTAGGGCAAGCACTGAAATTGCGCCCCCCCCCACATACATCTGACTGATATATGATGTACAAACAAGCACTTTGTATATAATTGTGCTTTGGAAACATACTGTATGCTTTGGTAGTTTGTTGGTTCAATAAAAAAATCTTGTCCTATAAAAATAAATAAATCTTGTCCTATCTTGGAGAAGCCAGGGAGGGAACTTGAAACCTAGATGCTCTTCCCAGAGCGGCTCCATCTCCAGAGGGGAATATCTTCCGTGCTCACACTTCTAGTCTCCCATTCAGATGCAACCAGGACAGACTCTGCTTCGCTATGGGGTCAAGTCATGCTTGCTGCCACAAGACCAGCTCTCCTCTCATTTACAGTGGTATGAGTGTAGAATTCTGTCAGTAGCTCATTTGTCCATGATTTTATGATTTCATCCTAAAAGCCACAACAGTAATGAAAATAAGGACTCATTTCAGCTAGTCACCTGCACTTCAACCCCATTCCTGAGTTGAACTGCATTTCAGGAATGGAGTGTGGATCCTTTGCCAGGTGACCTGTAAGCTTGCTCGGTAGTTGCTAGCTCTCTATCCACAGTCCAGTAGTCCCTTGACAAGCGACCTGCTTTCAAACCTGCTGCCCCCCCCGATTATTACCAAAGAAGATGCTGGAAGGCATCTTCTAC
The DNA here is from genome assembly GCF_027244095.1 of Hemicordylus capensis. NCBI lineage: Eukaryota > Metazoa > Chordata > Lepidosauria > Squamata > Cordylidae > Hemicordylus > Hemicordylus capensis. The sequence goes on along the minus strand of NC_069659.1, from coordinate 64,947,173 downwards.
TAGACTGGCTCCCTCCCCCCTGCCCCTCTTCTCTGCTTGCCTTGTCTCCAGCCGCACCCAGAAACTAGCCGTCCCACAAAGCGAACATCGGTGCTTCTTCCCACTGTGCTGGTTGCGGGTGTGCAGTCACCCCCAGCTCTCCCCGCCCGTGGTGTCAGAAGAGGAGCAGGAAAGGGAGAGGGCATGACACATACTCCCATCCCTCCTGAGAAAAATCCCCTGAGGGGACTATCTTACAGTACTCACACTTCTCCCATTCACATGCAACCAGGGGACAAGTCATGCTTGGTAGCTGCTAGCTCTCTATCTCTATGTTACTTTCCGATGCTGGTGGTGGGGATTTTAAACCGAGGACACCCTCTCGCAAAAGGAGTTAAAAAAAAGATCGTCATGGTCTTCTCGCCTTTGTTCTAGGGACGTGAACCTTACGAAGTTTATCTTTGTGAACTTGTAAATCGTTACTTGTATCCTGATCAAGGATCTCTCTCTCTCTCTCTCTCTCACACACACACACGCACGCACGCACGCATGCACGCACTTCTCCATACCGATTAATGTGGGCTGCAGTCCTAAACATCACACTTCTGAGGGATAAGTCCCGTTAAACTCAGTGGCTGCCAGGCTGCCACTCAAAGCATTCCCATCGAAACTAAAAGGATAAGTTAGGCATTTGATTGTTTCCTTTCCAGAGAAGCGCAGGAGGAAAGGGCAGGAGAGCGCTGCAGATGGCAGCAAAGAGAGGGCCACAAAACCGTGAGCAGTTCTTCGGCCAGCAAGGGGCTGGGCGGCTCTTGCTAGCCCAAACTCTTTTTTGTGGGAAATATCCTGTGAGAGATGCGAGGTTTGGGGCCAGTGAACGGGAAGTACCGGGAGATCATGCGACCCAAGCCTGCTGTGCTTATTCAGCGGCAGTAAGATCCCCTGAGTTTGATCGATGGGAGGACTCACTTATTCCCCCCAAACTGCTGCTCCTTCTCGACCCCGGTCAATGGCTCTGCTGCTTCCAAAGGAGGGGAAGGCGATTCAAGCAGCACAGGAGCACCTGCTGGACTCTTCAGAGGGGACGAGGAGGGCAATTCAGCAATTCGGACTAGCATGCAGGCGCCTGCCCTACTCACGGGAGGCAGACGTTCCGCTGCTGAGGGCGCCGCTGGCTCCTGCAGCACTCGAACTTCCACGTGGTCAGGCATGCGCTCTTTGAAGGAGTGCGAGTGTGGGCAGGCGGCTGGCCGCCTTTCCTGCCAGCCAGTGGGAGCGCCCGCCAGCCACCCCCGCCACCCTCCGCCGCCCAGAATGTTTTGGAAAAAAAATTTTTTTGGTGGTGGTGGAGCTTTTCTGGGGCATCGCGCTGTGCCCCCTCCCAGAGTGGCGCCCAGGGCACGTGCCCCCCTGCCCCCCTATCGTTACGCCCCTGTGCCAGGCCCTTGAGTAAGCCTAGGGACCACACAGGTACCTCCAAGGGAAACCGCCGAGGGCCCCCTCCCCAACTTATGTGTGCAAAGAATAGAAATTGGCTGTTCAAGAATCCCTGATTGGGGCTGCCTTTTGAACCTGACCCCGTGTATCCCTGCCCTGCCATTTGTTCCTGTCATGGTGCTGTAATGGGATGCCCTGCTTATGTTATCACCTGGAGTGTTTGTGCTTGTGAACATACATCATCGCTTCACTTTTGGGGAGCAAAGCACTTACTGCCTATACTGTCCCCTTTCCCTCCTGCTTGCCAGGAGGGTGGAGCAAGGGGACAGAGTGGGAAGAGGGAATGCCCTGATGTGACTTTGCTACTTGACGGGCTGACAAGTTTAGGATTGGAATAGGAGAGGCGAGTGCTCAGAGAGGTGGCCAGCAAGAAGCACCACAGCCATGGAGTGGGCATGATCCCAGGTGGTTCTGCACCACCATCTCTGTGATTGTGATTGAGGTTCCAAAAACTGCACAGAACTGCAGTTATGGTGCCATCCATGTTTAGATGTAATGCTTTGGTGGCCAAACCTCTGGTTTTGGCGGCAAAGAGTGCAAAGTGAGGGTTCAAATTGGAGTTTGGTGAGGCAAACTGCGGGTCACTTTCAGCTTGAAACCACGGTTGCACGCATTCGGATGTAACGGAGTTCCACCCTCTACTGCATTTCACTACGATTTCACTTTATGTCCCAGCCCTGCTACCCCAATGCCTTTATAACTAGAGATGCTGGGGACTGAACCTAGGCCCCTATAAATACAAAACGTGCTTTACCACTTCACTGGAGCTTCTTGAAAATGCTACTCTGTTGTATCAAAGGATGTATCTGACTTGAAATGTTGGGCTGTATTAAATGAAAGCTTTAAAATGTTTCAAATGGAATGAACTGAATGAACTGAAGACCGTATTCCTCCTAGATTATTTCATGAATGCATTGTCATTTAATTAGAAATGCTGCTCTTTTCTGTGGCATCACAAACCTTAATTCCCTTTTCATCAACAGAAAATATTTCTACAAACAGAAACAAATTCTCATATCTTATCAACAGTTTTGCCTTACATCATTTTCAGAAATCTTTTTTATATTTTCAAGTTTCAGATGAAATGCCAAATACACTGACACCTGCAAGTTTTCCCAGTCAAGGGAGATGCTAGTTACCCCACAATGTGGCGAGTAATAATTGTACAATCTGTGAAGCAAAAATGCTACTTACCCAATTTAAGCATTTTTTATTATATGCTCGAAATGATTTTCTACATATGCAGTAAGTAAGATTAATTTCCTGACTTTTTCTCATTAATCACAGACTTTTATAGGGTAATGAGAGTTTTTGTTTTTTAACATGGTGTCGTGAGGGATTAAGGGGATTAAATGTTTGACATCACTCTTTTGTCTGTGCAAGGGCTCCATCGAAGAGTGGGTGATAAAGCACTGGATAGGAATGCACCCAGAAACAATGCAAGTATGGATGAAAATGGGAATAAGCCACATATATTGTTAGATTTCTAAAGGTAAAATTGCAGTATCTGGACAGCAAAACCACAAGATGTGGATTTTAAGGAATTCTTAAACTGCAGGAATAAGAAGATAGGCTGAAGAACGATGAAAGCTGGCATGCTTTTGCCTCTTGTAATCTGCAATGCTTCATATTATTTGCATCCTCTTTATTTTATGATGTTTCTTAATAATCGGAGCAAAAGAATGAAGGTTACTAATGTGGGCTGATTGAATCATTTTTTATTCCTGGGATTGGAAGACATGGTCCTTGCAATAAAACTGTTGCTCTTCATGTGTATCTGGCCGACAGCTCTTTTAATCAGTCACAGTGATCATCACCATCATTATCACCACCACCACCACCACCATCATCCTCAAAGGTCATTCGTGAAAAGACATAACAGGTGAGTAAGATGTACACTGGGCATCATGGCTGCCACTTTGTTTATGTGTGTCTGTCACCATCCCAAGAATGACTTACTTCTGGTTTGAGCTGAAGGGTTGTTTTAATGTCCATATAGTACAAATAGAGTAAAAGAAAGGGAAGGGACCAAGCACTCCTACAAAACCAAAACCCAGCAAAAGCAGTAACAGAACCCAAGTTAGTAAAATTTTCTTTCTCAAATGTGTTACATCTTTTATTATTATTTTATGTAAAGTGTGTGTGTCTGTGTGCACACATGCATATTGTATAGCAATCCATTAAAATAACTATAGAATATTGTACTTAAAATAGAAAAATGAACTGTAAAAAAAAAAGATGTAAACTGCAAGAAAGAGTTTTAAAGTTTAATTTCTTCCTTGTGAAAGAATCTGAAATTCATCTCAAAGTTCCATCTTATTTGTTATCCTAAACAGCAATATAATAGTAGCTGTTATGGGGTGGGGTTTTTTAAAACATAAGAAGGAAAATATAATTAGGGGTTTTATTTATCAGACTAAAATCTTATTTTAATCATCTTACAGAAGGTTTGCCTTTGGAATATAGTTAGCTGCGCTTTAATGTGTGGTATCAATTTACCAGCATTTATGAATCCCAGCCCTTAAGCTCATTAATATATTTTATTCCATTTCTAGTTGTCCATGAACTTCATGGAGGTTTTGCTACGAATTGCAGCTATAGGGCACAATCTCCTGGTCTCATCAACAACCCTACCAAAATGAATCAGAATTATACAAGAGGATTTAGCTTGCTGGAACCCATTCCTATATACAGTAACTTGCTTCTATGGCCCTTCTTTCCCCAGATTTCCTTCAAAAGACTGCTGCAGGTGGGATATGTCATTACTGGCAGTGCTGAGCACCTCTAGGGGAGGGAGACAGTAAAAATAGAGTGTTCCATTGAGTCGGTGTAGGTTTGGTTGTCTTTGGTAGAATACAGGAGGGGTTTACCATTGCAATCTCCCACACAGTAGGAGATGATGCCTTTCAGCATCTTTACTATATTGCTGCTGCCCGATATGAGACATAGTCCTAAATATCTGTTTGTAAGAAGGAGGTTCCATACATGTGGCAACTGGCACACACGTTTCTGTGTAATTGCAGCTCTGGATTGGATGGATAGAGTTTAAGAAATGCAAGTGCGTGCAAGAGAAACTTATATAATAATTGAGGTCCTTGAGGAAACTGTGACTTGGTAGCCTGTAATGATTCCAGATGTTCTCAGCAGACTACTTTTTAAAAAATTATTATTAGCAATATTTATATACTGTCATCCTTGTTTCTATCTTGTTTTGCCACAAATTTGATTTTTCTCAGCAATTGGTCCAATATTTTGTTCATATAAGAGTTCCCTTTGACAGTTCTGATACTGAACTAGAGCACAGTAGTAGGAATGGTTTAAGCATAGCCTGCCTTTCTTCAAGTTTCTATTTCGGTGAAGAATGTATAGCAAAATCTCCAGGCATCAAATGTTATGTAGTATTCCCCCCCCCTCCCCATAGACCTTCCTATATAAGGCTACAATTCTACTTGGAAGTAAGGCCCATTTTAACTCAGTAAGTTTTAATTCTGAGTAATCATGCATAGGCTTGGGCTGAATATCAAATAATAAATAAATAAGCCACAGTACTCTCAGATTTAGGGCATTTACAAAAGGCAATCCCCCCCCCCAGTAGTGACAGCAGCAAAACAAGAACATGAAATACCAAGAAGAAGAGGTACCATATTAGCATAGGAGGCAGTACTACCATTGCTAGTTTCATGCTACAACTGCTAAGCCTCGTGCTGATCCTACTAGTCTGTATCAAGTAGCAATTAATTATTTTAATTAGTCCTGGGTGAGGATCTTTTAGAATGTATCTGGACTTGCCTGGAGATGGGGAGACAGGGGGCGTGTCCACTGACTGTGGGGCGGCTATCCTGGTGGTGGTGGGAAACTGAAGAAGTAACGTTGGCAGGTCAATGGGTCATTACAGGGGGAGGGGACATACAAATCTAATAGCTATTTCCTCTTCTGGCTGTCCTGCCAGCTCTCTGACCTTGGGGAGCAGTGCCGATCACCCTTGAAACCTCACCTTGCTCCTCTGTAATGCCAGGTTGGTCCGGAACAAATCAGAAACCATCCATGATTTAATCCTGGATGAAGGTGCCGACCTGGTATGTTTTACGGAGACCTGGTTGGGGGAGGCTGGGGGCCCAGTGTGGTCCCAGCTTCTCCCTCCATGGTACTCTGTTGAGGAGCAGGTGAGGGACCACAGGCGGGGAGGTGGAGTGGCTGTGGTCTATAAGAATAATATCTCCCTTACCAGGATCCCTGTTAGAGTGTCGGACCATATTGAATGTGTGTACTTAAGTTTGGGGACCAGGGATAGACTGGGACTTCTGTTGGTGTACCGATTGCCCCGCTGCTCAACAGAGTCCCTAACTGAGCTGACGGACTTGGTCTCAGGTTTGGTGTTAGAGTCTCCCAGGCTTGTGGTGCTGGGGGACTTCAATGTTCATTTCGGGCCCAATTTGTCTGGGGCGGGTCAGGAGTTCTTAGCAGCCATGATGACTATGGGCCTATCTCAAGTGGTCTCGGGACCGATGCACATTGCAGGTCACACACTTGATTTGGTCTTTCACTCTGACCAGGGTGGTGTTCCATGGGTGGGGACTCCTGTGATTTCCCCATTGTCATGGACGGACCACCATCTGGTTAAGGTTGGACTCACAGTCACACCACACCTTCGCAGGGGCGAGGGACCTATTAGGATGGTCCGCCCGAGAAGGTTATTGGATCTATAGGATTTTAAGAAGCCTTGGAGGAATTTAGTGTTGGTTCTGCCAACAATCCTGTTGATGCCTTGGTGGAGAATTGGAACAACAAACTCACCAGGGAGGTAGACATGATCGCTCCTAAGCGTCCTCTCCAACCCGCTTCAAAATTGGGCCCTTGGTATACCGAAGAACTACGGGAGCTGAAGCAGTGAGGTAGATGACTGGAGTGCAGGTGGAGAAAGACTCGGCTTGAATCCGACAGATTACAGCATAGAGCTCATTTGAAGAATAATGCTCAGGCGATACATGTGGCAAAGAAGCGATTCTTTTCTGTCCCTATTGCATCCGCAAGTTCACATCCGGCAGAGTTGTCCAGGGTTGTGAGAGGGCTAGTATGTGCCCCTCCTCCCTTGAATCGGAATCTGGAACCATCTACCACCCACTGTGATGTGTTTAATGAATTCTTTGTGGACAAAATCTCTCGTATTCGGGCGGACTTAGACTCCGTCCCCACAATTACTTCAGTGTCTGATGTGGAGGTATCCAGTGACTCATCTTATGTGGTTAGGTTGGATCAGTTCCAGTTTGTGACTCCTGAGGATGTGGACAAGCTGATTGGAACTGTGCGGCCCACCACTTGTGCTCTTGAACCTTGCTCGACATGGCTTATACTATCTGGCAGGGGGTTGTTGTAGAAGGCCTGGTAGAGATTATAAATGTGTCTCTGAGGGAAGGTAGGATGCCTCCTAGTCTTAAGGAGGCAATTATTAGACCGCTTCTGAAGAAGCCTACTTTGGATCCCTCAGAGCTGAGTAACTACAGGCCTGTCTCCAACCTTCAGTGGCTGGGCAAGGTAACTGAGAGGGTGGTGGCCTCCCAACTCCAGACAGTCTTGGAGGAAACAGATTATCTAGACCCATTTCAAACTGGCTTCCAGGCTGGCTATGGGGTGGAGACTGCCTTGGTTGGCCTGATAGATGATCTCCAACTGGGAATGGACAGAGGAAGTGTGACTCTGTTGGTCCTCTTGGCGGCTTTCGATACTATCGACCATAGTATCCTTCTGGAGCGTCTGAGGGGGTTAGGAGTGGGAGGCACTGCTCTGCAGTGGTTCCGTTCCTACCTCTCGGGCAGGTTCCATATGATGTCCATTGGAGACTTGTTCTTCAAAATCTCAACTTTTGTATGGCGACCCTCACGGCTCCGTATTGTCTCCAATGTTGTTTAACATCTACATGAAACCGCTGGGAGAGATCATCAGGAGATTTGGTGCAGGGTGTATTCAGTATGTTGATGACACTCAAATCTACTTCTCCATGTCAACATCGTCAGGAGAAGGCATAACTTCCTTAAATGCCTGTCCGAAGGCAGTAATGGGCTGGATGAGGGATAATGAACTGTGACTGAATCCAGTTAAGACAGAGGTACTCATTGTGCGGGGTCGAAACTTGAGAAACTATTTTGATCTGCCTGTTCTGGATGGGGTCACACTTCCCCAGAAGGAACAGGTACGCACTCTAGAGGTGTTTCTGGATCCAAGTCTCTCCCTGGTGTCCCAGGCTGAGGCAGTGGCCAGAGGTGCCTTCTATCAGCTTCAGCTGATACGCCAACTGTGTCTGTTTCTTGAGACAGATGACCTCAAAACAGTGGTACATCTGCTGGTAACCTCCAGACTGGATTACTGCAATGCGCTCTATGTGGGGTTGCCCTTGTACATAGTCCGGAAACTAAGTTGGCTCAGAATGCGGCAGCCAGGCTCATCTCTGGGTCATCTAGGAGAGACCATATTACTCCCATATTGAAGGAGTTACGCTGGCTGCTGATATGTTTCCGGGCAAAATACAAGGTGCTGGTCATAACTTATAAGACCCTAAACAGCTTGGGCCCTGGGTATTTAAGAGAACATCTTCTTCGTCATGAACCCCACCGCCCATTGAGATCATCAGGAGAGGTCCGTCTGCATTTGCCACCAGCTCGTCTGGTGGCTACTCAGGGACGGGCCTTCTCCGTTGCTGCCCCGAGGCTTTGGAATGTGCTCCCTAGTTAAATAAGAGCCTCCCCATTTCTGACAATTTTAAAGAAGTCATTGAAGACACATCTATTCAGCCAGGCTTTTAACTGATATTGTGTTAATTGTTTTAGTGTTGTTTTTAGAACATTGTTTTTTAAAAATTTTAAATTGTGTTTTCAATTTCTTGTTTGTGTTTTTAACTAATGTTTTACCTTTGTTTTTATTTGGTTGTAAACCGCCCAGAGACGTAAGTTTTGGGCGGTATAAAAATATGTCAATTAAATAAATAAATAAATGATCATCAGAGGGATCAGCACAGCACAATATGATGTGCTGATTCAATGCAATTGATAATGGCAAGACTTCAGTTGGAAAGAGAAGGAGCAAGCACTCTCCATCAGAGCCATGCTCACATCCCCTTGACCTCCTCACTTGTGTGCATGACTTTAGCACACTGCTGCTGCCAGAAAATAGGAAAGTTTATAACTGAACTAACCCTTCACATTGTAAGCAGTTCCAGCAGAAGTTTGTTCATTCAGTCAGCTAATTAATATGAATACTTGTATTATTTCTCATGAGATCTACAGGAGAGATGCATTGACACCTCTGCAGAAAGAAGGGGAAGAAAAAGAGATATCCAAAGTTCGATGTATATAGGTATAAGCCAGTTCAAATCAAATCTATGGAAAAGCAAGCCAGAGAGAGAGAGAGATTGCTTTTGAGAAATTATCTACTATGCACATTTTGGTACCCACCAATGCATTATTTCAGTGAATAGGCTAGCAGCTACTAAGCAGTATTACTGTTAGAAGAGCCAAACATACTTATTCCCCTATGATTCTTTTTAGGGAAAACTCTTTAGTGGAGGGTTTTGTTTGCTTGTTTGTTTACAAAGATTTGACTTTTCTTCAGTCACCTTCTTAACTGTAGAGGAAACTCCTTTTAGCAGGCACCAAACTAGAACCAGATTGTTAAATAATGTGTAGCCTTTTAAAAGAAAATAACACCATGTGAAAATGTTATTTCTAAATTACAACTTCCGCTGGTGTAATAGTGTAACCCAGTCCTCTCTCCCAAAGTGTTTGTCTGCATTCTCTTGCAAAGAAGATTTTAAAGCATTAACAAAAGTACATGTGAGAGATTATTTTTCTGGTCTGTTTCCTACAATAAAGAACAACATGCTTTGGATGTTAACACGTTACATTTTTTGACACCAGCCCATTTTAATAAACATATTGTGGTATCCACATGTGTGGCACATGCATCAAACTCTTAGTTTTAGAGAGTTTAATATAAATGTTATATAATGTTATATAACATTCTTTATATAAAACTAATGTACAACTTTGGACATCACCTCACATTCATGTTGGGGCACAGCTCTGCAGGGAAGCACCAGGGCCCTGAGCCACAATTAAACCATTGCAGACAAATCCAGAAGGCTATGAAGATGTAATAAGAATAGGAGATTACACAATGGCAGTGAGGAACATGAAGCAATTTTAAAATTTCACATCAACCATACCTCTGACAATGAGATATCTAACTTTTTGCTGCTGCAGTATTGTACCTTTCCAATCAATACTATGCCAGCTTGCAACTTAGCTACCTAATCAATGATGAAAGTGGCACTTATTTGTTTTCATTATCATTTTTTAATTTCTGTTTGGGGTTTATACTTCAGCTTCATGTTCTTGGAGAATGTGTTCTTTTGTGTGATTATCTGTCCAGCGGATTCAAGCATGGAGCTTTCATCCGCATATTTTATTGTGTTCCATTTTTCTGTAATATATTCAGTATAGAATGCACTTTATACTACACTTCTGAACAATCTGTACCTTTGTGACTTTCATGTTTTTAGATTACAAAGCTAGATGGACCAATAGTCTGACTTGGTATGAGGCAGCTTCCTATACTGCTACTGAAACATATCTACTACAGTAGTCCTCTCATTTGTTAAAAACTCTGAATTCTTAGATTGTCTGCATTTTTGTAAGCAGCTCTTAAAACTCTCATAGTGTACTATAGTGATGGGAAGGATCTGAGGGAGAACTAGGCTTCACTTAGAGCAGGCCTGCTCAACTTAGGCCCCCCAGCTGTTTTTGGACTACAACTCCCATAAGCCCCAGCCACAGGGGCCAATAGCCAGGGATTATGGGAGTTGTAGGCCAACATCTGCAGGAGGGCCGAAGTTGAGCAGGCCTGACTTAGAGCAACTGCTGGGAAAGGTGGGCTTTTCCTAATAAGTGGAAAAGCCTGGGAAAATCAAAACAGAAGGACCAATCTAGAAGACTGGTTAGGAACTGCACACACAGCCACCAGCAGAAGAAGAGGAAAGCTTTCTTCTGTTTGGTCTGTCCCAAGAGTCCCCTGAGGAAGCAGCTGGGGAAATGAGAAGGCCACAGCCTGGAGTCTGGAAACAGCAGGAAGATCCCTGCTTGTGAGTAATAAGATAGGGACCAGTTCAGTTGGACGTGTGGGGGAAGTTATTTTCCTGTATTGTATTGCTTGAATCTGAGTTGCCTGGTTAATGAAAACTCTCTCTTACAATCTGTTTTTTTAAGGGACAATTGTTCTTATTGCCTACTGTTGTTTCTCTTTTAATCTAATAATAAACCCTTGTTGGTGAAGTGTGCTACTTTTCATTTGGAGTCTGCCTTAGTCACATTCCTCTGGAGGCCTAGGAATGCTCAGTCCCTTCGAGGGAGGGTTTTGCCAGTTTACCCCACAGTGTGGGGTACCTCTCCCTTATATGGAGAGTGGGTTTTCCCATGTCAAAATAAAGTGGATGGCAGAAGCCTAATGTGAATCCCAAGGATTCACCCCAGTGAACTCCCCCCTCCCCCTCTGGCAGAAGCTATGGCACGTACATACAGAGATACAGGGCTTGAGGTATGATGTGCTTCATCGCATCTTCCATATCTACAAATATACAAACAAACATACTTGATTTACTATTAAACGTAGTTATAGTTTGTTGGTACAAGCTGATAACAGAGAGCAAAACAATCCTCTAATTTACTTTAGAGGTTCTACCCAGAACTAGAAAATCTCAATGGACAAGTTATACAGGTATCTAAAACTTTGAAGTAAGCACCTATGAATCTGAAGTACCGTGTTGTCCTGTGATCTTCTCAGCAATTCATGCCACTACCACATGTCAAAAAACAATCCCATTCACAGGTACTGCCAATTTTTAATTTCAGCAAACCAAATCCAAAGCAGTACTGAACTGCATTTAGTAACAGAAGATATGAGAGTGTACTTGATAGTTCGTATCCACAAGGTGTTTTCTGAACTGACAAACACTGTCATATCTTTCTTCACCATGATTTAATCAATCTTTAAAAGACAAATAGTTCAGTCAGAAAAGTAGTTGAAGTAAGAAAACGGAAGCCCCATTTATTTCCGTAGGACACAAGCATGGCTACATGGATTTTATTCATAGTACATGATAACATGAGTGAAATCAGCTCCCTCACAAAGACCTTATTTAGTAATATATCCTAATTTTACACATATCAGTAAGTTAAGTAACAATAATGCTACAGGCATCACAACAGAGTCTTTAAAGTCCATTTTTACCACCTGTAATAAATGTGGAAATGTGGATCAGCCACAACTTCCTCTGACTTCAGTGGTAAGCCAAAATGGTGAGGCCATTCATAATTTTTCTCTAAAAGAGCCACAGCAGATCTGATTACGTAAACTAAATACTCTGAAGTTGGAGCCATAATAAAGAAATCAATTTCTAAATACAGTACTCATTATATTAACACTCAGTGACATGTGATCAGGAGTGACCTTTTGTGGGTGAGCATGTAAAGGATCTCATGCGACATAGCTAGCAAATGATTGGATTGATAGTAATATTATAAGGACACAATTCTCTAGGAAAGTCTCCTGACCAAGCACCATTTAAATTAATTGGAAAATTTTAAGAGCCAGGCAATATGGAAGTGTTTGGAAGTTGTAGACAGAAATTGAAAGCTACTAATCAAACTCCAACAGCTTTCCAGATGCACAGTAAATGTTCAGTTGCATCAAGGATGCCTATTAGAGACTCATACCTATTAGAGAAGACACTCATGACATAACAAAGCTATTTCCCCTCTCTGAAATCCATTACATGCATATAGAATATACCAAGAGGAATTTTGTGGGTATTACACTGAGGCAAAAAACCACTTTTCTAGCTTTTCGTGCTTACACAGGACCTAATGTGTGAAGAGTACTGTGGTATTTCCTCAGCATTAACACCTTTAAGCGATGATCCTAAACACCTTTATTTGGAAGTAAATGGCATATTAATGGAATTAGTAAACATTATTCCATTGTGGATTCCATTCTGAGATTCTATTGTTGCTTTTGTGGTGAAACTCCTATCTCCTATAACAGCTAATGTGACATCCTGTGCAAACAAAGCAGGGCAAAGCTCCGAAAACAGAAATCCCCATGGTACAAAGCCTAGGCAGAGAAAGCTATAATGGCAGATTAGCAGCTGTGGGCCTGCTATGTGGATCTGAGGAGTTCTGGGTGAGGAAAAGAATAAGCAGCATAAAGCCAGGAAATGGAACATACAGGCAAATATCCAACTCTGCCGCTTCTTAGTAGCTCACCTGAGACACAGCTGTTGCACTTCCCTCTTTGCCCTTGGAAACTGAACGACCTGTAGCCCAAAGGATGAGCATGAGGTCAAGCAATAGACCACCCAGTTGCCAGCAGTCAAAGAAGGGCAATAAGGTGGAAGGCAATGGGAACAGCCGCAATGGGAACAGCCACAATGGCCTAATGAGAACTGAGGTCTCTGGTGTGCTGTCTCAGTGCAATGTCATGTGTTGAAGGGATGGAAGCAGCCCTAATGTCATTGGGCAACATGTAGATTATCGCTGCCCATGGCGATTGTTGCTGAGCTCCCTTTCCCTCTGCTGCCTCCAATAAATGTCCCTTAGTGTCCCCAGTCCTCAGAGACATTTTTTCAGGGGTTCCCGGAGAGCAGCAGAAGAAAGGGGTCCTTGGTAAAAATTGTTGCACATGCAAAATGTCTTAATTCAAAGGCAGCAGTATGGGGAGTCGTGCTGCCCATTGTATTTTACTTTTTGGGATAAGCCATTCTGGGAATCTTTCTGGGTCAATTAAAAATCAAATTAAAAAAAATATAATAATATATGATGGGCCTGTCCCCTTCTCTACTCAGACAGAGTTCAGTCAGTGTGTGGTTTCCCTGTGCTGCATAAGGAAGTCCTGCTTTTTGTGTTGAAGCCAGTACCTACTGTGCTGCCCTGACACAGGTGGCAAAATCAAATTCCAGTGCAGAGCAAGGAGACTGGGTTCCTTTCACTCGGTATCGGGAGACGGGAGCCTGTTGTGGTGTTGTTCCATGCTCTTTTTCTAGCCTCAGTAGTGTGTAGGCCTCATTCTCAGTGGTGTGGTTTGAGAAGCTACTTTCCAGCTTCTTGAGTTGCACACTTCAGATTGGCAACTGGGTTCAACAATTGTAAGATTACTGGGCCTTAGAAGTGTGGAGTAAGTGCCTGACAGTAGGGCCACATGTGCCCTGAAGATCGATTTACCATTTGGCATTTCACAAGCTGGTCTTGTGGTAGCAAGAAAGCCAGTGTGGTGTAGTGGTTAGAGTGCTGGACTAGGACCGGGGAGACCCGAGTTCAAACCCCCATTCAGCCATGAAACTAGCTGGGTGACTCTGGGCCAGTCACTTCTCTCTCAGCCTAACTTACTTCACAGGGTTGTTGTGAAAGAGAAACTCAAGTATTTAAGACACCGCTCTGGGCTCCTTGGAGGAAGAGCGGGATATAAATGTAAAATAATAATAATAATAAAAAATAATAATAGCAAGCATGACTTGTCCTCTTAAGCTAAGCAGGATCCGCCCTGGTTGCATATGAAAGGGAGACTAGAAGTGTGAGCGCTGTAAGATATTCCCCTTAGAGGATGGAGCCACTCTAGGAAGAGCATCTAGGCTCCAAGTTCAGTCCCTGGCGTCTCCAAGATAGGGCTGAGAGGGATTCCTGCCTGCAACCTTGGAGAAGCCGCTGCCAGTCTCTGTAGACAATACTGAGTGAGATGGACCTATGGTCTGACTCAGTATATGGCAGCTTCCTATGTTCCTGTGCATCCATAGATAACAGTTTGACTGTTCTTTCGTGCTCCCATTAAGATCTTGCATCCAATCTGATTATTCTGTCCCTATGAAAATATGGCCATGACTAACGGTTTCATCCTGGAAGTCTTTCTCCTTCTTCCCACTGAAGATTTTCTTTGGCTGAGAATTGCTGATTCCCCTGCTAACTGAGCAAAGCAGCACCTTTTTAAAGTGGCAATTCTCTCTATTTAGCAGGGGGAGAGCAGATGACCCTACCCATCCCCAGCACAGCATCGTTCCAGTGGCTGTGGCTGGTGTCTATCTTATGTTTCTTTTTTAGATTGTGAGCCCTTTGGGGATAAGGAGCCATTTAATTTATTTATTTATTTATATCTATGTAAACCACTTTGGAAACTCATGTTGAAAAGTGGTATATAAATATTCCTCGTTTGTATTCCATTAGCAATCTTCATTATTGTGCAGGGAGACATTAGAGTCTCTGTTTAGTCCAGTATAACATCTCTCCAATGGGTGGTGGTGGTGTGGGGTGTGTGTGTGTGTGTGTGTGTGTGTGTGTGTGTGTGTGTGTGTGAGAGAGAGAGAGAGAGAGAGAGAGAGAGAGAGAGAGAGAGACCTATTGGGACAGGGAATAATTTTCTCATACTTTTTGCTGCATACATTACTTTGAGAGTATTTATTGAAAAGCTGTATTTAAATATTTTAATAATGTATTTTAATAATAATGATTACCTTGAAACCAGGATTTAGTCATTTTTATCTTTGTCATTGTTTTCATCATCATCACCATTTCTATCTGAAGAGAGTGCAGGAGTGTATCGGAGCTTGTACAAAGTGTAGTTCCTTTACCACTAAAGTAAAGGTAAAGTGTGCTGTTGAGTTGGTGTCAACTCCTGGTGACCACAGAGCCTTGTGGTAGTCTTTGGTAGAATACAGGAGGGATTTATCATTGCCTCCTCCCATGCAGTATGAGATGATGCCTTTCAGCATCTTCCTATATTGCTGCTGCCTGATATAGATGTTTAGCGGGGATTTGAACCGGCAACCTCTGGCTTGCTAGTCAATTTATTTCCTGCTGCACCATTAGGTGGCTACCCTACACCCAGCCTATTTATACCTGAGATTAGAGGGCAATGCTTTTGAGAGAGAGAGAGTGACTATCAGGTGCCAGCATTTCTGTTTACATATTTACCACTATAAATTGAAAAGAAATAAATGTCCTGTTAGACATTTAGAGATGTGCCAGAACCTAAGGGGTATACTTGTGAGTCAAATGGGCCGTAAGCCAGAATTTGGCTTTTTTAAAGCCAAATCTGGCCACCTAGACATAGAGATGTATTTTTATTTATTTATTTATACATACATACATTTTATATCCCGCTCTTCCTCCAAGGAGCCCAGAACGGTGTACTACATACTTAGGTTTCTCTTCACAACAACCCTGTGAAGTAGGTTAGGCTGAGAGAGAAGTGACTGGCCCAGAGTCACCCAGCTAGTATCATGGCTGAATAGGGATTTGAACTTGGGTCTCCCCGGTCCTAGTCCAGCACTCTAACCACTACACCACGCTGGCTATCGTATTGATACAATAGAGACATATTGACATCAACTTTGGCTTTGCAGAATAATTTGGAGCCATACTAAATCAGAAAGTATGGCTCCAACTTATTCCGCAAAGCCCAAGAAGATATTAAGACATGCTATGTGAACCACCAAAACACAGCTGTTTGAGTAATATCAGAGCAAGTGCTTCAATTACAGGGAGGTCAGAAGAGTTTTGGCTCTGTTGGGCGCTGTCCCTTTTGTGGCGGCCTCCTTAGTTATTGTTTTCACATGGCTGCAGGAAGGCCTGAGTTGGGGCTTGTGGGAGGAGCCTATAACACAGCTCCTTCCCATGGGAGCATTGCCCCAGTTTGTTGTAGAAGGAACAGCACTGGCATGAAAGCAGTTATTTTGGGGACTTCTCTCACAGAGTCCAGGGCTTTGGCATTATCTGAGCAGTGCTGAAAGAAGCTGGACTGCTCTGCCATTTCTCTCTCACCACAAAAGTAATGTCAGAATGAGCTCTAGGAATTGATGATGGCAATCATGTCCAATGAATAGGATTTTATCCACACCTCTTTCGGGTGTAGAGAAACTTGAATTGTTTTGTTATACTGAATAATTCCCAGACAGTAATGTTTTACATGCAGCATTTGCAAATTCCTGTCATGTTGGGCAGGGCAGGTGTATAACAAAGCCATCCACCAGGCAATGTAGAGGCAAGAAGCACCTGTTGGGCAACAGTAGTCCAGAGTAAAATCCAAGCAAGAGGTCGAAAGCCAGGTAATGGCTGAGGTAGTGAGCTAAGACAGAATTAAACACAAGTGGGGGGTTCAGAAGCTAGGGAATCAGTCAACACAGGTGAGCTAAGCTGGAATCAAACAGGACATCAGAAGCCAGGTGATAACAAAGCAAAAAACTAGGAACCAGAGCACACCCACAAACAAAATAGCTCCTGCAAGGAGCAGAGGCCAACTGAAGCCTTAAGTAGCAGCCAGAGAACATTTTATTACCTGCCTCCCCTGACTTCTGCAGACACACATCCCCAAACAATATTTTTTAGGCTGTTTACAGGCCTGGATGTAACCCCACTCAGGCCTGTAATGTCCCAGGCTTTAAAGGGCCTGTGCCCTGTTTCCCAGGAGCTTTTTCAGACAGCAGGCTTTACCGTGGGTTTACTGCAAGGCTTTACTGTGAGTTCAGGGCGTAAGGATATGTTGGGGCACATGTACGGGCACATGTACCCCAACCTTAGACTTTAAGGTACCAACCCAGAAGTATGTGGAATTCAGGCCTGTGTCTGGTTCTATTTTATTAAGATAGGAAATAATACCTGGACTCAGGGTGAATTGACACCCCAGATCTCAACTGGTCTGTGAGGGAAGAGGCATTCCAGCATTGTATTGTGAAATGGGTACTCAAGGGAGTACAAAAGCCAGGCCTGAACAATCCAAATGCTAAAATGTGACTCACTACCAGATAATGTCTGTGGAAGAGGCCAGAGGCTGATCTCCCCTCTCCTGTTGCAAGAAGTCCATGTTAATCCTTGTCAATGATTGACTCAATTGCTCTCTATAGAAATTCAACATAGGTAGATGCATACAAAGAAAACACCTATAGACTATAATTCTTACTTTACTAACACTTTAACACCTTTTTGGGGTCAGGCTGGCAAATCTGCAGATTTGCTTTGGTCATTGTTCCCCCCCCCTCCCTTTCTAAGCTCACAGCTTACAGAAGATGGGATTCAGATTTCTCTGGACTGGCCAATATCCTGAATAATTAAAAGACATTATCCAGAAGGTAACAGCATTGTCACCCCTTTTTGGGGACCCAAGAAAAGATGAGATTTGAATAGACTTTATGAGAGATCAAAGGAAAATACAACTATAAAGAATGAGGCTACTGGACAGAGAGTTAGCAATCTTGTGCCTACATGCAAGATCTGCTCACGAGCAATCCCAGTTTGCTGCTAAGCCGCGGGGCAACAAGCAGGAACTCTGTCCATGGACAGGAGCTGTCTGTGACTTCTACTGAGCAATGAGAAGTCAAGACTTCCCCAGCCATGGTGCTCTGATTCTCAGCCGTGCTCTGAGCAAACTGCATGCTTGATCCAAAAGCTCCTGTCTCCAGCCAAAAGCCTCGCTCCTTCAGCTGAAAGATCCTCCACTCTCAAAGCCTCTGATCCTGGTAATATGCTGCCCCTACAAGCCTTGGATCCCTTCATCCCTTCCCCTTCTTCTCCTTTCCCCCCTTTCCCTCTACTAATTCCTGATCTCCCCAAACCATGTCAGCCCTCAGCCTTCCTTACCCCCCACCTTTTCCATCTATATCTGAATTGTATTAGGCTCTAGAAAGATTTAAATACACACACACATGTTAGTTAGGAACACTGGGTGAATATTGTTGCTGGCTAGGGTTGAAATACTGTTAGTAATACTGTTATAGGATGTTCTGCTTTCTGCTCAGCTTGATTGATGTTGTTATTCTTTTATACTCAATAAAGCCCATTGAATCATTTAGGATTGGCTTGATCTCCTTTCTTCCTTGCACCCAGATCCTACATGGTCACTATATAAAAGAACTTAGTCACTTGGTGACACTATGAGGCAGGCCTAATTTTGTATGCTAGCTAATGAGCATATTTAGTATATAAATCAGGCCTGCACTGTAACAGATACACCAACGCAAAAAAAGAGGGGGTTTTGTTTTTCACTATGGACATAAATTGGGCTAGGTTCCAATATGGAAGGGAAAACCCAAATTGTGTGTGTAGTACTCTCTGAAATATTGTATGGACTTCGGGGTAAATCTGGCCGATATGTGAACACACACCCTCCATCCCAAAGTAAAGTTGTGGTAAAGTCGCTGTCTGAAAAAGCTCCTGGTGCTGGCTACAGTGGAGATGTGCAGTTGCTGGTGGGGATTGTGGTGCCTCTACCTCATTCTCTGAGTCAGAGGACAAGGGTAGGGGAACGTTGTGGGGGAGTGTCAGTGGGTACAGGGGACCCTGGTGTTAGAGGTGGAGGCCCCTCAGATTCTGCTTCAACCTGGGGGTCCTCTGTACCCCATAATGTAGGTTTTATGGGGACAGGCATTCAGGCTCAGGGCTCATGATCACTTCATCCTGAGAGTTCTCTGTGTCAGGTTTGGGGTTTATGACAATTCGATTGAGCTTTCTAGAATTCTGGTTTCTTCACCTGTTATCAGTGTATTTCTAAATATATGAATCACCTCTAGAGTAAACTTAGTCTGCAGTTTTCATAGGGTATAATCTGAATGAGTTCTGTTTTAGTGATATTCTTAGTCCCATTCAGACTTTTTTTTTAAGTGCCGCTACAGCAGTGCAAATGGGTCAAAAGTCCCACCTAGGGATGTGCCCGAACCATGGTTCAAAGTGTGGCTCAAGCACTTTTAGGAAAACTAGGAAGGGACCTTTAAGAGAAAAGAGAGCAGGTACTTACCTGCTCTCCTCTCCTCTTACCTGCCCCTTCTAGTTTCCTGCATGCTGGGGTGCTGTGCATCCCCAAAGGCCCAGTGTGCTGTCAGCACACACATGGCATCTGTGCATGTGCGTGCTGATGCCATGTGAAGCTTTTTGGGATGCACACTACCCCAGCAGAAAGCTGGAAGGGGCAGTGGAGAGCAGGTAAGCACTTGCTCTCCTTTTTTTAAAAAAAGTTCCCTTCCGAATTTTCCTAAAAGTGCTCAAACCGTGCTTTGGGTACATCCGTATTCCCACCCCCAACCAGGGCTGTCCTTAGAGAGCCTTGGTGGGGTGCAGGGCCTGGGGCAAAACAGCCAGTGCAGGGCCCCCTTCCAGTTATTTGAAATGGGGGTTAAAATAGTGGGGCCCTGCTTGCCCTGCTCCTGCCCCATCAGTCCCTGCCCCTGATGCTTTGAGCAGGATTTGTCTGAATAAGATAGCACCCTATTGCAATCACATGGACACCGAAGTATCCACCCCACCCCACTCTAAGGTGAGCAGCAGGGAGTGCTGATGACTGACAGGTCAGGGCTGGGACTTCTGATTTGTTTGCACTGCTGTACATGGTTACAGTGGGCCTTCTTTTACAAAGTCTGAATGGGGTTTTTGAGAGCACTTTACTTCATTTTAATACTGGTGTTATTTTTTAACTTTGTAAGCCGCCCTGAATTCTCACTAGCACTAAGTGTTGAGGTATATATTCAAAATGATGGCTAATTTTATTTGTTAATGCAGCAAGCGAGAAATTAAGATGAGGAAATTAGACAGCACCAAAGTGCGGCCCATGAAATCCGAGCAACTTCTCCGCATAGAGGACCACGATTTTGCAATGAGACCTGGCTTTGGAGGTAAGAGCAGTGGCACTTGCTTTTCCATGCTGGTAGCTGATTGTTTTGTTCTCTCTGTTCATTAAGCTTCTCAGCTCTCGGCTAACAAAATCCCTGTTCACTTGTGGTTCAGGTCCAGTATCTAATAGCATGCCTGTCCTGTTCCCACACTGACACCCTCTGTAATCTCCCCAACTACATTGTCCCCAACTCAGAGTACAGTTGAAGAGACAAACTCCGCACCCTTGGAGATAATCTCTCTCTGAATACAGCGTTTATTTCCTCAAACGCTGTATGCAGAGACATCATGGAGGAGGGGTGGGGTGGGGCTTGCTAGCTCACTCTCCTGGATGTTGTACCTGGGTACAGCGACCATTATTTGAAGCATGACTGAACTGTGTCTCCTCTTCCTTCAAGATGCAAACACTGGCATGACTCCACTGGGTAGCTGGGTGCTCCCCAAAATATATTTCCTTCTGCTCCCACATCCACCAGACTGGAACTGTATAGCAAAGTGTCAGGCAACGCAGTCAGAGTGTATATTATGGTCCTATAACTTGAATTAATTATTTTTAAAGGCCTTTCATTGTTTAAAGAAGTTTCATTCTACCCTGAACTACTCTGAACATTGTTCTACCCTGAACAAGCAGCAAAAGCCAGTGCAGTCTGGTATAGGAGCATAGGAAGCTGCCATATACTGAGTCAGACCATAGGTCCATTTAGCTCAGTATTGTCTTCACAGACTGGCAGCGGCTTCTCCAAGGTTGCAGGCAGGAATCTCTCTCAGTCCTATCTTGGAGAAGCCAGGGAGGAAACTTGAAACCTTGAAAGTAAAGTCACGTCACCTTCTATTATGAAATGTCAAACCTATCTGTGATGCGAATTCTAGCTAATCTCTACGTATGTCCGGGTTTTTAAAATGCTGGTTTTAAGCTACTTTTTCTAAAAATGCCAGAGCAAATGGGAGAAGCACTGATGTCAAATCATTAGCATGATAAGAAGGATACTCTCTTTACAAATGCAGATCTATCTGTGCAGGGACCTCTCCCCCCCCCCCGCCCCCCATTGCCTAGAAGGAAAACACTGACACCTGCCATGTGGACTTGTTTCGAAAGAAAACCAAGAGCAAAGGGGAGGGGCTGCTTCCCTCAATGCTGCAAGTGTACTTAGAAGGGGCTTCACTCAACCCCAAAGCCTGAAGCCAAGTGCAAATAATTCCCATGTGGCTTTTTCCTGCCACATAGTTTTGGACAGGAAAAGAAAAGGAGCCTGGAAAGCAGACGGGAAGCTTTGGCCTAATCCCAAAAGATAGTATTTTCTAAGAGGAACCTGATCCATTTTGTGAATAAGTTTGAAAATGTCAAGCAAGCTTTCTTAATAAGATAAATAAACTAACATTTATTTCCTTACCTCTATAAATGCAGAATGTATAGTGAAATCCTTGCTCACACAGAAAAATTCTTTGCCACCTCTTTGCTTCTCCCAAACTAGAGTCAATCCTGTTTAAACACAAAACAATACGGGACAAAGGACTAGCAAATATTCAGGAGTACTCTGAATTATTCAGGCTCAACTCTCCCTTAAAAAAAAAAAAATCCTTAGTATTAGACAGAATGCTTTCTCTGAAGCCTCTAGCATATCTACTGAAATGTGATAATATAGTACCAATTAGCAAGTTACTGGAATTTAGCAAATGTGTTTAGAGATATTTAAGGCAACATTCAATTCCTAATTATGTCAAATTGACACAACTGAATTAATTTGAAAAACAGTCAGGTATTAACCACTAGAGTTATTCAGTTATTTTTAATGTGTTCTGTGTTGATTATTGAGGGAAACTCCACCCTTTTCATAACAGGCATCGCTTGATGTGGCTCTATTGGTGCGAAAATTATTGTTCCTATAACTAACATACGGTGTGAAAGATATATGGGCATATTTAAACACTTGTGTATATTGTATGTTTCAGAGAACCCAGCTGAAAGTGTGTGTGTGTGTGTGTGTGTGTGTGTGTGTTAGTTTCCCCCACTTAGTAATGAGATGAGTGTCAATAATTGTTTCCCATCTTTAAAGAGCCCTTGCTTAAATGGCTGAGATTTTAAAATGTCACCATCTGTAGATAGATGGATAGATATAAGTTTATTCAGTCATTGACCAGCAAAAGTCACCATCTGTATATGGCCTGCTTTAAAACGTACATAATATCCATATGCAGCTATTGACACCTTTCCAAACTATGGAAACAAGCTGAATTCTCTTAAGCAGGGGAATAATTCCTCAAACGTATCCCACAGTTGCAGTATTAAGTGATGGGAGTGGGGAATGCTTTTGCCTCCTGCTTATGAGCTTCCCAGAAGCTCTGACTAGCTACTATGAGAAAGATTGAATGGGCCTTTGGTCAGATGCACCGCAGCTCTTCTTATATGTTTATAATATTAAGGAGGGTTCTCCAGATTAAGGCCATGGATGGTTACGTATTATCCATGGATCAGAAGTATCTTTGGCTTTGATGGTTTCTCTGTAAGAAGTATTTCCATATCAGAGAGGTTGTTGTCATCAGAATGATAAAGTTTTGAGATGGGTTGTTTGAGCTTCTTTGCCATGATTTTGATTTGTGATTTCATGATTTTGATTTGTGGTCTGTACTTTTTTGCCACTGTACTGGAGGTGGCATCTAGAATACTTGCATTCATAATGTACTAGCTGACCGGGCGCATAGCATCTGTGCCCCTAGTAGCGCCAGTGCCGCCGCGGCCGGGCCCAAGAGTGCCGCCGCCGGCGTGGCCTGGCCCGCCGCCTTGCCTCCGCAGCCGCCCAGCCAGGCAATTCTCCTGGGTGCGCCAGGACCAATCAGGCGCCCCCGCAGCCCAGCCAATCAGCTGGGCTGCCAGGACGCACGTTCCAAAGGCACACCCAGGAGAATTAAATATATAGATATTGTGCAGGTGATGCAGCAACTGGATTCAGAATGATGTGGTACAATATTGTTGATGGGTAGTTTCTTTAAAAGGGTAGTTTCAGTTTGCCTATAAATATGTATTTTTCATCTCACCTCTCCCTAGAAACATATGTTGATCTGGAGATTGACAGAAGGTAATGAAAGGAGGCTTGCTAATGGCTGTAACAGGTATTCAAGTTGGTTACCAGAGGTGGGTTTTCCTTAATTACCTGGTGGTGTTTGGAAATATAACACAAAAGGGTTATGGTGTTCTTTTTTGACATTTTCCTGTGTCTGTGGAGGAGAAATTCTCTGGAGAATATAGATGCCCAATGGATTTTGCCATCAATAACATGAAGGGAATAGTCTCTGTGTAGAAGGGGTTCTTTGAGTTTGTTGATTGTTTTGAAATCATTTGCATTTTTGTTCTGTATGTGTTTGATTCTGAGCGCTAAACTGCAGATGATGTTTCTCTTGATACATTTTGGATGCTAGGAATTCCATTTTAAGTAAACATGAGCATTACTGGATTTACTGTACAGATCTTCAAAATATTGTTTACAAATCACTTTCCAAAATGATGAGTTGTGGGAAATATGCCAGCAGCTATTAAGCTTATTCTGTTTCATAACAAAATCTGCTTTTCTATCCTTTTTCTATCCTTTTGTTGGACTAGACCAAAAAAAAAGGAGAAAAAAAAGAACAGAATTTCACTTGATGGTTTAAGAGTCTGCAGCTTTTGACACAAGGGACTAAGGATTTTTTCACAAGTGGTCCTTAAACTGTTTGCATTTCCCAGTTTTGAAGTTGAATGACAAAGATAGCAAAGCTAGGGAGATGTGTTATCACACCAATTCTTGCTGCTGTGAATTGTCACTGTACTTGTCTTATATACATTTAAGCTATATCTTGTTTTATATACATTCAGATATATCTGATCTGATATAAGTTAATATACATAGAAGTGACATAGAATTGTCAGAGAAAGGGCCTTCTTCATTTCCTGGTCACATGGCCTAACTCTACACTTTTCTTCTCTGTCCCCAACAGCACATACATGACATCTGAGTGCTACATTAGAATAAAAAAAGAATTAAAGACAGGATGCATACGCTGCTTTCCCTTAAGAATATGGACACAACAGGAGCAAGGTACCACATCTGAGCACAAAAGAAAAACACTTCTCGTAACCTATACCAGCCCTAATCAAAATGTTCCTCAAGGGAAGTATTCTGCTATAGTCCCTATACTATAGGCTATGCTTGGTGGTTCTGAACATTCTGTGTCCCCCTCCCCCACCACCACACACACCAAATTCCTAACCTATGTGATAGGCACAAATCTAGGCAGGACATAATTAGGGAAGGTAGTTCAAAATCCTTCAGTGAGAATTTGTTTTGGCATATGGAATATTCACATTTGGCCTATGAAATCAGGAGAATTATTTATGAACATTGGCATTTGGTGGAACATATACCAGGACGTTCAAAACCACCAAGCATAGCCTATGGGTGAGAACGTATCTTGAGGAAAATTTTGATTAGGACTGATATTGATTGATTGATTAAGAGCCATAAAGTTGGTGTCGGCTCTTAGTGACCACATAAATAGATTCTCTTCAGGGTGATCTGTCTTCAACTTGGCCTGATATAGATTATGATAAAGATTTTTCTTTTGAAAAAAATACACATTTGGATGTGGTACTTGCTTCTGTTGTGTTTATATTATTGAGGGGAAACAGTTTATGCATCCTATTTTAAATACTGTATTTTAATATATTTGACCAATGTATGTTTATACCTGCCAAATGAGTACATTGCATGCATCAAATAAAGTGGGCTGTTGCCTATAAACGCTTAAAGGTAAAGTGTGCCGTCAAGTTGATTTTGACTCCTGGCGCCCACAGAGCCCTGTGGTTTTCTTTGATAGAATACAGGAGGGGTTTATCATTGCCATCGCCCATGCAGTATGAGATGATGCCTTTCAGCATCTTCCTGTATCGCTGCTTCCAATATAGTAGCAGCAGGGATTAGAACCAGCAACCTTCTGCTTGTTAGTCAAGCATTTCCCTGTTGCGCCACTTGTGCAACAATAAATGTGCTAGTCTTTGAGGTGCCTCAAGACTGTGTAGTTTTTGTGTTGATATGTTTGGTTTTTCATGAACATTTTCAGTTTTCACTCTCCCATTAGCAAAATCCAGCAATGACACATTTCAGTTGCTTTCTTAAGAACGTGTATATGTGTGTGTGTGTGTGTGTGTGTGTGTGTAGTGGGGGGGGGGCAATCCCAATTTTCCTTCTCTTTTAGTTGATCATTCTACATCTCTGGGTAGAACTACATAGAGCTGCCACCAAAAATGGGCAGTTCTCTCAGTTTTGAAGACTGAATATAGTGTTTGTTAATTGTTTGGGCTAAAAATCATACAACTAATGCAGGGCTGCACAACTGCAGATGTTGGACTTACAGCTCCCATCATTCCTGAGTATTGACCACTGTGGCTGGGGATGATGGGAGTTGTAGTCCAGCAACAGCTGGAGGGCCGAAGTTGTGCAGCCTTGCACTAATATAATAGCTACATATGAATATTTCACCAGAGGGTAGAAAGCATATTTTAAAATACCTGGATATATGCAACATCAGTAAAAAATAAAATGTTGAAAAAAGGTCTGTTGTGGAAGGCTGTGGAAGAGGGGATATACACATTCATTCATTCATTCAATTTATATAGCGCCCATCCTAAAATGGCTCAGGGCAATTTACATTAAAATCAAAAACACATAATAAAACAATTTTTAAAAAATCTAAACCAGATCAAAATTCATTAAAACATTAAACATCAGGCTAAAAAGATAGGTCTTTAAGGCTCTCCTGAAGGCCTCCAAGCAAGATAATCCTCTTATATCCACGGGGAGCACGTTCCACTACCTAGGGGCCACAACTGAGAAGGCCTAATCCCAAGTCGCCACCAGATGAACTGGTGGCATCTGAAGACGGACCCCTCCTGATGATCTTAATTAGCAGTGGGGATTTTGCAGAGAAGGTGCTCTCAGGTAACCTAGACCTTAAGCCATTCAGGGCTTTAAAGGTAACAACCAGCACTTTGTACTTTGCCTGGAAACATATTGGCAGCCAGTACAACTGTTTAAGAACAGGCATAATGTGGTCTCTCTGGGATACCCCAGAGACCAATCTGGCTGCCGCATTTTGGACTAACTGAAGTTTCGAAACCACGTACAATGGCAGCCCTACATAGAGCACATTGCAGTAGTCCAGCCTGGAAGTTATCAGATGGTGTACCACTGTTTTCAGGTCATTCTTCTTAAGGAATGGGTAAAGTTGTTGAATCAGTTGCAGCTGGTAAAAAGCACTCCTGGCCACTGCCTTAACTGAGGCACTATGGTGAGACCTGAGTCCAAGAGAACTCCCAAGCTACGAACCTGTTCTTTCTGGGAGAGTGTAACCTCTTCCAGAACAGGAAGTTCTATCCCATCTTACAGATTACAACTCCCAACAATGAGCACCTCTGTCTTGTTTGGATTCAGATTCCATTTCCTGATATTGATGACAGGGAGAAGAAGATTTTGGTGTCATCTGCATATTGATAACACCCAGCACCAAATCCCCTGATGCACCCAGTGGTTTCATGTAGGTGTTAAAAAGCATTGGTGACAGAATAGCCCTGAGGGACTCCAAATAACAGCTCCCATTTTGAAGAGCAACTATCACCAAGTGTCACCATCTGAAAACTACCTGAGACATAGGAACGGAACCACTGAAAACAGTGCCTTGTATCCCCAATTCCTTCAGGCGATCCAGAAGGAGAGAGATCCAAAAGAACCAGCAGAGTCATATTCCCTCTCTGAATTCCGTGGTGAAGGTAATCTGTCAGGTCGACCAAGGCCATCTCAACCCGATAGCGCACCCTAAAGCAAGTTTGAAATGGGTCTAGATAATCAGTTTCCTCCAAGACTGCTGGGAGCTGTTCAGTCACCACCCTCTCAATCATCTTACCCAACCATGGGAGGTTGGAGACTGGCCTATATAATTATCCATCACCAAGGGCCCCAGAGCAGGATCCTTAGGAAGAGGCCTAACCATTGCCTCCTTCAAACAAAGGTGGCTTCCTGCCCTCCCTCAGTGAGGTATTACTGATATCAGCTAGGCTAGCTTTCCACAAGATGAAATCAGCCATATTGGGCAAAGATCAAAGAACAGGTGGTCGCTCATGGTGATCCAAGCAGCTTTCCCATATCCTCAGGATTTACAAACTGAAACAAATCCAATCTAATATCGCAAGAGGGATCGTTGAAATGCCTGGAAGCTGTTGAGGTCTGGATGAATCAAAATAAGCTCAGACTGAATCCCACTAAGACTGAACTACTTTTACTCAGCCCTCGTACCGGCCAAGAGCCGGATGTGAATCTTGTTTTAGATGGGGTGGTGCTGCCCCCAGAGGAGCTTGTTCGTGATTTGAGGGTCCTTTTGGACTCACACACCTCCTGCTTGAACAGCGGGTGGAGGCTGAGGCCGGAAGTACTTTTGCCCAGCTTCATCTGATTCGCCAATTATGCCCTTACCTTGATTGGCAGGCATTAATGACAGTGACCCATGCCCTTGTTATCTCCCGCTTAGATTATTGTAATGCTCTGTATCTAGGGTTACCTTTGAGGACGATCGGGAAGCTACAACGGGTCCAAATGCAACACCTACTCGCCTACTCATGGGTGCCAGAAAATATGACAGGGTAATACCTCTCCTGCAGTCATTACACTGGTTGCCTATTCACTTCCGAGTTCAATTTAAGGTCCTGGTTTTGACCTTCAGAGCCTTGTGGGGTTTGGTGGCTGTCTACCTACAGACCCTCCTCTCCCATCCAGTTACATCCCATCCGGTCAGATCATCTCAGATGGCCCTTTTGTCGGTCCCTGATTTTAAAGAGGTTTGGGGTGCTAGGACCCGTGAAAGGGCCTTTTCGGTTGCTGCCC
Organism: Hemicordylus capensis; assembly: GCF_027244095.1. NCBI lineage: Eukaryota > Metazoa > Chordata > Lepidosauria > Squamata > Cordylidae > Hemicordylus > Hemicordylus capensis. The sequence continues at coordinate 64,919,107 of NC_069659.1, read as the reverse complement.
CACTTCTCTGGAACTCCTTTCAGATTCATTTAGCCCCTTCCTTACTGATTTTTAAATCTCTATTGAAGACTTTTATTTTTCACCAGGCTTTTGCCCTGTAGTTTACCTATTTGTGTTTTTCTTTTTGTTAGTTACTTTAGTTTTTAATTTAGAACGTAATGTTAATGTTGTCTTGCTTTGCATGTTTTTGTACACTGCCCAGAGTCTTCGGAGTGGGCAGTATATTAAATGTTTCCAATAAATAAATAAATTGCTCAGCACCAACACAGTTGAAATTGCTCGACTCCAACACCAACTCAGCAACCAGCTCAGTCAGCTCACTTAGAGAGTTTGTTAGGCACCGGGGTGGATGGTACACCAACAGAATTCCCAATCTATCCCAAGTTCCCAACCTAAGGTACACACACTCAATATAAGAGAGAATTCTCACAGGGAATTCTCAGAGGGATCCAGGTAAGGGAGATATTGTTCTTATGGACCACAGCCACTCCACTGACCTGGCATTACAAGGGAGCATGGTTAGGTTCTGTGAGGAGTCAGAACTACTCCCCGAGGCCTGAGAGGCAGGATGCCTCTGAGTACCAGTTGCAGGGGAGTAATGGCAAGTGAGAGGGCACACCCTCAACTCCTCTGTGGCTTCCTGCCACATCTGGTGGGCCACTGTGTGAAACAGGATGCTGGACTAGATGGGCCTTGGGCCTGATCCAGCAGGGCTGTTCTTATGTTCTTATGAGAGTTGACAGGGCAGCTGGAAGAGAAAACAGCAATTAAAATACTGGACTCCCTTCCCCTGTAATGGTATGCTGTTCTGCCAATACCCAATCCTCTATTTCCACCACTTCTGAAATAGCCGCCCCAATTTCATCGAACCCGCCCCCTGCTCTACCATTAACAAGAGAGCCCAGACACATCCCTGTGAGCAGCCTGGCACAAACCACTAGAACAAACAAACAAACAAACAAACAACTTAAAACTAAAACTGGAAGACCTTGAACATAACTTCCTCTCAGTCCCACACCAAAGGCCCAGCCACTTGGCACCTGCACCTCTGGCTTTCCTTTGCCCTTTTATGCCAAATTCCCCAGCACCCCACCTCTCATGTGGACCATAGTATGACCTACAAGTTATCCCCCACGCCCACTTAGGTTTAAATATCTGAATGTGTGTTACCACTCCCCCCCCGCCCCCCGCACACACACACATTACATACATGCAAGCTCTGGCAAAATATTTCTAGAAAATTATTAGCAGGGTCAGTGATGTGGAGAAGCGTTTGTGCACTAGTCTGCTTCAGTATGTTCTCCAAAGCAATTTCAATGATGGCTCCAAAGCTTGATAACTTCATAAAACTTTGGAGTGACCTCTGAAATCCAGAATTCTCCATTGCTTTAGAGGGCATGTGGAAGCACACCTGCCCTTTCTATGTGCTACAGTAGCACCACAGTCCCTACTTCTAATAAAGAATGCTTCAGAATATGGCCATTTAATGCACAACGACAGCAGCTGGGGAAAGGTTAACCCTTAGCTTTGCCTTTCCCCGTCCTTTTGCTCTCAATAGCTATTTCCTGAAGCTTTCAAGAAAAGCAGAGACTGTTGTACTGCTGTATGGTGTGTTTGCATATAGTACATAGCTTGATTTAATCCTGGGGCTTTCCCAGAGGGCACATTTACTTCAGATTTCTCTGGGAGTGGTGGGTGTGCGTTCAAACATTGGAGGGATTTGACTCAAAGTTCCTGCGAGGTATTGGGGAGCACTCCATGCATGATTTGGGGTTTTTCCTCTGCATTGGAGCTTAGCTTGAATTATCACCATGCTAAAAAGTTCCACTTCCTACGGCAGCTTTTTGGGATACTTCAAATTACCCTGATATTTCTTCTGAGATTTACAGTGGGGCCATAGTGATAGAGTGGTGACTTATTTCTTTGCATTTTTAAAAAAATTGCTGGGTGATCTTGAGGAACACCTTTACTATGCTGGTGGTCCTCCACAAAACCACCATCTTTGGCAAGTTGGTGGTTTTCCATAAGACCACTGACCACTGGGGGGGGGGCCTCAAATAAAAGAGAAAGAAAAAAGGAACTGCCAGCCCACCTCTGTGCTTCTCTGCCCACCTGCCTGGCTTGGCTTGGCTTGCTCTCCCCATCTCCTCTGCAGTTGCTATCTAGCCAGGAGGGTGGACAGGATGGAGGGAGGGAAGGCCGCCAGCTGGGTGATCTTTTTTTTAAACTTGTTTAAAAAACAAGTTTAAAATATTTTCTCAAATTATTTTTATTCATTGAAATGAAAGTTTTTGGAAGCACACACCACACATGCGCATTAGCGGGGGAAGGAAGCATGGTATCCGGCCTACTGTAGAAAGCCATGGGCCAGAGAAAGACCTGCAAGCAACTAGTATGAATGATCTATGGGGAAAATTCAAAAGGAATGGCAGGGACGCCACATCCAAGCAGCCCCATGCGAATGCCTCCAGAATCTATCTATCTATAAAAGCCTTAGGTGGTACAGGGCAAGCTTTGCCCATGCAGTGCTTAACCAATTGGGGCATGTGTGGGTGGAACTACTGAGGCCAGTGGGTTTCTCTGTAGTCTTTGGAGATGGGGAGAAGGAGAAGCTGAGCAAGAAGACAGGAAGAGACTGGCCGGTGACAGCAGCAAGGAGTGGGAAAACACACACACACGCCACACTCAAGGGAGCGAGAGCAGTGAGGGTGAAAAGTGGTGGAACATGTCTGTGCTGATTCTTCCTCAGACTGAACAGTAAGTCCCCAAAACAAAAGCTCATGGCACTCCACACACACTCAAGGGAGGGGGATTACTGGGGCTTGAGGAGAGCAGTCAGCAGGGTTCTCCATAATCTATGGAGAAGGAGAAAAGGCAGAGCTGGGCAAGAAGTCAGGAAGAGACAGGGTGATGGCAGCAGCAAGGAGTGAAACACCTCCCCTCCAAAAAATGCCACACTCAAGGGAGTGAGAGCCACGCGGCTGATAAGTGGAGGTACACATCTGTGCTGACTCTCCCTCAGACTGAACGGTGGCAAGGTCCCAAAACAAAAGCACATGGCCCTTTCCTCACACTCAATAGAGGAGGGATTACAGGGGCTTGAGGAGAGCAGTGGAGCGCGAGAATGCCATCATGCCAACTGCCTTCCTCTCTCAGTACTTACACCAACACAAGGGAGAGAGAAAAAGAAATGAAGAAGGGAGAAGAAGAAGAAAAGATGGGAACAGAAAGGGGAGGAGAGAGAGAGAGAGCAAAAGAAGGGAAGGGCAGAGTGTAAGAAAGAAAGGAGAGGATGAGAGGGAGGGAGAGTAAATGAAAGGGGGAAAATAAATGGAGAGAGACTTAAAAAAGGAGGAGGAAGGGGAAGTTGGAGGCTACTGGAGTAGGAGCGAGGGGCTGAATGACACATGGATGCCAGAGTTTTGAGAATGGCATGTTGAAAGCAATGGAATGGAGGAGGTTGAGGAGCAGGAGCAAGGCTCAGGTGAGGGGGCTGTGGAGAGACTGAGGGGAACAATCAAGTACTGGTGTGCATAAGCTCTGCGCAGGTTCTGCTAGTTATTTCAGCTTCAGGATGCAGCTTCTATGCGTCTAATGAGTAGTCGTGTAATCCTGTGGTTAAGCCTACCATCTGGGAAAGTCCCTGCTGTAAAGGGGTTTTGTAGGAACACAGCTATTTTAAACTGTTTAAGATAGCTTCAAGAAATTCATGTAGTCAGGTCTATGGTGTTCATTTTACCTCTCTTTTAAAAAACCCAACTAAGTGTATTGTTAACTTGCTTTTTCATTACATTTGTTTTCTCTGCTCTTTTAAAGGATCACCAATACCAGTGGGTATTGACGTCCAAGTAGAAAGCATTGATAGCATTTCAGAAGTTGATATGGTAAGTCTTTCATCATTTAACTAAAGCAGTCATATCCTGGATGGCAATAGAAATTATTAGGAAACAGATGGAAAAAGATAATAAATGTGGGTTCAGACTTCAATAAGGAGTGTGATGGAAACCCACATTATTCAAACTTTGCTTACCTAAATTCACTATAACCAGATTCAGACTTAACACAAAACCAGAGGTTGGTGAACCCATGGTTTCAATTTCAAACTGTAACCCACATTGCAGATATAGGTCCAACCGCAGTCCAGCAACCTGCAGTTCCAGGAGCGGGTATCCTCTCCTTGCTGCTCGGCCACCGAGGCAGATCCCAGCAAGCTCCATGGCCAGACTGTGGGCAAAGCATTAGCACGCCAGTGGAGCAGCTGCAATTGCCTACGATCTTGAAGGGGGGGTGTTGTTTGGGCTCAGCTAGCTCCAGCTTTGCCAGCTGGCTTCCTTAGGCCAATGATGGCTTAATTCCTTCCTCACTGTACTCCCAGCTATGTTGTATTAATAAATTTGCAGCAGAACAGTGGATCACGGGGCAAATACTTGATAGTCCTCATGGGTGGGGGTAGGATGGTCATGTTTGGGGCGCTGTTGAGAGCCAGCGTGGTGTAGTGGTTAGAGTGCTGGACTAGGACCGGGGAGACCTGAGTTCAAATCCCTATTCAGCCATGATACTAGCTGGGTGACTCTGGGCCAGTCACGTCTCTCTCAGCCTAACCCGCTTCACAGGGTTGTTGTGAAAGAGAAACTTAAGTATGTAGTACACCGCTCTGGGCTCCTTGGAGGAAGAGCGGGATATTAAATGAAATAAACAAACAAACAAACAAAAAAGTGCCATGCATTCTACTGCATGTCATGTGAGCAGTGTCAGAGTTAGGGGCACTTGCTATCCCCTCACCACATTTGCCAAATAACTCATTTCCCCCTCGCTCTGAGCACCCAGGGATCCACGGGGCCACACACATCAAGACTGAGCAAAAGCAACCCCCCAGTCTAGCCCATGCCATACAGGCAGAGTATTGATGTGGGGTGGGGAATCCCATCTCACTCCTAGCCCCATCCAACCCTTGAATGCATCCATACGCCTATCCGCAACCCCCAAGGTGTATCACATTGCGTCCCCTGCTTCATCCAACCCCACAAACAACTTGTCACCTTCTCCACCACTTGCAAGGTGATCCCATGTCCTTCCCTTCCCCATCCAAACCCCAAAACTGTCTGTTGCCCTCCCCACCACAAGCTCCTCCAGCAGTTTGTCTCCCCTGGTCTCACAGGTTTTGTGGAGGGTGCAGCAGGCCATGATCAATTTGTGCACAAGATCCTCCTCCACATGCAGCAAGGTGTAGTGAGCGTGCTACCATGCCTTCAGCCTCCCGAACACCTTCTCCACCACAATCCTCACGCTGCTGTGCCTGTGGTTGAAATATTTCTCCAGGGCATCTCTGGGTGTGTGAAGGGGGGTGACTATCCAATCCTGCAGGCTGTATCTCTGGTCCCTGAATATCACCGGCTTCACCATTTGCCCACCCACCTGGAAAGGGTCAGTGTTCACCCAGATATCTCTGTGGAGCTTGAAGACAAATGGGAAGGTCTGGAAAAGGGCTGTGTCATGGCTTCTGCCTGAAACCCTGGCATAGATGTTCATGAACTGACCCATCAAGTTCACCACACCTTTCAGGTTCATGGTGTATTAGTGCTTTCACTTGAAATACTCATCGTGCCATCCAGGGCCCCCTTAAATCTCAATGTGTGTCCCATCTATATAGCCAGGGCAGCCCACATGTATCATGTCCTTTGTGCATATTAACACCAGGAGGTTTATCACTTCCCTGGCTATCTCGCTTATGGTGGACCTGCCAATTGCAAACAGGTTGCTGAGGTTCAGTAGTTCATGTTGGAGGCCAGCTTATAAATAGTTATGGCGAGCCTCTTCCATGTTGAGATTGCACGGTGAGCACAGGCTCCATCTCACTTGCCAGGTAGTTGAAGGTGGCCTGGGACATCCTGAAGCTTTCCCCAAGGCACTCTTTGTCCCACTCGTCAGCATCCTCCATAAATCTCCAGGTGATGGCCCTATCCACCCCCAGCACAGTACCTCCAGTCACTGTTGCTAGTGTCTATCTTGTGTGTGTTTTTTAGAATGTGAGCCCTTTGGGGACAGGAGCCATCTTATTTATTTATTATTTCTCTGTGTAAACTGCCCTGAGCCATTTCTGGAAGGGCGGTATAGAAATCGAATTATTAATAATAATAAAAATAATGATGATGATGATGATGATGATGATGATGTCGTACTTTGGCAGCACCTAGCTCCTTTCCTCCGACCAGTTCTCATCCAGGGCATGGGCAGTGGAGGAGAGGGCTGCCAAATGTCTCTGGGCTGCTTAGATGGCTGCTGTTGAGCACGCTATCAACCCCTTGAATCTCCAGGAGACTGCCAAGAAACTTGCAGCCTCCCCAAGGGCAGCTGCTGCACCCTGGGGCCCCAAGCTCCCCCTGCCCCACTGCCACCATGAGGCCCCTCCCGCTGTTGCTGCTGCCACAAGGCAAAACCGCTGATCTTTAAAATAATTCTAGCCACCATTTGCACGGTGGGTGGGGGCGAGCCAAGTAGGGATGTGCACGGAACTGGCTGCCTGGTTCGGTTTGAGTCTGGACCAGAACCTGACAGGACCAGTTTGGTCTGGCACCCCTGGTTCAGTTGGGGGTGGGTGGGTGTTGCAATTTAAAAAAATGTTTAAAGGGTTTTTTTTAACCTTTAGTCCCTTTGGGGGGCTTCCTCTAGGCTGCAGGGGAGGGGTCCGTGAAGGTTCCCCCTCCCCCCGCCAGCCTCGGTCATCACTGCTGCGGCCTGTTCTGGCTCTTTATTCGGCCTGTTTGGGCCTCTGTATTTTTGTGTGGCAGCCATTTGTGCATATGCGGTGGCCATTTAAAAAAAAAGCCGCCATGCCAGGCCTCACAGGTGCAAGCCGCCATGCCAGGCCTCATTTGTGCATGCGCAGTGGCAGGCAAAATGGCCGCCGCACAAAAATATGGAGGTTCAGGGTCGAACCTGTTTGCACATCCCTAGAGCCAAGCACACACTCCCGTGGTGGCGGGCGGAGCGGGAGCAGAAAACCAATGTCCATTGCACTTGGTTCATGGGCGAGATAGAGAGCACACACTCTGGTAGGAGAAAGAGGATTATAGTCCCCTAAAAACCATGGATGGTTTTTTTCAAGGGGGCAAGAAATGGGCACTGCACACACACCATGTGGGCATGAAGGTGGAGGGAGGACGTGCCAGACCTAGAACCTGCTCTGCTGAATGATGCCCCTGGCAGATCACAAAAATGGGATGCATCCGCCCTCCCCTGAACACCAGCCCTTTGTTCCCACTGCTGTGCAAGCTAGGTGGGGGAGACATGCCTGTCCACCCTCTCCCCCTAGATGCCCTGAGCGGCTAGGAAGGGATGAATATGGACGAAGACTGTTAAACATTAAGTTTTGCAAGTGAGAGCCAAATAAAGCTGAACAAAACCAGCTCCATGTCTTTAGCTGTGGCAGCTACTTCTGCACATAATATTAAACTGATGAATTCATGCCTGAAGTTTTCCTTTTATCTCCCTCTTAATTTCCTTTGTATTTCCTTTACATAAAGGATTTCACAATGACTTTATACCTCAGACATTACTGGAAAGATGAGAGACTCTCATTTCCTAGCACTAGAAACAGAAGCATGACCTTTGATGGAAGACTAATAAAAAAGATCTGGGTACCTGATATATTTTTTGTGCACTCCAAAAGATCTTTCATTCATGACACAACTATGGAGAACGTTATGTTACGTGTCTATCCAGACGGAAACGTACTCTTCAGCTTACGGTAAGCACAATGTCCTTGTACGGTATAGTCACAGGAAAGCAAGTGCAAAAGTGGGAGGAATACCAAGAGGCACATTAATGTATTGAGCTATGTACAAATACACTTACAAATAACAGGCATTTGTCTATTCACATGATGCTTTGAAACTGTAGAGCCATATTTTTTGTCAGCCTGTACTGATTTTCAGCCAAATAATTACAATTTTTTATTCCTGACATCATGAGTTTACAGCAATATATGAGATATGAAGCCAGTAGTATAGGACAGGGTTTCTTAACCTTGGGCCCCCAGATGTTTTTGGACTACAACTCCCATCAACCTCAGCCACAAAGGCCATATCTGTGGATGATGGGAGTTGTATTCCAACAATATCTGGGGGCCCAAGGTTAAGAAACCCTGATATAGGATATTGGCTGAGTGTTGAGCCAGAAAGCTGTAGATCAAATTCACTTCAGTCATGAACTCACTAGGTAACCTTCAACAAAGTAAAATCTCTTAGCCTACCTGCAATATAAATACTGACTTAATATAAAGGGTTGTTGTAAGCATGAATAAAGGCCAAACTATGTGTGATAGGAGATACATGACTGGATCCTGATATTTTTATGTCTATATAAAGCAGTTGGGGGTCCCTTTCAAATTGGACTGAACTAGCAGCTTTGTGGGTAATGGTTAACTATTCCTCCTGAACAGTTTTTCCAGTCTAAGCCACCAAAGGGCCTGCCTCTTTCCTCACAAATACACACCACACTCCTAAATGCTAAATATTACTGTTATAGTATGAGAATACTGCACTGAGTTTGAATGTAACCTTAATGTTGGGGCTACCAACCCTCAGGCACATATTTTTGGGAGGCACAGTGGGCTTTGAGGGGAAGGGGAGGTCAGTGAATATTACCCCTCTGCTGTCTCTGTAGTGGGTCTGCAGCATTAATCTGGATGTTAGCTAGTACTGTAACTGCAAGAACTTAAGAATTTGAACAAGGCTAGTTAAAGCTCTATATATCATTCTTTGTTTACAGCAGTAAAAATAAAGAGACACACAATTAAAAAACTAAAATAAATACAGTACATAAAATTTCAATAAAAGGCATTATTAAGAAACAAGAATCCACTATCTATGTAGGTTGTGTGCTCTTGCATTTACTGATGTGGCTAGTATCATGTCATCTAGTGTTGGCACACATCATCTCAAACAGTTAGATACTGATACAGGAAGTCTTAGAACTATTGTCTTAGAGTCCTAATGTACCCAATTTGCATTGTTAAGAAAGGTAAACCTGGAAACACCAGCCAATATCCTGCCTAACCTTGTGCCTGCATCTTGGAAAGAAGCGTCCCTGCTGTGCAGAGATTCCTGAGCTCCGCAGCACTGATCACACAAGGAGAGGGCATGATTTTTGATGATTTCTCCTTCCCCAGGAAGTGCCCTGCACCACCCCAAAATATGGGGAAATACAGTTGCACAGTCCTCAGGGACATATTTTTGGGTGGTGCAGAGCACCTCTTGCAGAGCAAGAAGGAGAGATCAGTAAAAGTAGCCTCTATTGTGTCATTGGTGTTGTGTAGCTCACGAAGCTCTCTGCAGCCAGACACTTCTTCCTGGTGCATGGGGGTTGACAGTTAAAAAGGATATTGGCCATTTTTTATTTCACATAAAACAGCTGTAATGAGGACTTGATCCTAAAGCAGGTGCTATGGGGGCAAATAACAGCTTTTTGGTAAGATTTTGGTGAGGGAGGATAATTAACCTCCCTGCACACCACAGTCCCAGTTAGGATTGGACCTTCCTGAGGGTGGTTTTTGGGGGGTTGGATGAGCTGTAATTCATGACAGCTGTATACCAGTTTCCAATATATATATGAATATATTATATAAATAGATAGTGAAGAATTGGAGTGTTGTGAGAGTGCAGAGCAGGAAAGGGTCTCTGTCCACTGCAGAGATACCCTACCTCTTTGCAGAAAATTTGCAAGAATTAGAATCCACCTAGCGCCCCTCGCCATACCACATCAGGTATGCCATACCACATCAGGTGAGAATTGTTCTTGAATGGTTCCTATCAGGGATGTCCCTGGCAGCAGAAGCCAGCATGCAGATGTTTTCCCTCAGTTTCTGGAATTAGGAAGTGGTCATGAAAAGAGGTTTCAAGAACACATGATTTTTTTTTCAAATTCTTAGCGCCAAATTCTCCTCCCCAATGATCCTTAATGAAAGAGGCCTGCTGCCTATAGGATTATGAGAGAAGAGAGAAACTGATTCCCTCATGAATATTCATAGATCATATTTCTACTTTTCTGGATTAAACCATAATGCAAAATATGCCATTAGTCTTGTCCAAGGAATAAGTATCTGAAGCTTTGAAATCCCTCATTCATTGAGCATAATACCCTCAAGTACATCAAACACTTTATTATGAACTGTAAAGCTTACCCCTTGTTTTTTTCTGTATTGCCTTTTTCACAGGATAACAGTTTCAGCTCTGTGCTTCATGGACTTCAGTAGGTTCCCACTTGACACTCAAAACTGCTCTCTAGAATTGGAAAGCTGTAAGTATGGCTCTGATTTGATACTATATATATCCTATGTGCTGTTTTTAAATAGGATTTATAAAAGATAGTCTCAGGGGCGTAACTATAATAGGGCAAGGGGAGACAGTTGTCTGGGGGCCCACTGCCTTGGGGAACCCCCAGAGGAAAGTTACATGACTGACTCCCCCCCCCCCACGCACTCACCCGGGCTTCCTTCAGTTGTATTCATTCTCCAAAATTGATGTGAGTATTAAGACCTGGAGCTACCAGAACAGCATGTCTTTCTCTAGTACCATTAAATGACTTGTATCGTCCACAATTTACAAAACCTTTTAAAAATAATTTATGATGGTGTTCTATTGTGACACACACACACACACGCACACACACACACATTTATATTTTATACATTTATATAAAATATATAAATTTTACTGTGCTTTTTGTTACCACAATTCAGCCTCGTTTAAGATTTCTTTACTTCATGAGCTGAGCTTCAGTGAGAGGGGCCATTTAAAAATCTTGTCTCTGGGCCCACTCCAACCTTGCTACACCCCTGGATAGTCTTAGGAATACTGTGAACTAGCATCGATCCTCTTAAGATCATGGGAGTATTCAAAAACTTTTGAAGATACCCTCTGTTATGGAATAACATTCCACGTTCTGCTTAAGCAAACAGAAATATATATATTGAACAGCTGTGCCATTTCATGTCTGATTGCCTTTTGCATAACTTGGATGCTATTTATTTATTTTTATCACACCCTTCTTCCAAGGTAATCCGATTCTGCACTATGGAATGCTGGATGTTTGCTGATTTATTTATTTCTTCTTGTTTACATGTGAGATTGTTTGTTTGAGTTTTAACTGGCGAGTATCTTTTCCATAAGTTAAATCTGCAGTGTACCACGATGTGAATTAGGTTCCTCTTTGTTGCAAACAGTCTGGGAAGCAAATGCATTAAGGCGATGCCACGTAACCTTTGCAGAGTGGGGAAGAAAATGAGCTGATATCTGGAAGGTTCAGATCTCGTCTTGGCCATGAACTCACTGAGAGGCCTTAAACAAGCCTTTCAGATATGGAAACCGTATTGCTGGCCTCTCCTACAGGGCTGCCAGGAGGATTGCTGAGATAGTCTATGTGAAGAAATTGGAAAGTGCAGAATGCTATATTTTATTTATTTATATATTTAGCAAATCTATTGACCACCTGACTTCCTTTGACTCGAAGCAGTTTACATAAATTAAAATGACGATGGAGAGGAGAGCTGGTCTTGTGGTAGCAAGCATGACTTGTTCACTTAGCTAAGCAGGGTCTGCCCTGGTTGCATATGAAAGGGAGACTAGAAGTGTGAGCACTGTAAGAGATTCCCCTCAGGGGATGGAGCCGCTCTGGGAAGAGCAGAAGGTTCCAATTTCCCTCCTTGGCACCATCTCCAAGATAGGGCTGAGAAAGATTCCTGCCTGCAAGCTTGGAGAAGCCACTGCCAGTCTGTGAAGACAATACTGAGCAAGATAGACCAATGGTCTGACTCAGTATATGGCAGCTTCCTGTGTTCCTATGACATTGCCTACTTGTCCTTTTAATTTCAACTAGCAGACTCGGTGCATAGCATTGTCACTGCTAGTTTGTCGCTGTGCTTTTCTTCCCCTGTCGCCACCCACCTCCTCTCACCTTTCCCTCCCCGCCCACCAGAAGCGCTTTCCTTCCCCAGCGGGTGCTTCTCCCCACCCCACCCCACGCTTTCTACTACACCTCCTGGCGGCCAGACCAGGGCCTGCCGCTGCCTCCTCCTCAGCCCGGCGGCATGTTCGCCCATCGGCCGCCAACTTCCTCCTAATCCGAACCCCCTCACCACCTGCCCCACAACCTTCTGGGCCAGTTTGCTTCTCCCCCTGCTTCTCCGCGAGAGTTCCTTGTGAGAGTTCCGCGGCTCTCATGAGATTTCCGCGACACATCTCTCTTCATCCTCGCATGGACCATCTTAGTGAAATAAATAGATAGATAGATAGATAGATAGATAGATAGATAGATAGATGAGACCACTTTTGAGTAATTTTCATCATCATGTCAGCCACTGTCTGTTGTTCTCAACTTATTTCTAAAGTAATATGAATGACAGTGTTTGTGTGCATGTTCAGTGAATAAGAGTCACAGGCAGGTGACAGTTTGTTACTTTTTTTATTGCCTCACAGATGCCTACAATGAAGAAGACTTAATGCTGTATTGGAAGCATGGCAATGAATCACTCAGCACAGATGAGCACATTTCCCTTTCCCAGTTCTTCATTGAAGAATTCAGTGCTTCTAGTGGACTAGCATTCTATAGCAGTACAGGTACACCTGTGCCTAGGTGACAGATAATAACATACATTTATTTTACTCTTAACCAATAATAGCATTCAGTAATATGGTTGCTGTGAAGGAAACTAGCTCTTCAAAAAAGTGAAAGTATTTCAACTTCAGCTTCCACATTCTCTTATTCATTTCTCTATATGATGTACACCTTTTATTTCATAAATAAAAGGTCTAGTGCCATTTCAGACAGTAAATCTTTTGCTCACATGAATGGTCCCAGATGCCCTGCAGTGCTTGCTTACATGGACAAATATAATGTGCAGATCAAGTGATCTTAACCTCTCCCCAATCACAATTTTTAAAACCCTCTCACCCCCCGGGTCATTTTTTCAGATACATCTGGAACCCACCAGGAGCAAAAGTGGCTTGCTGCTGGTAAAGAATTGTAGCAGAAAAGTTGCAAGTAGTGGGCCGGTTAGCAGCTCTGTGAATTAACAATTTTTTAATAAAGCAGATGAACATATAGTGCAGCCATAGAAAACTAGAAGGGAATTGTAAAAGGACTGTAATTTTTAATGCTTCTATATTGCAGTATAATATATAAGAAAAAGGCATAAAGTCACTATGTTGTGCTACTATTATCTCACAAATTTTAGAACTATATATTGATGCCAGAATCCCAAGATCTGCTTTCGGTATGTCCCGGGCATAGATATGCCCATTTTAATTGTTGACTTCCCCCTTTTTCCCTTTGATAGATCCCCATACCACGTCACAATAGATTATGAAACTCTCTACATTTCAAAAGATGTTTGTCATGCAGAATGAGGAATTTCTTTCTGTTTGAGAAACACAAATTCTCCAAATCTCTACAACTGGTTGCGTTACTCAGTGATCACGGAAAACTACTCTTCACTTGCTTAGACAAATTATCTTCTTTATCACTATTTAACATGTCCCTGGGCTTGTATTCATGGCACTGAATGCAAGTTCTGGTACTAAACTCTGGTGAGCCCTGGCTCAAATTACTTCGCAGTGTTTGTGGGTGATACTATAATAATTACAAACCAAACCATGTTAATGAGGCTATCCTGTAGTGAGCAAGGTTGATTAGTGAGTTAGAGGGGATACCATATCAAATATGATGACTTTTATAACACTTTTACACACCTTGAAAAGCCTTAAAGACATGCCAGTACATTTTCAGGAATGCTTCCTCAATATAATTAATTAAAAATGTACCTTTTGCTGTAGTGGTTGCTATAATAGAGGAAAGGATCTGACATAAGATTGACACTATTTTACATTAGCTGGTTCTAATACTTAACTAGAAAATTAGTTGATATTTGTAATCTGAATTAATAGGAGAAGAAACAGCTGTTAAGAAGTTGTCAGGAAAAAGCGGGTGTGGAGTGGGAGAAAGCAGGGGAACTCACTCTGGTGTTGGCCATGTGCCCCACCCACCATCCTGAATTGGGGATGATGGCAACCTTGTATTGTGCGATTTCGGCCCAGGATCGCCCCGGCAGAGAAAAGTATCCGGATGTGAGGTCTCATGTGGTCTGCGGGGACTCTTTTGGGATCTCGTTTCAGTCCTAGATCTTGCAAGATTTGCCAAGACTGCCTAGAGCTATATAAAGGTGGACTGGCCGAGGATGAGGGGCCAGTTACCGACAAGGGCCTGTGCCGACGAGTGCCCTGTGAGTCAGTTTAGGAGAACCATAAAGGGGGTTGTGTATTAAAACCAACCCTGTTATAGGTGGCGTTCCTTTAGACCTCTGAGGCCTGTCTTGACCACTGTTGGAATCATTCTTTGTCTTCTCAGCCCAGGTGCCTTGAGACCTGACAGAAGCATAGTTTCCATTAAAGTTGGCAGATATGATTGCATCTATATAAACTCCAGCTAACAATAAACAGCCCTAGGATGGAAATATATAGGAGATAGATAACTTCAGAATGATTGTTAGTCATTTCACAATAACATAATGTAATTTCCACCATAATAGCGGGTTCCCTTTTTGTAACTGTATTTTTCTTCCTCTAAATTAGCTATCTGTCATGCGATTGCGGCAAAACTGTGAAGATGGTTCACTAGGTGGCACTGTCTTCTCTATGAAGCATGGTTTAGCAGTAAAACAGTGTAGCTGGTGAGGAATAACAACAAATATATATAACTTATTGTTATTAAATAGCCCAGAAGCTTTTTCACACAAACAGGAGTATTAATCTTGCATGTTCTTTGCTTCTTGTTCACCCTGTACTTGGGTAATGGTCACCCCCTCCCCACAACCCCACTTCCCATGCTTTCATGGTTTTCTTGATAGGAATAATAAAGGTAACGATGTGAGGACTCAGTTGAAACAGGGACAGCTTCTTTATTGTTTTAATACTGCTCCAGAACAGGTCTCCAGAACAAAAGCAAAAACACATACACTGCTTGCTTAACACACCCACTCTCTATCAGGCCTTTGGCCCTCCCCCTTGGTAGGATCACATTTCACTACAAGTGGTATTCTTCCTTCTACATTGCTGTAAGAGAAAGCGTGCTGTTGAGTCAGTGTGCCCTGTGGTCGTCTTTGTTGGAATACAGAAGGGGTTTACCATTGCCTCCTGTTGTGCAGTATGAGATGATGCCTTTCAGCATCTTCCTATATCGCTGCTGCCCGATATAGGTGTTTCCCATAGTCTGGGAAACATACCAGCAGGGATTTGAACCAGCAGCCTCTGGCTTGCTAGTCAAGTCATTTCCCCACTGTGCCATTAGGTGGTTCTACACTGCTGTAGTACTGTATTTTAGAAATGGGAACATTTTGTTAATAGGAATATGATATACAGAGTTTACAAAGAAGAAGTGTGTTGAAAAAGGCACATATGTTCCGTTGGCTCGTTTCTGTGCTAATAAAGAGAACACCTTCAAGATAATACCTTCTTAACAGGGGTGTAACTGTAATGGGGGCGGGGGAAGAGGGAGGAACAAAATGGCTCCTGAAGGAAATGGGTCCACCTGCTGGATCATTCTCTCCAAAGTGGTGGTGTTGATGTATGAATATATGAGGTAATAGGTTGCCAGTTCAAATCCCCACTGGTCTGTTTCCCAGAGACTATGGGAAAAACCTATATCGGGCAGCAGCGATGTAGGAAGATGCTGAAAGGCATAATCTCATACTGAGCGGGAGGAGGCAATGGTAAATGCCTCCTATATTCTACAAGAAAACCACAAGGCTCTGTGGGCGCAAGGAATCGAAATCGATTTGAAGGCACACTTTACTAGTCGTAGTAGGTATATATGTTAAACAATGTTTCTGAAAGTGTTTCTGTGTGTAGAGAGTGTGTTTGCATAGGAGTGTAAGGGTCTGCTGTGCTGTTTTTTGTTATGTCTTTACAGTTCTGCAGCAAAGACACAGTTGACGTGGGGAGCAGAAGAAGGTGGTGGGAGGGGTGGTCTAAGGGCCCATCTTCACTTTTTGTTCCAGGGTCCAGTCTGACATATCTAGGCCGCTGCTTCTTAAGAAAATGCTTATTTAAGAAGACACCTTCTTCTATATGGACCTTGCCACTTAAGATTGATTGGAGAAGTCTGAATACAGCTGCCACCTGTTTGTGGTCTTCTTAACAGCTGCTCCTGAGTTATGGAACTCTCTGATGAGATTATGGGTCTGACTTCTCAGTAGGCCTTTTGAAAGAGCTACATTGACTGCCAATTTGTTTCCAGCTCCAGTTCAAAGTGCTGTTTTTGCCCCTTAAAGCCCTTAAGGGTTTGAGCCCTGGATACCTGAGGGACTGCCTGCTCCCAAGGGTTTTTGCCCACTTGATAAGGTCATTGGAGGGAGCTCTGTTCTGCATGCTGACAATGAGGGTGGCTTGACTGTCACACATGGGACAGGGCCTTCTCAGTTATTGCCCTGACTTTGAAATGCTCTCTCGGTGAGCATCCGCTCCTCAGTCTCTATCACAGTTTTTAGAAAGCAAGTGAAATCCTGGTTTTTTACTCAGGCTTTTATATGAGTGTTTTTGTTGCTGCTGCTCTGTATTTTATAGACCTATTGTGTATGTTTTTTAAACTTTTAATTAGATTTGTATTTTTATATTCCAAATAAAAAGTTTTATTGTGTAACTGTTCTATAGTCTTATATTGTTTTAAGTATTTTGTAAACTGCCTTAATGTTGTTTTATTTAAAGGCAGTATAAAAATTTAATGATAAATAAATGGCCATGTAAACTCATCTTTTCACTTAGGCATTTGGAGGTGTTTAAATCTGTGTTTTAATTGTCGTGCTGATGTTTTAATTGTTCTTTTAAGGGCTGTTCTGAACTTTAGTTCATCACCTAGAGGCTGCTTGTTTGAGGCAGTATATAAATAATATAATCACATAAATAAAGATCCAGACCTCCTAAAAGCCTCATTAAGGTTACTCATTCCTGCTGCACCCACTAACTCTTAGCAAAACTGCCATGCTTAAACAGGACACACAAGTGTGACAGATCATACAGTAGTAGCTAAAATAATGTGTATATTCAATTCTGCATCTATGGCATTGTTCTCCATTTGGTTTTGCCATGTATATGAAGTAATTCTGTCATACATACCTGTATAGGCAAGATTGAGAGCTATGTGTCTAATTCAGTTAATCCAAGGAGTTCAACTGCTTTTCAACCTGGGGGAGCTATAGAAATATATAGTAAAATATGGTGATCTGCTGGAATGAGTCAAAAATCTCACTGGATCTGCACAAGCCTTTGGGCATGCCTAAAGCAGCTCTTGGGATCTTAGCCACAGTGGCTGACATACTGTGCCAGGGTATGTCAGCCCAGCAGAGTTACATGTATCCAAGTTGTGCAAACACAAAAAATGTGGGCATGTTACACAAAAATAAGCCCATTGAGAAGAATGGGATTGCTCTTGTGTAACATCATTTGTGCATTTCCAACAACTTGTATACTTGCAACATTGCTGGGCTGATGTACCCTTGTGTGGTATGTCAGCCACTGTATTTTAAAATGGCGTATCTCAACTCTAAGAGGTATGTGAGAAGATTTAAGTAAAGGGAATCAGGACTAGAGAAAGTGAAGTGTAGCATTAGAATATAAACTCAAATAATAAATGAGGGCCTTCATCTGATTCCTGTTGCAAAGTAGGATTAAAGGACACTCTATGAAAGAAAGAAATATATTTCTTTCATAGACTACCCTTTAACCCTATAGTGGGTTACATGAGAAGTTTGTGTTCCTAGTGAGGCAAGGTTTAGTGAACAGATAATGAAAGTATACAGTAGATTTTCACAAACATGTTTTCAACTTTCAACAGGTTGGTACAATCGACTTTTCATAAACTTTGCCCTGAGGAGGCATATTTTCTTTTTTGTCCTACAATCCTACTTCCCATCCATGCTCATGGTGATGTTGTCATGGGTTTCATTTTGGATTGACCGAAGGGCTGTTCCTGCTAGAGTATCGCTAGGTAACTTTTCATTAAAAATATTTTAATATGGTTACAAACACATGTTAGTTATTTGGTTTTATTGGCCTTCTAATTAATTTATAGAAGCTGCATGTCTATAGATAAATAGCAGAGAAATGTGATTATACCATTGTTCCTGTGTTATATAACACATCTCACATCTTTGGTAAAACAAATTTAGCCTTTGTTTGCTCTTGCTTAGCATGGAGTACCATCCTGTAACAGGATACCATCCTGAATTTTTAAACAAAATTTAAAAATGATTTAAAAACCCACATTTGTATGTATTTTGGAGAATACTAGATTTAGCCATCCAGGAGAGAATGAGGCAGTGAGTAATGGCTAGATTTCCAAAGGACAGAGAGGAGAGATGGAGCTAAAAGACAGAGTGAAGACAAAGACTTGAGTAAAAACTACTGGGAATGGATGTTGAGGCTGGTACTCTCTCAGGCCCAGTCATCTCTACAACTCAGTTTTCAGGCACATTCCCACCATTTTGCGAGCATCTTGCTAGTACATGGTCTGAAACGTATTAGTGATTTTCTTTAAACACCTGACATTTAAGATAATGAATTTTATCTTAAAATTAGACCACAGAGCCCTGTGGTTGTCATTGGTAGAATACAGGAGGGGTTTACCATTGCCTTCTCCCATGCAGTATGAGATGATGCCTTTCAGCATCTTCCTATATTGCTGCTGCCTGATATAGGTGTTTCCTATAGTCTGGGAAACATACCAGTGGGGATTCAAAACGGCGACCTCTGTCTTGATAATCGTCATGTAAGCAGTATATGAAAGAGAGAAGGATACATTTTAAGAAGCCAACAAATAATCCATATATCTCTTTCTTAAATTATTCACTGTGTCAGTAAGTATTGACCCTTTTCTATGTTTTCTCTCCAAAGGTCAATATGGCTGAAGTTAAAGACCATTGTCTTTAATTGATATTTATGCCCTATTCTGTAACTCACTGTTTCAGCCTAGCCGCTCATAGGCCATGTTTAATTACTGATGATTTAAAAATGAATGATTGACTATCCATTACTTTCCTAACAGAGGAATGTTTCCAGATGCTAAGTGTCTTGTTTCTTTCTTAAGAGTACCTAAAAAGTGTAGGTTAAAATATCAAAAGCATATGATATTTGGGGTTTTTTTTAAAATCAAAGACTCATGCTTTTAAAATGAAAAACTAACATGCATTATCTTAAACACTTCTTTAAAAGAAGTACTGTAGAGTTTTATATGAAATACTAGCAATATTCCAAACAAATGGTAGGTATGTTATGTATGTGGCTATGAGCGTAGAAGTAGGAAAGTGAATGGGTGAGTGCCAGTCCCATCTTCTGCTCCCTAACACACTTTGCCCCAACTTTCTCTCCTTTAGCCTCTCTCCCTCTCTCCCCTTCCTTCCTACCTTGGAACACTAGATATTGCTGCCTCATCTGCACCTTTACTTCATCTGCCTCCTTCTCTTCCTCCCTTCATTCCTGTTCAGTCGTAGCTCATCCTTATGTTAGTGATGCCCACCAAATAGAAGTGTGTATGACACATGGAGGCTATTCTCATGACCTCCCAAAAGCGGGCTAAGGGAGCCCAGCCCGGTTTTGGGAGGTCGTGTGCTGCAGCAGGAGCTACGCAGCACCCGAAAGCAAATCTCCTTAAATGCCCCCACCCTTAAACGAGGTTAGCGAAGCGAGCACTCCGCTAACCCCATTTTTTCGATCACAAGTCACCATGGTGCAGCTCTGTGCTGCAGCGACTCATGAGGAGACCCCCGACTAGGGGTTCCAACAAGCCTCCTGGCGGGGGGGGGGGGTTTCCCCAGCATGCCCTGTGCACTTGTGCGGGACATACTCGGAATTCTGGGGGTCAGGATTCCCCCTGATCCCCGCTGCCCCTACTGGCTCCGTGACAAGCCGGTAATCATGTGGGTGGCCGATCCGGCTGCCCAGGGCGTGCTGAGTGCTCATGTGTGGAGAGAGCGGGTCAAGCCCACTTTCCCCGCCTAACCCCATCCGGCTCTCCACACTGCTTGTTGGGAGAGCCTCATGGTCTAAAGATGGGTGATACCTTTGAATAATGAGCGGAGTTTGCTTTTGTCTTTAACTGGCTTCAAATCTTTGAAAAAATCTCCCTGTTTTCCTCTCAGCTTTCCCTGCCTGTGCCAGGGGAGTATTTCAGACAGACAGATTTGCAGAGAGATATTTCCATAAAGAAAGTATTAATGCTAAAGCTAGTTTACCTAGTCTGAATTGCTGTACCTATGAGTACAGCATGCTGGATTTCATAATATTTCAAACTTCATAATTTTGAAATTTTAATCCCTAGTATTATTTCTGTTCCAAAAGCTAACAGGAGGACTTATAAGAAACTTGAAAGAGGTAAACTAGTTTGCTCTCCATGGCACCTTCCTTTGGGATTTCCCCAAGCCTGGCATTAAATCTGGTCCCCCAACATTGGGATGACAGTATTTCCTTGACTCTTCATGCTGCATGAATGAGAATAGGGCTGTGCTAGGGAATAATTTCCAAGTTGAAAGATAGCGGTAGTCATCTGGTTGCTCAGGTCATATTCCAGTGTTTTCAGGAGAGTAGCACAGAAGACTTGGGGAAAGCCACTGGGGTTTCCAATGAATGTTAGAAGTTAGTTGGAATCTTGCATCACAATATCACAAACACAGGCTGTTCAGTTCAATTATTTATACTCACTATTTGTACTTATAGCTAGTATTATTCTGCATATTCTAGCAGTGCAAAAGTTAATTGATGTTGCCCTTTGATCTTGCCTCCCCTCTTGTCAGGTATAACTACCGTGCTGACAATGTCAACCATAATCACAGGAGTAAGTGCCTCAATGCCTCAGGTGTCTTACATAAAAGCCGTGGATGTATACTTATGGATCAGTTTTCTCTTTGTCTTCCTATCTGTCATTGAATATGCAGCTGTTAATTATCTCACCACAGTGGAAGAACGAAAACAGCTGAAAAAGAGAGGAAAGGTATAAGTGTGCATGTATTCTAGACACTGGGTCAGTTTGGACTATACTCTGTCTGCCCAGCCCACCAGACGTGATAAATATGTGTATGCCTTGGAAGTATCTACATCCTTCCCCCTGCCTCAATGTGCCTCTCCTTATCACATGAGTGGCACTTTGTCCAAACCTCCACTTCACAATTAGGAAGAGGTGGCCCTGCACACTGGGTGAGCGGGGAGTACGTGTGTTCATGAGGTGTGTGTGCTCATGAAGCATGCATGTCCTTATTGCATATGGTGGGCCGGGAGGATGGTGTATAATCCAAATAGGCTCACAGATACCTTCATGTAAATTGTGTACAGTGTTCTGTTCTTGCTCTGTGAATGACCTATGGAATTCTCTGTCATGGGATGTGGTGATGGCCACCAGCCTGGATGGCTTAAAAAGGGACTTAGACAAATTCATGGAGGACAGGTCTATCAGAGGCTAGTAGTCTTGATGATGGTAGGCCACCTCCAGCCTCAGAGGCAAGATGCCTCTAAATACCAGTTGCGGGGGGGGGGGGGACAGCAGGAGAGAGGGCATGTCATCCTCTCTTGCCTGTGGGCTTCTCAGAGGCATCTGGTAGGCCACTGTGGGAAACAGGATGTTGGACTGAATGGGCCTTGAGCCTGATCCAGCATGGCTGTTCTTATGTTCTTCTCTGTGATGTCTGTGCTGTGTCATCTATTGAGCAGTTAGGTATTTAGGGGCTCTCCCCTAACCTTGAACTGAAGAGTCAAGAATTCATCCAGAGGTGAATTCTTGACCCTTGGGTGGGGCTATTTCACAAATCCCTTCTCCCACATTAATAGTCAGAAGCAGGGGAGTATCTAGGGTGGGGCAGGCAGGCCACGTGCCCTGGGCGCCACTTGAAGGAGGGTGCCATTTCTTAAAATTAATTTTAAAAAAAGGCTGCCGAAAACAAAATGGCCTCTGCGCATGCTCAAATGGCCTCTCTGAGGCCCTAGGCCATACCAGGCCTCACAGAGGCCATTTGAGCATTCGTGGTGGCCATTTTGTTTTAAGCTGCCATGTTTTTTAAAAAATGTTTTTTTTAAATGGCCACCGCACATGCTTAAATGGTCCCTGTGAAGCCCTAGAGGCCAGCAGGGGGGAGGGGGAACCTTTGCAGACCCCCCCAGCCTTTAGGAAGCCCCCCAAAGGGGCTACAGGTAATTAAATATATATATATAATGTAAGTCACTGTACACATATTCAGATATGTGACTTGTATGTGACCTTCAGACTTGTATTTTTCCGCTGATATTATGGTAAAGTTATCTGAAAGATGGGTGTCAGATGTCTGGAGAGGGGGCGCAATTTCAATGCTTGCCCTAGGCGCTATTTTCCCTAGATATGCCTCTGGTCAGAAGCAATGCATTTTCACTCACTTGTGAAAATGCCCTTGCTGTTGATAAAGTCTCTGAAATTGCACTGTTATACAGGCCCATCTAACAATTTCTTTCGCTTCTAGGCTGCTGGATTGTATAATATTGATGCGGTGCAAGCAATGGCCTTCGATGGCTGTTATCATGACACAGACACTGACATTGATATGGCCACTTTTTCAGTCCATTCCGAAGAGAGTTCAACACGAGGGCGAGCACCCAGTATTGCCAATCTAGATGCAACTCGCATAAAAAGGAAGAGATCCTTGAAAGGAAATGTGGGCAGGATTATTTTGCAGAACAATCATGCCATCGACACATATTCCAGGATTATATTTCCTACTGTTTATATTGTATTCAACTTTTTTTACTGGGGTTTGTATATATGACTGTAAAGAACTATAGCTGATGCATTTTAGCATACTAGAAGTGTATGTTTGTAAAACAAACATTCACACAAGCCACAATCAATACTGGAGATTATTTAGAGTCTAAAGAAGTGATTCCAATAACAAAGGGATGATTTATTTTCTCTCAGTGCAAAAGCTATTAATTAAAAAGAAAGCCTCAATAATTCTGGGTTTCTCATGTTATCTACAGTTTTATTTCTAAATCATGATAAGCAGGATTTTTAAAAACCTGATTTGCATGTATGACACTTCTGTTTCTAGAGCAACACACAGCATTAGCAATCATGGGACTTCCTACAATTATGCTAAATAGATTTACAAAATAATTTCTAAAGCTGTCAATGGTAGCTACTCTTGAAGCATGCAGCAGCTTAATCCTCCCTAGGTTTCCACACACACACCCATCTGTGATGCAGACTAGCATAATGTAAACAGCACCAAGGGTTTCTCCAAATGATCCCATTCTTAACTTCATACATTCCTAAAGTAATTACATGCACACTCGCATGCATGAAAAACCTTTGTTCTTGGATTTTTTCCCCAAGGAGGGAATTCTGTTTGTCAAGTGGTTTAGAAACTGGTTGTAATGATGGACATAATTACATAACAAAACAATTATATAACTGAGTGAGGGCCAAATCAGACACGTGTGGGAGCCTGGCGATTTAAAAATATTAATAGTAGTTGAGTAGGGAGGCAGTTCACATTGGGGCCACAGTACTGGGCATGGGTAGGTAGCCCTTTTCTCCATATCGTTTTCCTGCTTTGAATTGCCTTCTTGGAGCCAATAAATCCCTGTGAATATTCTCTCTTTGCCCAGCAGAGTATTTATAGGTACTCGTGTGGGGCAATTTGGATCAGGAAAATGGCTTGGGGTGGGGGGAAGGAATGACTTAACCCAATGCCATGGCCTCAATCTAAATTACACCCCTCCTTGCAAACACTATTTCTTTCTTTATTTTCTAAAACACACACAAGGTCCTGACCACAGATCTCCTGCATTACATCTGGCTTGGCCCTGGGCTGACACACATAATTTAGGCCAGACTAAACTAGCTAACTAAATATTCTGTTCAAGCATTAGAAGATGCACATTATGGAATTAGCACATAACAGTGGCTAACATGATGCACAGCAGTAGATCAGTAGTGCATCAGAATGTGATGCACTGCAGTAGATCAGCAGTAGATCCACAGGGAGCCTCCAGTGTCCCTGCAGCAATGGCACATTATGCAGCTGAGTAATTATAGAGGGGGTGGGGGAGAAGAGGAGTGATTTTTCTTTCTCTCTCCTGTCTCCTCCCTCCAAAAGCCCTTTCCATTATGACTATGTGATATTCCTGCAAGTGGAAAGGACTCTTGGAGGCAGGGGAGAGAAGCAAAAACTGCTTCCCCCTCTGTGCTCTCTCAGCTGAACAAGGCACCATTGCCATATGGATGACCTTATGTTGGCCAGGATTTTTATATCAAGTATATGTCAAGTACCACAAGAGTTGTAAAGGACACACATTTTGGTGGAAATTATATCTGAAATGACAACTGATATAAACACAATTCTGTTTGACAGTCCAATGCATTCAAATAATAAAAGCTAATTTCAATTAATACAATGTCTATCAAAAATTGCTGGTAGTTCAGAATGATAGCTTTACGACCCAGCCCTATGTATGCTTGTTCAGAAGTAAGTTCCACTATTTTGAGTGGGACATACTTCCAAGTAAGTATGCGTAGGAGCGCAGCACACCCAAACTATAAATGACTCTAATTGCTTGTATTGTATCTTTCGCCTGGATTTTTAAGCAATGAAAACTGGAGGCTGTGAGTTTGACAGTGGAGTGACGGTATAGCGACTACTTAACTGTTTCCCATCTGGCTATTTTTCTACACAGTATTGCATCTTGGCTGTTTTTTTGAGGGTGGAGAAAAACATCTAGGGAAAGATATGTGAATGAATGACTCATCAAGTTTAGCTCTTGAACACAGGCACTCTCCCACTGTGATGGATATATGTCCTATATAAGGGTGCAACTAGACAAGATGGCAGGAGATCCATAAATGGATCCTTCACAGTTTTTATAAATGGCAGTTACTTGTATGTTTTACCCAGCAGCAGAGGCTGAGATTTCAATTAGGAAAACTGCCCCCCTTTCCCAAGGCTATGTTCACAAACGAATCACCCCCCATAGCTGTATTTGCTTTTTTGTTTTTTTAAAGAGGTGAATCCATGCATAGGTCTCTTATCACTTTGTCTAGCTGTGCTCTAAAGTCATGACTTTAACAGAATGGAGAAGATGTCCAGGACTTAATACTTTGTGAACTTCAGGTGTAAAACGTTACATAGAGGCATGTATGTTTAAGAAATCACGAAGCTCTCCCTTTGTTTTAACATGTTGGAATTTTGCATGGGCTATCTTTTGGTACAAGTTAAGGATCCCATGTATACTATTAATAATATATATTTTAGAAAATCAGAATAAAATTACCTGTAATGTTAACCCAAACTATTTATTGTTGTATTCCCTATTTATTCTTGATTGCAATCACTGTATCACAATCACTGGAGAAATCACTTTGACTATAATGGAGCTGCTCAAGAGTAAGTGATGTTATAGCTTGCAATCTCTGATTAACATTTTATAATTTTGCAATCAATTCAGTATGCAAATGGAGCAACCAGTTGGTGAAAAATATCATAATTACATGTCACTAGTGGGTTAAAATAAAGGAGCTTAAAAACAGTATTATTTTGGATATATATTTTCATATTGATCTCTCTATCTATCATATTTATATACTGCTTGATATATGTATCTCTAGGCAGTGTAAAAAGTAAAGTGTGCTGTCAAGTTGATTTCGACTCCTGGTGCCCAGAGAGCCCTGTGGTTTTCTTTGACAGAATACAGGAAGGGTTTACCATTGCCCAGTATGAGATGATGGCTTTCAGCATCTTTCTATATTGCTGCAGCCCGATATAGGTGTTTCCCATAGTCTGGGAAACATACCAGCAGGGATTCAAACCAGCAACCTTCTACTTGTTAGTCAAGCATTTCCCCACTGCACCACTTAAGGTGATTCCCTAGGCAGTGTACATAATCCAAAATACAATATAAAAACAGAATAAAAACCATTAAAAAAAATTTCACAGAATAAAAGTTTAAAATTGGTTTTAATTAAAAGCCTGAGAAAACTGGTGTGTCTTTAGACTCTTTTAAAAAGCAATCAGATATGGAAAAGCTCTTATTTTGATAGGCAGTGCATTCCAAAGCCCTGGGGCAGCCACAGAGAAGGCCTGGTCCCGAGTCACCACCAGACGAGCCGGTGGCAACCATAACCAGACCTCCCCAGATTATCTTAATAGGCAGCAGAGTTCATGACAAAGGAGGTGCTCTCTTAAGCAACCTGGACCCAATGATCAGTCCATCATTGAACCCTTTATGATGGTTAAGTGTGGGGAGGATTGCTGTTTCAAATATGAATTTGGAAAAGCTGGTGAAGCCCACTCTGCACAAAGTCTCACAGATGGAATAGATACTTGGACAGGTTCTTCTCTCCCAAAATTTATCTACTGTAGTTTTTATACATATTCCCAGTGATTTGATTGGCGAGGACCAGAGACAGGGTTTTTTGGTTGTTGTCCAAGCTCTTTGCCTCTGGAATGCCCTCCTGGAAGACTTTGCCATGGTCTCTCTCTTAGGGTTTTTAAGAAAAACAACTTTTTCAGAAATGCTTTTAAACTTTCTGCCTGTATCTAGGTTTTTTAAAATTTTCATACATTTGTTTTCAATTTGATTCCAGTTTTATTTTATTGTTAATTTTATATTAATTTTGCTTTACTGTATCTGTTTTATTGTCCATTATTATTGTGAGCTGAGCTGAGCAGTATTACACTGGAGGGATATAATTTTTAAAAATAATCAAACAGAATAATGGGAAGAAATTATGATGCACTTAGGGGCTGATCATGTTAGAAAGTCATATAAAATGCACCACAACAGCACAGTCACATTCATTATGCTTCAGGATAAACAGTTAATGGTTAAACTGCTAATTTTGAGGCACAATGGCTGTGATTGTGCTGATGATGGTCAAAAAACCTGCTAGTTTTAGAGCAGAGTTAAGGCCACCTCATTTTGGTTCGAACTCCACAAAACTGGGAATTGGGAACCTAAGGCTAATGCCTTAACAGACATGCCATGTGATCAGCAGTGATATTGGGCAATGCTACAACTTGCCCTCCATGCACCCAGACAATGTGAGGCATCTTCGCTAGTATCGGGCACTCAATCCTCCCCATCTTGAGTTGGACCTCAAAGACCAAGGAAAGTGTGGATACATGCAGGGTGAGCATATAATGTGTGACATTGCCCAACATCATTACTGTCATGTAGCACATCTGTTAAGGCACCAGCCTTAGGTTCCCATTTCCCAGCTTTGTGGAGTTTGAACCAAAATGAGATAGCCTTAATTCTGGTCTTAAACCAGCAGGTTTTTTGACCATCAGATGCCTGTGGTTCTTGAAAAGGAAATTTATCATTAGTGTTGACAGTCCAATATCCTTGCCCAAAGTAACATCTAGTGCTGATTCTAAAGAATTGCATTATATTTTATATATTTCTTAAACAGTGGTAGTATATCCTGCATTAAGTAGAGTGTTACAGTCATCATTGCGATATACTACAGTATGTACAGCAATATCTGGGGAGGTACACACAGAAGGCTGGGAAGTGTAGTACATCCCAGGACTTTTGCCATAAAACTCTGGGGGGAAAGACTATACTTCTCAGCATTCAGTGTGCACCTTCATAGATGGCACTGGGGCTCCTTAAGGGATCTGTTACTCTTAAAGTTCCCCCTTCTCCATGCTGGAAAAAGCACAGCACTGTATGTAGGTGGGAAGTGGCTCTCACATGTGAGGTTTTTGGGGGGCAGTGGGGAGGTTTGTGTGTGTGTGTGATTTTTTGGGTAAGTTTTAAATAAATGTTTTTTCAATATTCAAAAATCATGAAGACCACTGACCTATGGGTTTTTCCCACTGTAAAAACAAAGACTAGCCCCCCACCCTAACAAGGTCTTCTCCCTCTCACATAACACTAGAACCAGGGGTCATTCCATGAAATTGATTGCCGGACCAGCAAACGGAAGTACTTTTTCACACAACGCATAATCCACTTGTGGAATTCTCGGCCACAAGATGTGGTGACAGCCAACAACCCGGATGGCTTTAAGAGGGGTTTGGAAAACTTCATGGAGGAGAGGTCTATTGATGGCTACTAGTCGGAGGGCTGTAGGCCACCTCCAGCCTCAAAGGCAGGATGCCTCTGAGTACCAGTTGCAGGGGAGTAACAGCAGGAGGGAGGGCATGCTCTCAACTCCTGCTGTAGGCTTCCAGCGGCATCTGGTGGACCACTGTGTGAAACAGGATGCTGGACTCGATGGGCCTTGGGCCTGATCAAGCAGGGCTGTTCCTATGTTCTTATGTAAGAGATAGCCAAGAGAAGTTTGTGAGCTTGGAATTGTGGAAGTCAAGGGCAGTTTTCCTGTCAGCATTCTGGCAGTCGGGGGTGGGCAACTGGACCCTGTCAACTGTGAGGTAATTTTGAGGGAAGAGGGCATCACTCCAGGGCCGGACTGGAGGCACTGAGAGGGCAGTGGAATGTATGTGGAGAGGGCGCCGAGTTTTGAGCAGAATAGGTAATGAAGGGTGGGAGTTGGGGCGCAGGGGCGCCACACAGCTGGGGCACACCGGGAATATGCCCTGTTGCCCTGTGGGCCAGTCTGAGCCTGCATCACTCTCTGCCTGACAGACCAGTGGGGAGGGGGAAGAAAAGGGATGATGCAATCCTGTGAAGACTTCCTCAAATGTAAGCCTTTATGAACAGAGGCTTGAACTAATATATTCTTTATCTTTTTACTTAGACACAGTTAAGTAAGTGTGTAAGTGTGTGTGTGTGTGTGAGAGAGAGAGAGAGAGAGAGAGAGAGAGAGAGAGACTCAGACTGAGGCTTTTCTCATCTAACCATTTCATGCCTCCCCTTCCCCTGAAAATTCATATCCCATCAGTAATGGCATTGCATTCACAATAGCATCCATTAGCTAGCTCCCCTTGCAGAGTACTGGAAAAGCGTGTCAGCATTCTGGCTTTATTGCCATACTGGTCATGATCAGAATAACTTCACCAGCCATAGACTTTAATGGCACATGAAAACTTTAATAATTTTTAAATCACTGCTCAAAACCACTAAAAGGTACTCTTCGTAGGCAAGCCTGAACA
This sequence comes from Hemicordylus capensis, assembly GCF_027244095.1. Classification (NCBI taxonomy): domain Eukaryota; kingdom Metazoa; phylum Chordata; class Lepidosauria; order Squamata; family Cordylidae; genus Hemicordylus; species Hemicordylus capensis. Next base: position 64,889,991 of record NC_069659.1, on the reverse strand, counting down.
GAGTACATCAGTCATTTCAGCTGTGTGGCAAGCTCTGAAGGGGCCTGTGTTGCAAGAATTGAACATGAGTCCAATTGGATAACTTCCCCATAGGTATCAATGGGAAACTCAAAATGATTAATAACTGAGCATGAAGCTCTGACATTTGAGATGGTATTAAGTTGAATTAAATATTTAATGATATCTCATGATGATAGCATTAAGTGTGTGGACTTTCAAGAATATTGGTTCACTCCAGGGGTGTACCAAGATTGGAGTGGGCCCAGAGACAAGATTTTAAAATGGGCCCCTTGCTGCCTTCCTCTCCTCCTGGCCCCATGTCTCTGTTGCAGAAGAACATTAAAGACACTATATAATGTAATAGAGTGCAGCAGATTAACAGAGGATAGGAGACTACAGTTACAAGGTGTAAACAACAGCAGAGCCAAATAATACAACAGTATCAGCTTTGTGAAATAAAAGAGAGCAATTCATGCTTGCTACCACAAGACCAGCTCTCCTTCCCTTCTGTGGGTTCTAAAGGAAGCTTCTGTTCCAAGCTTAACAATTTTTGTCTGGGCTGTAGCATGGTGGGTTTAAAACACACACCAAACAATTATTTTTTATTTGTTCATTTAAAATGAACAGTAATATGATCAATAAAAATGCAGACAAAATTCAGTGTTAATATCAAAAAGGGCATATAAAATATCCATATCCTTTTGAACCGAAACATTTCACATCATATCATCTTTAACTGCTCTGATTCCCCTCCCTAACTTCCTTGCTGTTTCTTTTCTAAAAATCAGCCTCAGACAACACGTTCCCCTTAATCAGGAGGCAAATTCCACCTCCCTCCTGTCCTCTTGTAAAGGAGCATTTAGTACGAATTCCGTCATCTCTAAGCGACAACATCTCTTCCTCTGTTCTCACGGTCTCCCTTTGTACGGGGGTGGTGGTGATGGTATTTACTTCTGAGTAAGTTATAGAGGCTGTTCTGAGTAAGTTTGCTTAGGGTTGCAGCCTTCTTTGAGGCCACTCATTGTTTTACCTTCTAGCAGCAAAGAAACCCAAGAGTCCCAAAGGTTTCGTTTGGGATCTAGTCCACAAAAAGCCTATGCTCCCCTCCAAAAAGCTTTAATATCCAAGGTGCCACAAGACTTGTAGAGTGGTTTGTTAGATTTGCATACCACTTTTCGATCACTTTAAAGCACAAGTTACATTCTACATCTCCTCACCACCATTCCTTAACCCTCCTTATGTCCGATTGAGTTCATGTATTCCAAATCTCCTACAACTATAATTTACTTGGAGGGGTGGGGGAGGGGAGGGGATGTAAACAGAAAGTAGTCTGCATCTTCTTACGAGCTTATTATAATTATCATTACACACACACACACACACACACACACACACACACACACACACTTAGTGCCATCAGCTGCCTGAAGCAACAATATACTTGTGCCAGCCCTGCCTGCCTCAGGGATGGGGGAGAGAAAGAGCTGAGAAAGCAGCAGCAGCAGCAGCAGCAGCAGCAGCAGTGAGGGGACGGGATGGGACAGAAGGTCCCTGCAGAAGAAAAACACCTGGGGGGCGAGGAGCAATGTTGTAGGGATGTGCGCGGACTGGTCCAGAGGCCATTATAGAGGCCTATGAACCGGTTTGAATGTGGGCTGGTCCGGTGGCCCGACGCGGGGGGGGGGAGTGTCTCCCTTTAAAGGGGGGTTGCACTTACCCCTCCCACCACTTTCCCCCTGCTGGCGCTCCATTTTGTGGAAAAGTTTTTGGGATGGCAGCATTCCCCCCTGCCGCCCCTGCCCCCGTTGTCTGAAAATACTGGAAGTAGCTGTTGCGCATGTGCTCGCCGCAGCATGCGTACACCCGTTGCACATTGCGTGTGCACGTCATGCATGCAGCGTGCACATGCAACGTGCGACGTGCATGGCAGGCGAGCGCAGTGGGTGTGCACGGTGGCAGGCATATGCACAACTGTTACTTCTGGTATTTCCGGACAACAACGGGGTCAGGGGAGGCAGGGAGGAACAATACTGCCCTCAAAACTTTTTGGCAAAATGGAGCACCAGCGGGGGGGGGGGGAGCAGCAGGAGGGGTAAGTGAAACCCCCCCTTAAAGGGAGACCTCCGTGGTTCTGTGCACATCCCTATGTGGCCCTCAAGAAAAGGAGCTGGGGGAGGGAGGGAGGAGTCCTCAGGAGTAGTTGAAGGGAAGGAGGCGAGAGGTTTCCTTCCTCCACAAGGACATGTAGAATAAAAAATAAAAGCATGAGTGCTGCTGCCTCCTCCTCCTCCCTCAGCTTGCGCAGGAACCTGGACTTTCTTTCCCGGCCTGCGAGGCACCCAAGCAAGTACAGAGGGAAGGGCAAGGCGAGCTGCAGCCTGGAGATGGCGACACACAACATTCTGCGCAAGGCTTCTGCCTCACCTCACTCACCTGTTTTCAAGGGAGCAGGGAGGAGGAAACACACAGAAAGAGAGATAACAAAGTCTCCAGTACGGGCAGCTCTGCTCTTTCGCCACACTCGTCTCTGGCATGGGTGCCTCTTCCCTTCCTGCCACCGGCCCTGTCTGTGGAGAGAGGGCAAGGACTGGCCTTGGAGGCTCTGAGGAGTGCTGTGGGCCAGGAGACATTTGTCTTCCTTTCTCTTTTTTACGGTATGCCCCTGGTTCACTCATTGATTTTTAATGAATTTTTAAGTTTCTAAAATTGTTTAGAAGTGTCATAACTGCTTTGTTTCATTGTTACAAAAAGTCCTGGAATTTAGTTCTCCACTCTGTCCATTATTCAAGCCTCATTTGGAGGAAACTGCCCCTTGCCTTCATATAAAAAGAGTAGTACCCTCATTTTTTGCACCCATCATTCCAGAATAGCTGGTCAGGAAGTTCTCAAATTCATACGGGGGTAGAATATGATGATGGTAGCATTCAATGTGTGGAAGTCCAAGGAGATCAGTCCACCTGTTTATTTTTAATGAATTTATTTTTTAAAAACGTCATTAAAAATCAACAGATAGAATGAGCTCCTTGAACGTCCACACATTTAATTCTATAATCATGTAGTAACATCATGTGAAATGTGCCCAGTCATTTGCGATTTATTATTATTTAGTTTCCCATTGTTTCCTATGAATCAATTATCTTAGAGAGCACCTTTTTTTGCATGAGTCTCACCGCACGTTAAGATCATCTGAGGAGGTCTGCCTCCAGTTACCACCAGTATGTCTGGTGACTACTCAGAGGTGGACCTTCTCTGTAGCTGCCCTTGGGCTGTGGAATACACTACTGGTGGAAATCCATAGTTTGAATTCATTGGTGGCCTTCAAGAGGGCCCTTAAAACTTACCTGTTTGGCCTGGCCATCCAGGGTTTTTAAACTGTTTTAAATGTTTTGATTGTTAATGGCTTTAAACTGTTTCAAAAACAGTTTTGTATTGATTGTTTTTAAAATGACCGATTCACAAGTTTTGTTTTTACCGATGTGCACCGCCCAGAGCCGTTTGGATGGGGTGGTATATAAATGTAATAAATGGATAAATGTAATAAATAGAAATTATGATTTATGTAGGGAATTTGGGCACAACACCCCCTAGTAGTGGGGCATGTTCACTGAACACACAGTTGCTCATTTGCAGCTCCATCCGAGTCATTTCCAACAAATTATAAAGAAATATGTTAAGCCTAGATAATGTCTGTAGCTGTGGCAGCTTTTTATCAGATTGCTTTGAAATTAAGCACAGTTGTAGACCTAGTCAAGTAGACTATGCATGCCAAGTTTCAAGTTATTAGCTCAACAGTTGTCATAATTTATCAGCAATAGAATTTAGAGGCTTATAATAGGAAAGCTTTTTTTGTCGCTATTCATCTTAATTTCATTGATTGATTGATTGATTTAAATTTATATCCTGCTCTTCCTCCAAGGAGCTCAGAGCATGGGGGCACTCCCCCTAAGTAATGGGGCACTCCCCTTAATGCTTGCATATTGAATCCTGGCGGGTATATGTGTTCTGATGTGCCCTCGCTCCTCAGAAACAGCAAATCCGTTCAGATTCTGTTGTTCCGCTGGACTGAAAATTTCCTTCAGAAACACGTGTGTGGTGTGGTGGCAGATTGCAGTTTCTGGAAGGCACCTGTTTCTGTTCTTTTCTTAATTCTCTTACCAGATTTTGCAAGTTCAGTAGCATCCCAGCACATTCCAGTTTACAGTTTTCCTAGCCTCACCAGCAAATTGCAACTGGTCTGGAAACCTGTCAGGTACTTGGATTTGTCGATATCTGTGTCAACAAATAAACTCTATGGTTGCATTTTTGACATGCTGAAATTTTTATAGCTACACTTCCCCTTCCGGCTTTAATGTGGTACTGTGATCACATTTGAGGAACAGGTAAACACTCCCAGGAGTCTCCGCCCTCAGTCCGTACAATGGGAAGGATTCTCTCCACCTCCTCTCTCTATCTCCACCTGTTGAGTTCCTGCATATCATAAACTGTAGTAGTTACAAGAGCCCTATGGGAAATAAATACCCATCTCGTCACGACGTGTGGCACCTTAAATAGCATAGATTTATTGAGGCTTTAGGTTTCGTGGTGGACTATAGCGCATTTCAGTAGATACACGAAAAGTTATCCTCAGGGAGCAAGTGTGCACGCGTGTGCTGACACGACAAATGTAAACACTGGGTCAAATGACCATGACCTAAGTGCGAAAAGCAGAGTCCATGGCCATTTCAAGTCAAGCTTCAGGGCATATAAGAGGCTCTATACTGGTAACTGGTTGGTGCTAAAGACAGCCCCTCTGGGTCCATTTAGTAGGAGAGCAAAAGCAACAAGTACGTTAAACAGCAGAAAGCGGAGCGGGAGGGAGGAACAGGTCAGACCCTCCTCCTTCCCGCCCCTTCTCCGCCCTTCAGGAAGCGCAGAGGAGCAGCTTCTGCTGCTCACGCTGTAGTCCACGTGTCGCTCCCGGTGTCGAAGGAGCCTTGTTCCCTGGGCAGGTCGGTATAAAGCGCGTGCGAGTGAGCAAACGAGCAGCTGTTCGGCTCCCAGGAACATCTGCGTGCGCCCCCCCCCCCGCCAAGGCCGCCCGCTCGCTCCTAGGCGTCCTCCCGCCCCCTCGTAGAGAGAGGGAACAATGCTCTTTGGGGGCAGGGTATCTCTTAGCGCCGCCTCCTCCTCCAGCACCACCACCACAGAACTAGGGCTTCTCAGGGCAACAGCGGAGCAACGTGTAGTATCACCCAGCCATTCCTAATGCAGCTTTCTCCCCGCCCCTCACCCCTTTGTCTGCCATGCCCTCGTGTATGCCCGTCATCTTGCTTCTCAGCGTGATGCAAAGCTCAGACTTTCCCTTCGAACTTCGTCCTTGTAGTTGTCTAGCTCCAGAGCTTCCTAGTTCGTCGTCCTCCGCCCTCTTTGATGCGTTTTTTTTTAGCTACTACCACCCCCTTCATTTTTTTTTTAAAGGGCCGAAATGTGCGTTACTGAAATAATCTGACAAGAATGTCTACAGGTTGGGTGTGGGAGAGCGCGCCTCCCATTAAGGGTTCTCCCAACTGCAGCGTCTTTCCCGTGGACAAGTGGTTGCCGCCTTAACAATGATCTCGTCACCATGGAGATGAGCAGTGTTGTTTGCGACTGGGGGCTACCCTGCTGACATAAAGGCACATATTTAGCGCACCCTGTTTCAAATCTCAGTTCAAGTATCCGTAGTGATGTGGAGGTTGCAAATTCAGAAGTGCAGGCGCTCTCCATGACAGTCTCCCTGGCCATGCCCAGCCCAACACCAGAGAAGCCGGAAGTACCGGTGCTCCAGTGCCTGTGCGCCCCCCTAGTACACCCCCCCTGAGTATGAATTGCCCACGTGGCCTCCTACGGGTATTCTTTTTCCGCCTCCCATCTGCAGTATAAGGAAAATAACAATCCTTAAGCATTTTTGTAAGCATTATTGAAATAATGTACCCAATGGTATAGCCTGCAATCCTAAACCTGCTTAATAGAGTAAGAACCATTGAACACAATGAGGCTTACTTCCTATTTATTTATTTACTTACTTACATTTATATAACACCCCATCCAAATGACTCTGGGTGGTGGATGTATAGAATATGTATAGAGTAGTGATTCTTTTTTAAACTGCCCAGAGATGTAAGTTTTGGGCAGTACAAAAATATGTTAAATAAATAAATATGGAATGCTCAAAGGTGCTGTACAAATGCTATTAGTGCTATTAATTTTGGAAAATGTTAATCTATATTTCAAAACTCTGTATTTCCTTTAATAATAGTAATTGGTGTTGCTTATTTCAGAACATTTCCAAAGACAGATCAAAGGTGCATATTTTTCACTTTCCATTGTTATGAATTGGCACTTCCCAAATGTATGGAATGAACAACATTCTTCTGCCCCCCCCCCCCCCCCGGTTCATATTTGCATCTGCCTGTTTCTTTCAGCACTGCTTTCCTGAAACTCTTAAGTAGGTTTGAACTCGGGAGGGCATAAAGTGGTATCTATTAAAATATTTAGTTTAAGATGTAGCAGACAGGAAAGAGAACTCATGCTTTATGAATTAACTTCCCTAACCCAAGGGAGGACAGGTTGTTAAATGGCATGATGGTGACGTATGCATAATATTCTTGAGCTCCTTGTTTTTTTAAAAAAACACCTCAGAATGTTTAACATGATGTGTTTCTGTGGCATTGTTTATGGAACCTCAGTGGCTGAAACCAGCTGCTAAAGGACCGTTCTCTCCCAGCAGAGAGAATAGGAAGGTGGATTGAGGACACTAGGCAATTACCATTGTCACAGAAAATGTCATGGGATCTAAGGAAATCAGACAGCAGCGTTTTAAAAGCTTTAGCTCACAACCAACAAGCATTCAATTTGATAATGGAGCTTGAGGAGCTGGGGTGACCCTGCTGAGATGCCATTTCAGTTTTTCCAGATCACCCACCAGACCTAGAATAGTCTGCATTGTAGTGGTGAGTTTGTAGCAGGAGTTCTTGCTAACACTTGTAGCAAAAGCCCAGCTAAGACTGATTCAAATGTACATGTACATCATTCTGCATGCCATTTTCATCTGTGGAGAATGTATGGACGGAGTATATCCCTCATGGAGTTGCAGTTACTTTTCCTATCCTATGGCTCAGGTAATTTTGGGGTAACATGCAGAGGTTACTGACTTACACTTCAGTCTTAAATATAATGGGCAGCATACAGACAAAGACTTATGTGAGCAGAACACTTATTTTGTGCATATGGGGAGGAGTGGTTTTTGCCGATTCCCCCCCCCTTCTGCAGCTTCCTATTTTCAGTGGGCACAGGTTCTTGGGGTTGGCGGACCCTCAGAGACGTATTTCAGCAGGTACAAGGAGCTGCAGAGGAAAGGGTGGGGGATATTTGCTTTCCACTTTTTTGCATGAGTAAAGGTGTTCCTCCTGTGTGGGTTTTAGTCTGGATGAAACCCATTATTTGGAGTCCCATTAATTTAAGTGAGATGCAGCTCTAACTAGCTACGGTTTGTGGCAATGCAGCCTGTCCTACTTGTTTAGCCATAAGCCCCAGAAATTGATATGCTGTCTAGAAATTGGGCATTGGATTGCAGTCTTAGGTTGTGCAGCCTGATCCTAAGCAAGTTTACACACAGGTAAGTCCCTCTGGCTGACATACTCTGTGATGTTCTGTCTACCTTGTAATGTAGGCCTGCTCATCATAGGCCCCCTTGCTGATTTTGAACTACAGTTCCCATAATCCCCAGCCACAGTGACCAGTAGCCAGGGATTATAGGAACTGTTGGCCAATATCTGCAGGAGGGCTGAAGTTGAGCAGCCCTGCATGTAATGGAACATGCATGTAGTGCACAAGCAATTTTGTGCTTGTGCAAAACGCAAGAATCACACAAACACAATTCTGCAATATTTATTTATTTTATTTTACATATTTTTATACTGTGATATATATGGCCATTCATCCAACAACTGTGTTTGTGTACTACTTGCATTTTGCACAAGAGTACTGCTGTGCAATTGTACACACATTCAGTTACAATGCAGACAGAATGTTGCTCATGTCAGCCTTTTAAGTTCACAGGGACAACCCCAAAATAGCCTGCACTCCAATGCACACATATGAATAAGTCCCATTGGGACTTCTGAGTAAACATGTAAAAGATCAGGCTGTTTAATTTCTTTGTTACATATCCAGGATCATGCCCAAGAAAGGAGGGAGACGGGCTGGAACTCAGAAAGAACAACATGTACCATGCAAACAAGCAAAAACAGATACATGTCGTCCTTTACTAATGAAACATGATCACCCAGAGAATGTATTTGAGAGCTTGATCTTTCCTATCAAACAAGATGAATTTTGGAGAGAATACTGGGAGAAGAAACCACTGCTCCTTCAGAGGAATGACCCCTCTGTGGCGTCATATTATCGGTCTCTGTTTCAGTTGAGTGACCTGAAAGCCTTGGTCAACCAGGGTTTATATTATGGAAGGGACGTTAATGTCTGCAGATGTGTGAATGGGAAAAAAAAGATTTTTAACAAAGATGGCAAAGTCAGCTATGTGGAACTGAAGAAAGACTTTGATCAGAAAAAGGCTACAATACAGTTTCATCAGCCACAGAGATTTAAGGTAAGATTCAGCACTTTTTTGTGTTTTTTTGCAATGGTAATTTTTGACTGCTGGTGTGGGCTTGTCCTCCACCTGAGTTCAGCGCAAGTGGCTCTGTTACTTCTAAACTGATTGTGAGAAGCCATAGTCTCTCTTCCCATGTTGTATTCTGTATTTAGGCCTACTAGATACACAGTTAATCTATGTGATATTATTATGGGAATTTTGAGTTCAACTCATTGAACTATGCAGAATCAACACATCTGTAGACAGTTTACCAATTCTATAGAAAGATGTACAGCTGAGGTAGAGGATGTTGACAAATCATGAGGGGTCAAGGTATGGGACGAAACAGGGTTACTCTATGCTTTCTTGGGATATACCCTCAGTAGAGGGATTGCTCTGATCCCAATCTAGGAGCATGCTGCTTCTTTGAGGCAGGCTGCCACCAGTTGAAGACTAATCTAAAGCCACTGACCAGGCTTAGACACAGCTTCAACAGCTTATAACTGTCTGGCTTGGGACTTACAGACATTGTGCAGCCAGAGTCCACACAACCCAGGTTTAGACAACAATATATTATTCTGAAAACAACTCAATGGCTGCATTCAGACATTGCACGAAACCGTAGTTACAGGTTACTGGCAAACCTGTAACTCCAGTTTGGTGTGATGTCTGAATGCATGCAACCACAGCTTCGCAACCAAACAATTTACTTCTGTTGGATGGACCAGCCTGGACTGATCTAAAATGATGATTGGTCAAATTGAATGCTCTATAGGAAAACCCTGTAGACAGGGTTTTGTTCTGTCATTATTGCCTATTTAAATGCAGAAGGGTGAGTTTGTACAGGTGTGTTTGTGGTCTCGGCACCTGCAGTTTTGCATATCAGCGGTCAGGAAATTGAGACCCAACCTCATTATTTGCGGATACAAAAATAGTTAAAATTCACCTATCCTGGATGGTCGGAAATGACCTCTGAGGTCATTTCCAGCCACCATTTTGCTGAAAGAAGGCATTTTGTAGCTCTTGGTTTTAAAAAAAAATTACCACCATGATTTTTCATGGAAAATCTGTGGAATTCAGGTTTTGGAGGCATTGCTGGACACCTGGAGAGCATGGCACAATATTTCATTTCACTTATTTCTGCTTTTTAATTGCTGTTTTTGCCCCCCCTTTTAATCTCCAGGAACTTAACCCTCCCAATTCCCATTGACTTAAGGTCTTGTTATCCACAGTTTCGTTAACCGTAGTTGTAGCCAAGAATGGAACCCCAATTGATGAGGGCCACCTGTATTGATAATCCTCTTTATAATAAACTCTGTTAGCTGTCCCATAACTAATTGATCTTTAAGGAGATCCATGGTCCTTCATAACTGGGTTGTATGCATGTGCAGAAGCCTGTGCAGAAGAGTCACAAGCTCCTTGAGGCACTCTCAGTCTTGCCATCTTGCGCTCATGGCCTGTCATTATTTTATGTGGGAAAGAACCTATTCCTCTCATTTCCTTTGTAACCGGTGCGCTAGCTGCTTCAGGAAGGTTTCACTCTTTGTGGAGAGAAAATTGTTTTTCCCCACTGTAATTGGAGCCCATCCTTGGATATAGGCTTGTGTACCCAGCATGTTTCAGGAACAGATGGGATATTAATGCAGCAGATTTCCTTTCAGCTGTAGGTGGAGCCCCAAAGCCCCAGTTCCTGTCTCATCTTGCTTCAGGCAACAGCATATAGAGAGAGCTCATCAATTTGGTAGTATTAAGACTAGTCCTTCTGTCTTCCCTTCTCCTACTCCCTCCACTTTCCTTTCCTGTGTGTGTGGGTGGGAAGGGAGTCACAATTCTTGTTAAACAAATTCTAAACAACTTTTTAAAGTTTGCAATTTGATCTAATTGGTGTTTTGTTTGTTTGCTTTCATCTTTGTTTGTTTGCTTTCATCTTTGTTTCTCTCATGGACCAAGCTCAAGCAGCCGAAGCCCTACTGGGCTCTGTGTCAGAGGGTCCACCCTCAGAGGCCCTGATTCCCCACTTATTTCAACCTATAGCCAAACAGAAGTGGTCTCCTTCTGCTGCTCCAACTGAAATGGATGCGATAGCTCCTAACTCTTCTGCCCTGGCAGTTAACGTAGAGCCAGCCAAGAGCCACAAGAAGGCCAAAAAGGAAAGAAAACACTCGCTGCCAACCACTCCACAGTTGCCTTCTAAGCCATGAAAAAGAAAAACAAACTCCTGATCACTCAGCTGAGTGAATGTCTCTTAATGCAAGCAATCTGCTAGCAACGGCAGCCTTGTCGTATCCGTGCCTACTCGTCCACAAGAATGCAAAGACTAAAGCGGCTGGGGTGGGTGCCATTCTATGGGTGCCATTAAAGCATTCTACCGCCTATGATTTTACTATCTGGCTCCATCTTGGGGGAGGGGGAACCGGTAACCCCCCCCGCCCCGTCCAGCCAGCAATGCCAAAGACACCTAGTGAGGGGTAGCAACTTAGAACCAACCCAGCAGTCCTGGTAACCGTGAATAGCACTGGCATGGGACTTACTCTCCAAACTAGCCTTCCCATCTTAGAGATATCTCCTCTTGGTTAAAAGAATTTATTGCAAAGGAGTTTCACTCCCTCCTCCCTTTCATTCCCTCTGCCCCTCCTGCTATCCCTCCTTGACACTCCAGGGCCCTTTCCAAACCCTTCCTTTCGTCTTCCCTTGACTCTAGTCCAGTCTGCAAGGCCATTCCTGTTGGGGAAAGGGGATGCTTTATTCCTAGAGTGCCCTGCCATTGCAAAAGGAAAGCAGAGCCTTCTTTCTCTTCTTCTTCTGAGATTACTCCCAAAAGACCCCCACCAAAGGACAACTCCCCTACCCAACCCTCCACCAATCCACACCCCATTCCCTAGAACCCAGTTCTGATGGCTCCTCCACCCACTCAACCTCCCTTGTCTAATGACTTCCTCTGAGTCAGAGGATGGGGAAATTCTGACGAGGAGACTGGTACTCTGCCCTCTAGTTCCAATAGACTGTTTCAAGCCGCTGGCTTTGAAATTTTGATGGCAAAGGCTAGGAGAACCATTAAGGCAGTAACCGCACTGGAAATTCCTGTGCACGACCAAGGATTAGATGAAAAGGTGTTCCCATCCACCTCTACTTCATCTCCCTCAGTACCGTCCCCTCCCCTCGTTCATGCCACCATGCTTGCTGATTGGGCCTCCCCCTTTCCCCATAAACCGGTCATCCCTTTCCTTGACAAGCTTAATTCCTGTGGTAGATGCCCCTGTACCACAATTTGTATTGGGGGCCATTATGAGTAAAGAAGGGGAGGAGCAATTAAAAAGAAGACAAGAAGTACAAATTCCTTCTGAGAAAAACCCATGATACCTCTGCTATGGAGGCATATGTGTTTTTATTCAACATTTTAATGCTGTTAAACACAGCATTAAAACACATGAAATCACAACACACACACACAATTTAAGCCACCTTTATTGGATGAGGCATAAGGAGGAAATTTTGGCTTCTCTTTAACTTCATGTCTGGTGGTTACTTCTTGTTTCTTTTGTCGTTGAGTTGATATGATATAATCAAATTTGTGCCTAGCTTGCTGACATGTTTTCAAAGTAATGTATGTATCAGGGGTATGTTTTAATATGTCAGCGGACACCGTGCACAAGCAGAGAAAGAGTTGAGAAGAGAAGGAGTAGATGCTTTAGCACAGCTAACTCTTTCTTCCCTATTCTCCTATTGTCTTTTTCTTTAATTTAATTAAAGGATGAGCTCTGGAGAATCCAGGAGAAGTTGGAGTGCTACTTTGGCTCCTTGGTTGGATCAAATATTTACATTACTCCTCCGGGCTCCCAAGGCTTGCCGCCACACTATGATGATGTTGAGGTAAGAAGACACACAATTGCCTAGAATTTTCCTGGTCACAATTGTTTTTAAGGGTAGAAATAAAGTGAATTTTTGTAAATAATTATTGTTTCCCCATAACAAATGGTGCATATATATGTAGATTCTGTCTCTATTAAATAAAATGCACAACTGATGAGGATATTTTTAAAATAAAGAACTAACTTGAAACAAGTTCTTTTGTTTCTTAGGTTAGCTGAAGGTCTGAGGATCTGTTGTAATTCTTGATGCTCATTGACTTGTGGTCCTTGTAGGTCTTTATCCTACAGCTGGAAGGAGAGAAGCACTGGCAGCTCTACCAACCTACTGTACATCTGGCTCAAGAATACAATGCTGAACCTGAAGACAGAATCGGGACTGCAACATATGACTTCTTATTAAAGGTACTAGTATTTAATACATAACCCTTCAGTTCATAGTTGACCTATAGAGAAGGGTAGGTTTCTCTTAGAATTCAATATAATTTCTTCAGTGCAGGTGAGGAAACTTGTCTGTCCTTTCTAGATTGTAGAGGGAGGGATTAGTTATCTTGCTTGACAGGGATTCTGCTCCTCTGCTTCCACTCACTTTACCAGCTTCTTATGATCCTCTCGTATACTAAGAGAATGGGAGGGTGTGTACTGGGCTGGTGGAGTTGTGATGCGGTGGCAGGCATTCTGAGGGCTTGTTAAATTCAGACAGTGTTGTAAATTTTTGGTCAGTTGGCAGCCTTTTATCTATCCATTGTTAAACCCCAGGGATAGCCTGTAAATATACACATTGCCATGAAGAATAGTCACAATACAGTAGATTTAGTTTTGTTACTGGTTGAAGTGATTTTGCAGTACAGCTCTGCATGAAATTGGGAGGGTTATTGTGACATGGCAAAATAGTATATTTAGCTGTTTGTTGAGCAAGTAATTTTTCTCTCCTTTGCAAGTACAGCAATATAACCCTTAAAGTCAAAATAATTATTTTGTCTGACTCGTTCTCATTCTCTCCCCACCCTGCTTCAAGCCAGGAGATTTTCTATATTTCCCAAGAGGAACCATTCATCAAGCTGACACACCTCCTGGGGTATCTCATTCTACCCATGTGACCATCAGCACTTGCCAGAACAAGTAAGCATCCTGCATTACCTTCTTAGTATAGTTTTCTTGTCAGTGGTTCTGTACTGGCCAAAACTGCATGCCAAGTGAACAGACTGAAGTATGTGTTCCATATTATATCTTGTGCACTGGAGGGCTTAAATATGCCTGCAGTTGATTTGGTTGTTGGCCCATCAACACGGATTTGCAACTCTGGTGTCTTGCTGTTTGGTACGCAGGTTGCTGTGGTTTATAGATCAGCTTTTATCAATTTATATCTGCCGTGTAGGTTATACAATTTTGGGGGGAAAGCTAGGATCTTGCCATGCTGATCTGTGCTTTTGCTATATTATATTCTGTGTAGGGCAGCCCTTGAGGGGTTGCCCGCCCTTAGCCACCAGCTCTGTCAGTGCATGGGATATGAAAAGTTGTCATTGGAAGCACAGCCTTTACATAGGATTGGCAATCTGGTCAATTAACCAGTCATCTGTCCATGAAGGTCACCGTAGTACATGGGCAGGGTCATGTGGAAGTAGGTGATCCTTCTTCTTCCAGTCTTCTGAATTAATGAGTTCAAGATTCTTAAAGTAATTATAAGCCAACATTGACAAATATCAAAAAAATCTGTGAAAATGATAGTGGATCAATTACTGTTACACGTGTGGCATGTAGGTAGTCTCAACTTTATTTATTTATTGTGGTGTTTGGGGAATGTTTTGCTCTTTCCAGTTTTAGAAAAAAAGAACAGGCAACAACAATTTATATACTGCTTTTCAACAAATGTTTCCAAAGCGGTTAACAGAGAGAAATAATAAATAAATAAATAAATAAATAAATAAATAAATAAATAAAATGGTAATGAAATTAATCCAACATTGATTGATTGATTGCATTTCTATACTGCCTCATACAAAAAAGTCCCTGGGCGGTTCACAATCTAAAAACCATTAAAACACTGACACATTACATTTAAAATAACCAAAAGTGGAATTTGTGATCTTTTCTGCTAATTAGTATAGCTTTAATGTTTTGTATTTTTAGTGCATTTTGTGATATGTATTTTATGTATGAATTGTTATTGCTAACCAGTTTGTACTGCATTGCAGACAGGTGGGATAGAAATCTAAATACCCCTAACACAGGGCATGACTGACCTTTGGAACTAAAAACACACGTAAAGTAATGAGGAATACTACAACTGTTTTAAAAAATGAGCTATGAAAGCTAGGAATATTACCAGTTAATGAAGTTGTATTTTCTATGTTAAAAAAAAAAAAAAATCAAAGCTGCTTGTAATTAATAGGGATGTGCACGGAACCACAGAAGCGTGGTCTGACACTGGGGGAGTGTGTCTTTAAGGGGTTGTGGTGGTAGTACTCCCCCCCCCCGCTCTTCCCACTCCGGCGCTGGTGTTTCTAAAATCGTTCTTGGGGCGGCAGAGTTCCTCCCTGCTGCCCCTACCCCCATCATTGTCTGAAAAGCGTAAAACTAGAAAGAGTTGGCAGTGTGCACGCGCTTGCCAGCGGCGGAGACGAGTGCGCGTGTCGCAAAGGGCGCATGCGCGCTGCCAGCTCTTTCTAGTTTTATGCTTTCAGATGACGGCGGGGGCAGGGGCGGCAGGGAGGAACTCTGCTGCCCCAAGAACGATTTTAGAAACACCAGCAGTGTGTGTGGGGGTAAGTACTACCCCCCCTTAAAGACACACTCCCCCACCCTGCTGGACCACCGGAATTCAGGACCGGTCCAGAGGCCTTTTCTATGGCCCCGGACTGGTTCCGTGCACACCACTAGTAATTAACAATCCGGCTAAAACAATAATCAGATAAAAGCAGCAGATAGATGTAAAAAAAGGGGGAAGACCATTCAATTAAAAGCCTTGAAGAATTAAAGGGTCTTTTAATCTGACATCTCAAGGACACCAGTGTTCATTATCCATCCACTTGTGTGGGAAGAGGTTCCCATTAATGTGACATCCATCACTAGTAAAAAAGTTGTCTCCTCAGTTGTCACCTGCCTAACCTCTGATGGCAGGACAACTAGAGGAAGGCCTTCAAAGCAGTTCTTAGAGACTGGGCAGGTACAAATGAGAGATGGTGGTCCTTTTCATGTGTCTGCTGAGGTTGCCCTGAGTCATTAAAATATTTGTAGTGGTCATCCAAGACAGGAATACATAACTGGTGTGCCTGTGTAATCTTTGTTAGTTTAGAGCAGGGCTGTAGAACTTTGGCCCTTGGACTACAACTCCCATCATCCCCAGCCACAGTGGCCAATAGTCTGGAATTATGTGAATTGTAGTCCAGCATCTGCTGGAGGGCCAAAGTTGTGTAACTGTGGTCGAGCAATTTAAACAAGCCATTGTAAGGATGCTGGGCTAGATAGGCAGTCAGTTTGACTCTCTTGCAGTTTGTTTTTGTGTTTTTATTCCTGACAAGAAACATTACTCTGGATTTAGTACCTTTTGACTTGTTTTCTATGCAACAGCTCTTGGAGAGATTTCTTGTTGGATGTGTTTCCCGGACTTGTTTTGGATACAGCAAAAGATGATGTTGAGTTTCGGAAGAGTATACCAAGGCAGTTACTGATGGTAAAGATACTCTGTGGGGTAAAATCATGTAGGGTATACCTGCTCTCAGAGGAAAAGTTCATAGCCTCAATTTTAAGCACAGAATAACTCCCTTGATCTCCATTAAAGGTAAAGTGTGCCATCAAGGCGATTTTGACTCCTGACACCCACAGAGCCCTGTGGTTTTCTTTGGTAGAATACAGGAGGGGTTTACCATTGCCGCCTCCTGCATAGTATGAGATGATGCCTTTCAGCATCTTCCTATATTGCTGCTGCTTGATTGGCAATCCCTTGCCAGCAGGGATTCAGCAACCTTCTGCTTGTTAGTCAAGCATTTCCTCACTGCGCCATTTAAGGAGTTTTTAAAAGTTATACTCGAAAGAGGTGTTTGGCCTTGTTTCTTAGCAGCAGATCTTATAAACTTGTGAAGGTCTTTTAAAAACTATCTTATGGGTAAAACCAGCACATTGGCAAGTCCTGACATTCTCCCACATTTTTCCTATGTGAACAGCATTATTTTTCTTGCTTGATCATCTGAAATAAAGCATAATATACATTTTGCGCTGAAATAACAATAGAAAGTCTAATGTTTTTGATCATGGGTACACAGCTTATGGCTTGTAAGGTACCTGCAGAGTTTTGTTAGAGAACTTTTAATAAAGATATCTAATTTTCTAGCCTTCAAGATTGTGCCAAGAGTGACAAATATTAAAGGCTTAGAATATGTAGAAAGCAAGCTCAAATACATGGCTTTCAAATCTTATTATTTCTCAGCTAATTCCAAGAATATAGTCATATGGAGGAGCTATGAAAACAGAAAGCTGCTTCATACCGAGTCAGACCATTGGTCATAAGAACAGCCCTGCTGGATCAGGCCCAAGGCCCATTTAGTCCAGCATCCTGTTTTGCACAGTGGCCTACCAGATGCCGCTGGAATCCACAAGCAGGAGTTGAGGGCATGCCATCTCTCCTGCTGTTACTCCCCTGCAACAGGTACTCACAGGCATCCTGCCTTTGAGGCTGGAGGAGGCTTATAGCCCTCCGAATAGTAGCCGTTGATAGACCTCTCCTCCATGAAGTCATCCAAACCTTTCTTAAAGCCATCCAGTTTGTTGGCTGTCACCACATCTTGTGGTCCATCTTGCTTGATATTCTCTATGCTAGGACTGTAGAACTCTGGCCCTCCTGTGGATATTGGACTAAAATTCCCGTCATACCTGACTATTGACCACTGTGGCTAGGGATTATGGGAGCTGTAGTCCAAAACAGCTGGAGGGCTGAAGTTCTGCAGCCCTGGTTTACACTGACTGGCAATGGCTCTCCAAGGTTTCAGGCAGGAATCTTTCCAGCTCTACCAATAGATACTGGGGATTGAGCCTGGGACCTTTTGCATGCAGAGCAGATGCTCTTCCACTGAGCTCCCAATGGGGAGTTGAACCCAGCATTTTCAATTTAGGTTACAACATGTTAGAATAACTACAATGCATCTATCACTTGTGATTTGATAGTCATATTCCTGATGATAAGCAGATAATGCTATATGTGAGAGAAATGCACATTGTG
This sequence comes from Hemicordylus capensis, assembly GCF_027244095.1. Classification (NCBI taxonomy): domain Eukaryota; kingdom Metazoa; phylum Chordata; class Lepidosauria; order Squamata; family Cordylidae; genus Hemicordylus; species Hemicordylus capensis. The sequence goes on along the minus strand of NC_069659.1, from coordinate 64,872,299 downwards.
AGCTCTATGTCACCCAGTGTATTTTCAGTGTAGCATTTGAATATATGTAGCTTGGTCAGTCTTGCCTTCCTAAACCTTATTTTGTAGAAACAAAGGTTCAAAGGAATGCTTGCTAGTATCAGAAGTGACTTCTCTTTACATTTTTGTTCTAGAACCTCAGGTTTCAAAGTAGCTTGGCCATTAGTATCTGTAATGCCTGGAGCAGGGGTTCCCAACTGGTGGTACTCCAGATGTTGCTGAACTACTGCTCCCAGCATCCCCAGCTACAATTCATTCAGTTGTAGTTCAGCAACATCTGGAGTATCACAGGTTGGGAGTCCCTTGCCTGTAGAATTCTGGACCATTTTTTCTAGGAACCTAGGGTCTTGTTTCCAATTGTTAGCATGGATGCTCTTTGTTGTCTTTCTTCAGAAGGTAGATTTGTCTGATTCATCCAAACAATTAAGTGGCTTCCTGAGATGCCTTGCAGACCGTCTGGAAAATGGCAGAGAACTGAAATCATCTGACATGAAAAAAGATTTTATTATGAACAGATTGCCTCCCTTCTCAGGAACTAGCTTGGACTCTTTGCCTCCAGGTGACATTTAGTTTATTGTGGGTGCTTGTTGTAGAGGGCGGAAAAATATTTTGTTCCATAGATATAGCAGTATTATATACCAATTAAGTTTACACAACCTCATAGAGAAGGTAACATGTAGAAAATAGGGATGTGCACGGAACCGCGGAGCTGCGGTCCGGCACTGGTGTGGGGGGCTCTTTAAGGGCGGAGGAGGGTGTACTCCCCCCCCCCGCATTTCCCCTGCTGGCATGTTCGTTTCGAAAAGCTTTTGGGGCGGCAGGATAGCTCCCTGCCGTCCCTTCCCCCAGTTGTTGGCAAAAGGCTTCAAAAAGAACATGCGCGTCACAGAGACATGACGGACCACCGGACTGTCCTCATGTCCGGACCGATCCGGAGGCCTTCAGAATGGCCTCCGGACCGGTCTGGGCTCATCCCTAGTAGAAAGGTGCAAAAAGCTAGTGCTGATATTACTAGTGCTGTGCATTGCATCAGACCAATAATGAGGTCTGAGGCAATGCAAGTCCTATCTCCGATATTGGTAGACTATTGGATACAATACTGAATCATAATGGTATTTTATCAAAGGCCTTTTAATGAAGATCTGGCTTCTCTGAAGAAATTGGCTGCCTTCTGGGTGGCTGCCCTCGTGGTGTTTCAAATTGCCACCAGTCTTGCCCTGGTCTTGCCCAATAATGCACTAGGAAAGGACAATATTATGATATTGTGTCCTTTCCTAGCACAATATAGGGTGGGACCAGAGAAGGAAAGGCAGTAGTTTCAAACACGGCTGCTGCAGCTTTCCAAAAGGCAGCCAGTTTCTTCAGAGACACTGGCCCTTCATTAAAAGGTAAACACACACACCCCCACACCCCAATTCAGATGCATCAAGCCGTTAGCGATTATTGGCTCGACGCGATCTAGATCATTCCCTATGTCGTACATGCAATGCAAGAATAGCCTGGATCATTATCAGGCAAATGGTTCGACCCATGCACAGCCCCGGACATTGCATGTCAGAAGCCTTTTGTAGTGGATTAAAGCCTCTGCCTCAGAGCAAGCTCACGTGAGGGAAAGACATGCTGCATCATCCCTGCTGAGCTGCTTGGCTAGGCTTCTCCTAAAACTATCCTGTATTATCAGTAGGTTCAAAATGCTGCTGCCATCACCCCTCTTATCAACAGAGCTTGAACCTCCCTGGGCTTGGAGTGGAATCCCAGGGAAAACTCTCTTTATTTTGCTATTGGTTAAGTACAAAAATCTTCCACGTACAAGCCTGCACATGGTGAGAAAACTGATAGTTTCTGTCCATTTGAGGTTGTGTTTTCACCCATTTGCCCCCCGCCCTCCTGAGTTAAAAACCAACTTGGAGAGGCTTGCAAAAAGAAAAGAACTAAAAAACCCAGTTTTATTCAATTACTACAGACTGCTTCTGTCTGAGACTTTCTCAGCTTTTAAATTCAGTTAAAAGTATTTAGTAAGTTACAAAAATAGGTTGTCTTTATACATGCTTAAATGTTTATAGAGCCTTTTGCAACACCCTAGGTAGGATGGGTGTAGGCTACTGTTTCTTATTTTAATTAAGTTGCAGATAAACTATAATAAAATAGTATCAGGAATGTGCAAAACACATTCACCAAAGAAATATAACTTCCCTGACGCAAAGTCTGACTAAACAAACTTTCCCCTAGACTAACCTTCCCTTCCCCCTTGAACTCACCAAACTCCAGGTAAGAATTCAAGCTTCCTGCCCTCCCGTCTTTCAAGGATCTGCAGAGTTATTCTCCTGTAACCAACCTCCATGGCCACATGTCCTCCTGTGCACCTCCCGCCTAGCTTCTTCTCTAACAAAGATCTCTCCCTGGCAACAGCTCTCTAGGTCCCACCTACCTGGTGTGCTGAACCCTGGAGTTCACCAGCCTGTCAGTCAAGATAAGGTTCACTTCCAGTTAACTCTTTAGCGGGAGGGGAGTCTGATCACAACACCTTTATTTTTCATATTTCAGTTAAGGTCTGAAAAGGCTGTCCATGGAAGATCTCAGCAGCTCTTTTGGAAATAGTCCCTGCGATTTTCCATAAGTCTTCCTTCAGATGCTGTGCTACTTGTACAACTAGACCACTTATGTAATCAGTTAATAACAGGCGTTAGCCAGCTGCAGTAACATCTGGACAAGCTTTTAGTTGAGAGACAGAAGCAGCAAAGGTTGTCTGGCTGTTTCTCTGAGGTAATGTGATCACTCTTCCCTGAATAGGTGGAACACTACCAAAAGTAAACAGCATAATCAGGTTACAGTTTAAAGACTACATAGTAATTACAGTGGAACCAGAAGACAACCCCTTGGTGAGTACAGAGGAAGTGCCTCAGAGACTGGCTTTCAGTGTTGCTTTCTGTGTCACATTGAATGTGTGCTATTTTTAGACATCTTAGTTGCATCCCACAGCACATGAGGATTTGTCATGGCATTATAGTGACACTGTTGCTTTGAGTAAAGGGAACCAGTTCACATTCTGGAGTTTTAATAGCTAAGCTTGAATTTTTTTAAAATAAATATACCCAATGCTGGCCTTAGTTCAGGAATTCACTTAACAACTTTGGTAAAACTACCCACAAAAGGGGTGAATGATGTGGTGTCTGGATGAACCATAACTATGGAGGAGAGAGATTATTTTTGAACTGAAGTACTCTTCTGTTGTTTAACTGATAGTTACAACTTTGTTGTTCTTGTTTCTCAGGATGATACGCACAAAGAAATGGTTTATGTTTATCACTCTTTAAAGAACAAAAGGCAAGCCCACATGATGGGGGATGAAGACGTGAGTGAGGAAGGAATTCCAGAGGTTGGTTTTTCAGGATATTGTTTTTTTGGCAAGAGCTAAAGGTATTGTTTTGCAAAACCATTTTATTTTCTGATGGCCAACAAAATAAAGCTTAAAATTCATTAGTGTTCTCTCCTTTTTAGAGAGGGTGCATGCCTGCTGCTTTATAAAGCTTTGTGCTTTTTGGAAGCATTATTTCTGGTATGTGCTAATATTAGTCTAGCTAATGTAAACCAAAACTATTTAAAGCTTGTCCCAGATGTAAAGGTATTGGGTTGTAAATGTTGCCTCACTCAGCTGGCTTTTAAGAGTTTATTTTTTATTATCCTCCCTTCCAGAAGTGAATACAAAAGGGTTGAGAATAACAAACATAGAACATACGCTTTCTTTCTTGCATGTGTTGGTTATATTTCAGAAAAGTGAGCTCGTCATTATGTGCTCTTGTATCTCAGCAAATATTCATACACAAAGCTGCCTCCCCCCACCCTGGGAGTAAAGATAATTTGCAACCCTGTTTTTTCTCTTAAGTCGTATATCTGCAGATTCAGTGTAGTTGCAGAATCCTTTTGTCTGCCCTGAGACCAACATGAAAGGATTTTAGTTAGTTGATAGAGCAAGATCAACTTACATGTATAATCAAATTGTTTGATTGTTTTATGTCAATGTACCAAGGAACTTTTTTAATGTACGTTTCCCCATAGTGGGCAGGTTTAAAAAAATATTTATTTTAAGTGAGCCATGTGACAAGTCAGTTCTGGATTTAAAGGCTGTGTGGTCTCTATCCAACAGTATACTTTGGAATTTCACATATAGCCAAGATGATACTGTCTCTGTTTTCATATGCATGAAAGCAGGCACGACTTTTCCTTACTGTTCATACACACTGTGGGATGGAATGACCAGGACACACCAATAGTTTCTACAGTAATTACCTGCACCAGGATGGCCCATTCCTATCCTGTGGTGATAGAACAATTATTAAAACCTTAAGACACTAGGTTTGCTCTGATCATAACGCTGCAGCAAGGGCCTCAATCTGATTGGGCCCTCATGCACAACTTCTAGTTAGCATAGACATTTGTAATGAATGTTTATGGTGAATGATGTTCATCTGCATAAGAGCAATCGTTAGTAGGCCAAGGTTATACATTGGCATAGTACTTTGTAAAATATATTTAACTAGCTGACCCTGCACAGAGCATCTGTGTGCTAGTTGGGGCCAGCCGTAGCGCCCCCCCCCCCAAACCTGCTTCGCCCGCTGCCTGCCCACCTCCTCACCACCATTATTTCTCCCTGCCACCTCCCATCTCCTCCTCAGGCCGGCGGGGCTTCGCCCACCGTCCACTCACCTCCTCACCACTGCCATTATTTCTCGCCGCTGCCTCCCGCCGGACGGCCCCCTCCTCCTCCAGCCGCCCACCCACCTCTCCTCGCTGCCGCCATTATTTCTCTCCACTTCAATGCTGGAACTCTTGCGTGCTCTTGCGAGAGTTCCTCCACGCATCTGGCTAGTCCGGCTAAGAGTTAATTATATAGATGCTTCGTTCAATTTCATCTAACACTTTTTTCTTTTTTATAAAGACTCGGGGATTACGATTTCCTGTCTCTCATATGGATGCGCTGAAGCAAATTTGGAATTGTGATACTATCTGCGTCAAGGAACTGAATCTTGTATCAGATGCAGAGAAAGAGAACTTGGTATTATCATTGTGGAGTGAATGGCTAATTGAAGTCATCTAAAGGCATAATCCAGCCAAAGCTGAAGCATTCTTAGATTTCAGTGGGAGAGTTAAAGAAGAATATATTTACATCTCTCTATTGACATAAAAGGGACAATACATGCTCCAGCCAAAATTAAGCACTTATGTTAGTCATTGTGTTGGAAGGCTGAAATAACCTCTTAGATAGTCAAAGGCTCTTCTTACATATACTTCTTGTACATGTAGAAAAAACATGAAAGATATTTGATTGTATGTTCCAAAATGCCAGATAGTCTCAGGGTTTATTTTATGAACTGAACAATAATCATGTCTAAAAAATGAGGATGACACTGCTTGATTAAGAGCATACACCAAGTTGTAAAACCTCTGCATGGGCCTTATGTAAGTGAAAAAGACAGTTAGACCATGGAAATGGAGTTGTATGCCCTATTTTGTAAGGTATGAAGCTAGACTAGATTAAAGTTATAGACCCCACATTCCTATATTCTCATACATTTTATTTTCTTTCTGCTTGGTAAAATGTGCATTTAATTACTTTAGGAATTGTATAAAACTCACTTTTTTGAATAAAGCTCTGCCCTCTCCCCTCTGCCATATATGATCTCCTCAAAGGAAAATATTAGTAAAGGAAGTGTCATGGTATAACTGACCTACATTCATGCCAAGAAAATGCTTTGTATAATGAAGATTAAGATGCAGGTGGGGGAAGTGTCTTACACAATATTTCTCAATCTATGACAAATCATGCTGAACTATCTAGGAGTTACTATTCAAGGTATAACATAGTAAAGCAGGCTAATGCATAATTGATATTGTCTCTTGCAAAAACATGAGAAACCTTCTTGTATGAAGCAAATCTCTGTGCAAGACCACCTTCACATGTATCAAAAGCAGTTTGGAGCAGTTTCTCTCTCCATAATTTGAGGGGAGGAGCTAAAAATACTACAACCATACCCTCCATCATTCCTAAGGTTAAGGCCTCTTGCCTGAACCAGTTTCAGAATAATTCCACTGTAAGGAGTACTTCAGCCTGCTGTAGATTTCAACTTCAGAACCTAGAACACACTTCAAAGTTGTAAGCTAACTAAATGAATCTCTTGCTCCTACCCAAATGCTGGTCTTGGATTTGGTTTGATCCAGCTAATTGTAGAGATCAGATTTCTACAAGCATGCCGTTTCTTTTCATCATATAACTTGCTATAAAATAGGGATGTGCAAATTGATTTGTACCCGAATCTAGCTGATTCAAGTGATTTGGAGACAAAACAGATCACCCCTGTGGCCCATTAGCTAGATTCGGGTACACATCAAATCGTGCCTGATTAGATTCGAATTGATTTGAGATTTAGATCCCTCCTATTAATCCCCCCAGATCCCCAGCTTTCATTTTTTAAAAAAGCTAAGCTTTAGCCCTTGTAGAAGTAGAGTTATGGAGCAAAATGTCTGGTCACTATTTTTCGAGTGTTTGGATTCTTTGGTGTATAATAACTTTCCCTCAATGAATCCCTATGAGGATTCACTATACACCTTCATTTCTTCTATTCATTTTGACTGTCTTTTCCACAGTGCCAAGTGTCAACTGCCATGTACCAACTACACCCCACTCCCATCTGCAAGACAGTGGGGTACTACTCAGTTTATGTTCTAGGATTTTTTTCAAGTATTTAGGCTCTTTGGTGTCTAATAATCTTTCCTCATAATGAATCCCTGAGGATTCATTACACACCAAAGAGTCTGAACACCTCAAAAAATCAGAAAATATAAACTGAGTACCCAGTGGTTTGTGGGTTGGGGGGTAGTTGGACCATGTGATGCCACTAATTCCTCACCCCCACCTACAAAGCAGTGGGGTCAAAATGAACAGAAGAAATGAAAGTGTGCAATGAAGACACCAAAGCATCTAAACACTTCAAAATACATAAAAATAAACAGTACCCCTGTGTGTGAGTGTGTGTGTGGGGGGGGGGGGAGGGTGTAGTTCACAGTTGGCACTGTCCAATGATAGTCAAAATGGACAGAAGAAACAAAGGTGTATAATGAATCCTCCCAGAGATGAAAGTTTGGGCGGTATACTAAATAAATAAATAAATATAGGGATTCATTATGAGGAAAAGTTATTAGATATCAAAGAATCTAAATATTTCAATATTCCTAAAAATTAAACTGAGTACCCCACTGCCTTGCAGGTGGGGGTGGGTGGGTGTAGTTGGCACATGGCAGTTGACAGTTCGCACTGTCCAGTGACAGTCAAAATGAACAGAAGAAATGAAGGTGTGCAATGACTCCTCATAGGGATTCATTATGAGGAAAAGTTATTATACACCAAAGAATCCAAACACTTGAAAAATAATGACGGCACGTTTTGCTCCATAACTCCACTTCTACAAGGGCTAGAGCTTAGTTTTTATTTTTTTTAAATGGAAGCTGGAAATCCATGTTAGGGTCAGGATATGGCAAGTTCAAATCCTCATTGTTTCTTATGGCGGAAATGTTCAAAATCAGTAAAAGCTAAAAAAAACCCCATTAAACATCAACCAAGTGTCCCACTACCTTGAAACCTGGGTGGTAGGTGGCACTCATGGGCAACTACCCACCACCCAAATTTGGTGCCCCCAGGACCTTGTTAAGTGGTCCAAATCAGAATAGAATCAAAGTAAATACAAATCGAATCTGGGATGATTAGGAGGGGATAGATTTGGATACAAAACAAATCGGGGTGATTTATTTTGGGCACAAATCAAATTAAAAAAAATTGATTGTCAGGAGGTCTAGGACCAACAAATGGAAGTACTTTTTCACACAACACGTGATCCACTTGTGGTACTCTCTGCCACAGGATGTGGTGACAGCCAACAGCCTGGATGGCTTTAAGAGGGGTTTGGATGACTTCATGGAGGAGAGGTCTATCAATGGCTACTAGTCGGAGGGATGTGGACCACCTCCAGCCTCAAAAGGCAGGATACCTCTGAGTACCAGTTGCAGGGGAGTAAGAGCAGGAGGGAGGGCATGCCCTCAACTCCTGCCTGTGGCTTCCAGCGGCATCTGGTGGGCCACTGTGCAAAACGGGATGCTGGACTAGATGGGCCTTGGGCCTGATCCAGCAGGGCTGTTCTTATGTTTTTATGATTTGTGCACATCCCTTCTATATAACCTCTGGGTTATTTCTTTGACTGACAGACATGGACTAAAGGAGCTTCCCAGGATACCTGGCCACACTCAGTTAAAGGGCACAGCCATTCCACCCTCCCACCCACTCAGGAAAAAGGACACATGACAATGGTTGCTTTCCTGGTGCATTAGAGTACGACCAGGGAAGAAAAAGAAGCTTTACTGCAGCTGCCCAAAAGGCTGCTGATTTCTTCAGAGAAGCCAAATCGTTGTTAAATAAGTGCCACCCCACCCCAGTGCATCAAGTTGATACTGATCATCAGCTTTATGTGATCCATCCAGCCCCCTGCATTATGTGCAGATGCAAGAATGGCCTGAACGGCTATCAGGCTGTGCACAGCACTATTCTATAAGTATGCCCTGCAGCAGTGATCTTCACTATTTTTCAAATGGGGCCCACCTTGGCAAACCAGGCCCACTGTGAGAGCCTCTTCACAGTGCTGCACTTTTTTCAGTGCTAGAAGGGCCCTTGAGAGAAATTAATCCCCTTCTTAGGCACTCTATGGGGAAAGTGCTGGGAAGATCTACACTTCCAGAACTCCATGCACAAGTTCCAAGATGGTGGAGGGGCTCAAGAGGCACAGCCCTAAATGGTGAGAATGGTGATCTCATGGTGCCAGAGGGACGGTGGAAAATATTCAGCTTCCACCTCAGTTTTACATTAGTCAGAGGGCTGCACATAGGCTTGAAGGGGCCTCCGGGCCTTACAGTGCAGAGCACTGTTCTGTTGTTTAATTCCAGGATTATTTATTTATGTATTACATTTATAAACCGCCCCCTCCAGGGCTCTGGGCAGTGTATATTGTTCTGAACGTGTGGATCACATTTCTAAACACACAGTAAGACTCTGTGGGTGTTGGCTATTAGCATTTGAGATTCAGTTAAAAGCCAGTTGCAAATGAAACATTCGTATGTTGATGTTTTTTAATCCAGTGGCACAAAGTAGTGTCACATTTATGTACAATATGTTTACTAGCAGACCCGGTGCAGAACATCTGCGCCCTCTTCCCCTGCCCGCCCGTCCCACTCCCCCCCCTTTCAAGCCGTCCCGTCCCTTCCCCTTCTGCCACTGCCTCCCCACTGCGGCTGGGCCCGCCATCCCCCCTCCCTGCCACGGTTGGGCCCACTACTGTCTCCCCCCATGGCCAGGTCGCCGCCGCCACCTCCCTGCCGCCGCTTCCCTGCCGCCGCTTCCGGGCCCGCCGCCATCTCCCTGCCACGGCCCGGCCCGCCGCCGCCTCCACAACTTGGCTGGGCCCATCACCGCCTCACCTGCTTCTCGCTGCCATGAGTCTGGCGAACAGCAGCCAACCGGCGCCCAGCCAATCAGGTGCCTTGCCACATCCCTACGCATGGCTGGTGGCTAGCTAAGAATTTCTGCACCCTCTTCCCCTGGGCATCTCTGACGCCTGCCCGCACCCCCCCCCCCAGTTTCTTGCCAGCTTTCAAGCCGGCCTGTCCCCTCCCCTTCTGCCGCTGCCTCCTCACCATGGCGGCCGGTCCCGCTGCTGCCGCCTCTCCACCGCGGCTGGGCCCGCTGCCACCACCTCTCTGCCACGGCCGGGCTCACTGCCTCCCCGCGGCGGTGGCTGGGCCTGCCGCCATCTCCTCCCCAACTTGGCTGGGCCTGTTGCCGCCTCGCCTGCTTCTTCTTGCTGCCATGAGTCCAGTGAACAGCAGCCAAATGGCGCCCAGCCCATCAGGTGCCTCCCTCACCGGCACGCATAGCCTTGCCACATCCCTACGCATGGCTGGTGGCTGGCTAAGAGAATTAAGTATAATGATATAAGGTCACTTTTGGACAAAACATGATCACTGGTGTTTTGATTGTAAGGAGTTTTTCTTTAAAAGAAACTGTCCTTTGCCACATTACTTATACAAATTACTGCATTTGGGGTGAGTACAAAATGAAAGAAGAAAAAACACTACCTATGCAACTATGCATACAATATACTATACATACATAGTGTCCCAAGCACAAAATTTCACTTGATCCTAAGCATGATGTAGCCCCACTGTGGATTCAGCAATTGCCATAAGCTCCAAAGGGCTTATTTTAAACAGCCTACATCATCAAGGCTATGCCTGGTTCAGGTTACTGGTGCTACAGAACACTAGTGACTTGCAGTAAGTGGAGGGGGAGATCTGGATGTTGATCCCCACATACTGGCCCACAGTGGTGCCTGCATGCATGTGCAGAGGAAGCAGTGAAACAGAACTCTACTCCATCTTATAGGATCTTCTCTCTGTGTGTGGGAGCTATGCCTGTAGTACAACTGCATAGTGCCCCAGGAGTCTACTTTGCTTAGTTACGTAACACTGATACACCAGATGAGATCTCCTTATTTGAGGTTGACTGTATTGTACTTAGGCTTGAAAGCACACATTTTAAAAGAGCTGGATTATTAACATATTGAAAAGACATTTGTTACTTTATAATACAGAAAGAGACCTGTCTTTTCAAACAAGTGCTTCAGATGAAAATTTTTGAAGATTCTAGTTACATTAAAAAGTTACAAATGCAAAAGTAAATACATTATCAATTTATTTTACATTCTAAAGTGCAATTAGGGTACAAGTCACATATCTCTGCAGTGCTGCATCTCACAGGATCGCCTTAGCTCTAGAAAGTCTAGTTGTACCTATGCTCTGGAATCTGCAAAGTTCACGGACTGTGCAACTGCATGATACTGCTGTAACTGATAGGAGCTATTACAAAGCTTGCGGGTAGTACCCACAAGCTTTGGGTGCCTTATCGATTACAAACAATGGCTGTAGTTATTGCATGCTTGACATGTGGGAATCTATATTTCCAGAATTCACATGCCTAGGATTACCTGGTTTGTGGCTGCCTGTGTGGTGCAGCTGAGTTATGGACCAAGCTCTTCGGTAGATTTATTTATTAAAAATGCCATATCTTCATATAAAAATAGAGATTTCCCAAGTTTCTGCTCTTTCCTGGTGGTAGTTTGCAGCTTTATCTTCTTTGACTTTTGAGCAAAAGAAACCTGTACAGCTGTAGAAAGTGATAAATCTAGTCTTGAATCTTTTTGGTTTTAGCTTGTTAACCTCTCTCATTCATTTCTGAAATTGCATACTTTTTATGAAAATGGACATAACTTCCATGATCCAACTTGGGGCACTACACAGTCCAACTTCTGGGTGCATATCCTCAGTGGATAGGGAACTGCTCGTGCAAAGAGGCCCTGAGCATGAGATTGCCATTTCCAATACTACAGCTGTTGATGCACGTATGAAACACCTTTTTAAAAAAACTGGCTAACATATTATGCAATGTTACATGCACATTGCAATGTAACATTTACGCAGTTGTGCAACACTACTGCACTAAATGCAAGAATCTCAGACAAAACTCTGCAATTGGCAGCCATTATTTCCAATATTGTTGCACAGTACACCATTAATTATGCTGCTTGCAAGAAGGGGGCTGGATTCAGTTTTACCTGCCAAAACAGATGGTAGTGGAATCTTGAACTTTTAAAAAGAGATCCACCTATGCAGACTTGACTGCTCTACCCATGGTGCTTTGGACTGGGGCAAACAGCTACAAGAAGCACACCTCTTTGTTATGGTGTTAAAATTATACAGTAAATTAGTGTTTTAAATGGTGCCTGCAATGCCTATAATCACTGAAGGTGGAAGAGGAGATGGACCAAGTCTCACTAACTTCTACTGGAGTTCTTGAAAGTATGAATGGCTTTTGCATATACTATAAAAAAAAAATCATAAAAACTGCAACCATTTTTTTTACAATGTTTGAGACTACCTTGCATAGCTTAATAGTTCTGATACCGAAAACATGGTGAGTGTGATGCACAATGATAAAAACTTACCTGAGGCAAACCACTTGAATTTCCAAAAGTGTGAGATATCTAGACTTAATGTAGTGCAATAATTGATTAAGCTTCCATGTACAGTTTTTAAGAACTGCAGACGGAAGGATAGGAAAAACCTCTCAGCTCGAAGTATTTCAAGCTGTCCTCACTAGCTCTTAAATACTGAGAAAATTGGTGTACTAGAAAAATTTACAGGAACACACCATTAATAAGCAGAGAGTCAACACTGTAACATCTCATATTGGATACTGGCTAATAAGACATTGTACTGATTACTCCACTGCTCTAATTTAGCAAAGTACTAGAAAACACAGGATTGATTTTCCACTGCCTATTTAAATACTTAATGTATTTAAACACATTGTGCCAAATAAGATGGCAAAGTCTGGCAGATTCTATAATACACTCCAGTGCTATGCAACTTCAGTAGTTAGTTCAGAGTTTTCAGCCCACATTGGTTCATATTTTTAAGTGTCTTTAAAGTGGTGAGTTGAGTTCACAATATTTCAAAGTCCCATCTTTGTGTGTATTCACTGGTCTCTCGCTGGTTCACAATAATGTAGTTTCTGTCATAATAATATCCTCCTAAAATAAGAAGATATAAGAATATATAAGAAGTTTGAAAGAGTCAGATTGATAATGCACACTAATTATTACCTGCATTTATGAATTGCTTTGTATAATGAAGTGTATGTGCTGTACTTTTAAAATGTAACACTTTACTGACAGATTTCTAAAAACATTCTGATACGTGCTTAACAAAAATAGTGGCTGACATGATGCGCAGTAACTCAGCAACACTGGAGCTGCTGCAGATGCATAAGGCAGCCCTGATGCTGTTGAGGACAAGTGGTTGCACAATGGAGTAACTGTGGCAGCACTGCTTGCACCACCACTTGTCTCCAACATCAATCGGTGAGTTCCTGGTGCATCTGCAGCATCAGTGCACATTATGCCCGCTGCTTTTTGTAACCTCCTTTTGCATAGGAGCTATACTGAAAAGAAGCCAGCAACAATTAGAGAGATCCAGAATCAGTCAGTCACAACTTATTTATTCGATGTTCTCACAGTAGGGGTCAGCTACTTTAGCTATCCAGGGCAGAACCTTTTGGCTCATGTTCCCCTTTCTCTCCCTTATATTTTCTCTTGCTTTTCTAGCTGGCATAGGGTAGTTTTCAGCATGCAAATAATTATGACTTGCCCTAAAGTTTTCCCTTTATGGTAGGAAGGAATGGGTAGATTGCTTCAAAGCTGCGGATACATTTGTATGTCACAGGCCTCCACAGAAATCCTAACTCTGGGCTGTATCCTGAGAATGGTTTTTAGACTGTGAGCCCTTTGGCTACAGGGAACCATCTTCTCATTATTTTTCTATGTAGCCAGCTTGGAGGACCTATTAAAAAAAGATAGGTGGGCTGTAATTTTTAGAAATCTCTCCTTCTGTTTGCAGCCCCCTCATGCTCCCCTGGGTTGGGGAACTTCCAGCAAAATTTTAAGGGAGATCAGTGACGATGGCCCTTCCCCCTCCTTACATGAACAGAATTTCCTCTGTTCACAGAATAGGTTCTCAGATACAGCCCCCTGATATTAAACACCAATGAATGCATTTTTTAAATAAAAGCTAGATATCCTAATGCGGTGCTGGCAATCTGGAATCAAAAGACCAACAGATACAAACACAAGTAGATTCAGGCAAGTGTGGCTTACTCAAAACAGCATCTCTGGTAGTCCCCCTCCCCTACTGCCAGCTAAACATAGTATAATCACTGCTATAAAATACATGACCTCAGAACAGTCTTGTAGCTACTTAACCAGAAGAGGAGCGTTCATAAAAAAAAAGTTACCCAAGCTTTTATCATCATACACAAAGAAATCTATTTAATTGCATGGCATATCTACGGCAAGTGCAGCTATTACTTGCATAGCAAAATAATAAATAGTATAGTGGCTTACACACAGAACAGAACCCTGCTGATCCATAAGCAGGCTGCTCTTGTTTTGTGCCTCCCTAGATCGCATCCATGCTGCTAACGAGATTGCACTACTAACAATTGCATCCTTGCTGCAGTGACAAGCCTACCATTATTCCCAATTGTTAGGAGTAATGAAGCCTCTGAAGTTGTTAGCAGCATGGATGCCGTTTGGAGAGGCATAGAATGAACTGCGTACCCCACTCTTGGATTGGTGGGCACTGAACTGTAGATCAGCCATTAATTTTAGCTACTGATATATATTTGGCAAGATGAGAGAAAATATTCCAATGCCCTAATCAGGAAGATTAGGCATACCTAAGTGTTCTCATACACATGCACTTTCTAAATTATTCCAGGTAAACTTGATGGTTGCTGACTCACCTAACTAGTTTAAAAGTTAGTTTAAAATCACTTTGAAAAGGGAGTGAGGAACAACTAAATGAAACTCAAGCTTTTGGTTAATACCTTTAATATCCAGAACAAGCTGATCACTGAGATATGAATTGATGGTCCCATCCTTGTTGAGCGTCCACTTCTGTCTTGGCTTCCCATGTTCTACCCATAATGCTACTTTAGCTCCTGGTGCATCTCTGCCGCCAATAACATCGAGACAAGCATCATTAACCTAGATATGAAGGAGAGGTGGGGGGGGGGGGAGGGGAGAGAAAATGTGTTTTAAAAGATTTATACATTTCTGGCAGTGATATTCTTGAAGAGAGAAACAAGACATAGAAACTGCTTTCAGATATTCCCTCCACATGTAAATTAGACATGTGAAACAAGGCCACACACTCTGGCTCTGTGCCCTGCCTCCTGTATGTTAGCCAGGAGGTCTGAAAATGAGTGGCTTCATGTGTTCAGCAGCGCATGCATATGCTGCTATTATTATTATTATTATTATTATTATTAATAAAACTTTTATACCGCCCTTCCAAAAGGCTCAGGGCGAATTAACGTTCTTATGCTGAGTTCTTGATTTTGTACAGTGCCCACATGCGTATAGCTAACTGTCCATGTATAATACCCCTTTTTAGACTTTTAAAAGTCTATGAAAATCTATTTTAAAATGGATGGAACTAGCAGGGTGAGGCAATGTTGAGGCATGCTCCCACTACCCCTCCTCCTTTTCATGCCTAGAGAACATACACACATGGAGGGGATCTGAAAAGATCTAAAGATACAAGAAGAGTTCTACCAATTATACCACCAAGACAGACAATAGATTCACTGAGAAGTGTGCAAGTTATCATGACAACTACTCCATTAAATACACAGTGATTTCTAGGTATTCCTTGAATATGGGAAAGACATTTCCTATGTAATAGCTTTACTTATTCCACAGTTCTAGCCTTACATCCACCTAAAGACCAATCTAAGTAATGTCATATAAGAGTGTCCCTCCAGGAGGTACAGAATAGTGGCTTTGTTTGTTATTGGTAAAAGCTGCCTGAGAATTCAGATACAAATTAGCACATCCCAGCAATGTGAAACATCGGGGTAACATTGTAGAAGGGGTCTTACCCCAGGAAGACATTCATTAAAGTGAATGTATCCCATTTAGAACAAATGCAACTGAACTTGAAAAAGATACAGAAGACAAACAATTTGTTCTTTGAAGGCTGTTCTAAAAACAAAACAATTTCTCCATATGTGACAAAGAGGGCTCTTTACGTGCTTTTATAAAACATGACCTAGTTTCCATTTTAATTTGTAGTTTAAAGCCTTATTCAGAACAAACCGGAAACATTAATTTGAGAATGAATCAGAAATATAGGTTTGGAATCTAGGCTAGCGAAAAAGCAGCTGGTAGATGGTAGAACTGGTAGACCAGCCATCTTCAGTTCTTCCTTAATGAGAAGAATGGGCAGGCAGTGGAAGAGCTGACTGTCCTCCTTCCCTCCTACGTTTATCTATCTCAAGTCAAACCCTTACTCTCAGTGTGCAAAGGTGACCAGTCTTTAAAAACACCACAAGAAACAACACTGCAACATCAGTGTGAAACAACATTGCAACATCAACACAGTAGAACACCTTGGATTTGATGAGTCCACAATTGTACCGCCAGATCTGAGTATTCTTGCCATTTAATGGGGCAAGACATACAGATGCAGCTCTTGCATCCATTAGATTTCCTGCAACTGTTATGTATTTGTCTTGGGATCTGTTCTTTATTCTGAAGTATACTGCTGGCTGAAATAAAAAAGAAAAATAATTTCATACTTCATGTAGAAGCATAAATATCTATTATAAATTTTCATAGATAAATATTACTCTCCCTGTGCCCCCATGATAGCACTCAAGACATCTATTTGTGCTTCACTCCCCTGCTATAATATTAAAACTGTTAGGACTTCTACAATTAATAGCAAGTTGAAGCTTAGTCCTTTACACGTATGCAAGAACTGAACCTTGTCCAAAATCCATTAATCAGAAAAACAGTAACTTCAGAAAATTTAGGATTAAGATTTTTTTTTTAAAAAAATAAAATCTCAGTATCATCCTGGAAGAAAAAGGCAACTATTTTAAGATAATTTTGCTACAGTACCTGCTTTACAGGTCGAATGGAGCCAATTACTTTCCAGCCACTTAATTGAGTCCAGTTTGAAATCCTGCTGGGTTTGAGAAGAAGTTGTTTCCCTAAGAAATTACTTCCTTCATATGCAATCCACCTGGTTCAAATAGAAGACAAACTACGTTAATATACCAACTTTACAAAATCTAAGGGATACTTCTACCTCTAAAAGCCTCTTATGCTTCCCATGATAGAACTACACTCCAAGTGAAGATCTGACCATTGATTCAAGAGAACAATTGAACATCTGAACAAAGCCACAAAACTGGAGGTGTGGAAGGGACTGAAAAAGAATTTTCTCTGTGTAAACTGCCCTGAGCCATTTTTGGAAGGGTGGTCTAGAAATTGAATATAAGACTGCAAGTTTACTTGAAGAAACGTCACTTAACCGGAAAAAAATATACAAAAAATGCCAACAAGGAAATAATGATCTGCTATTACAAGCCTAGTCCAACCAGAAGAGGTTATTTAAAAAGAATGTACCAAATTTGGAAACAGAAGCATCTAGATACAGAAATAACAGAACAAAGGCTAGCAGACCAGAGAAGATTCATAATAAGAAATAAAGTATTCACAGGAGTTGAGCTGGAAGAACTGCAAAGAGCAACACAGGCTCAAGATATGGAAGAAGAATTACCACCAACTGAAGAAGCTGCTCAGGCCCAGGTGGAGGAGGTGTTGGAAATAGAGGATGCCACTGTTGCTGAACTGTTTCAAAATCAAAACCAGGCAACCTCCCCTTTGCCTTCACCTCAAAAACCTGAATGCCGTTTAACAGAAAAGCAACAAGAACTAAAGCAAAAAAATAACTGAGCACATGAACCAAACAACCACCAGGGTTCGACTTCCAGCTCTAAAAACAGTTGCCAAAAAACAACTTGCTCAGGCATTAAAAGAAGTCAATGCTACACTTGCAGAAATAACAACCAATAATTTGCAAGAAACAAACCAACTAATGTACAGTGCAGCAACAATAACAACACAAGAGCTCAGATATAAGATCAGTGGACCTGTAAAAAAGAGAAAGTAGTACATCACCTAAATGGAAGATTAGATAAGAAAACAAATTCGCCAGGCTTAGATCAGATGCTAGTAAATTGAAAAGATATGAAAGACAAGAAGCTGAAGAATGAAAATACCAAACAGTATCTCATCCAAAAATACCACCTAGATTCAAGGAAAGTTAGAGAAGTCCTGGAAATAATAAAGCAGCAAATAACAGCAGTGTCAAAGAAGATTAGCAGGTATGAAGCCAGAATTACACAACACAGGCAGAATCTCCAATTCCAGTCGAATCAGAGACGTTTCTATCAAAGCATAGAAGGAGAAACTGCAAGAAACCTAGAAACACCAAATAAAGAAGAAACAGTGCAATTCTGGGGGAAATTATAAATAGATTATAATAAAAAAGCAGGCTGGATGAAAGAGGTCAAAAAATGTAACCGACAAATGCAAGATCTAATAATAACACCAGAATTAATAAGTGAAAGAGCAAAGAAAATTAATAATTGGACTGTGCCAGGCGACGATGAACTGCATGGCTTTTGGCTTAAACACCTAACAAGCCTTCATAAACAACTATCAAAACAGTTCAATTACATTTTGCAAGGAGGTGATATTGAACAATGGCTAACAACTGGGAAAACTCATCTCATCATGAAAGACCCAGCAAAAGGTGCAGTTCCAAGTAATTATAGACCAATAACCTGCCTGTCAACTATGTTCAAATTATTAACTGGAATAATAGCAGATGAAGTGATGCAACACTTATTAACTAACAAACAGCTTCCAGTTGAACAGAAAGGAAATTGCCCAAACACCAGAGGCACAAAAGACCAGCTGCTGATTGACAAAGTGATTTTAGAAAATTGCAAGAGAAGAAAAACAAATCTAAGTGTTGCATGGATTGATTACAAGAAAGCCTTTGACTCATTGCCTCACACATGGATACTAAAATGTTTAGAAACAACTGGTGTCAGCAAAAACATTCAGATATTTATTAAAAAAGCAGTGAGCATGTGGAGTACACAGTTAACAATCAATGGCGAGACACTTGGACAGGTTAGCATTAGAAGAGGTATTTTCCAAGGGGACTCACTATCCCCTCTGTTGTTTGTAATCACCATGACTTAACTTTCACAAATACTAAACAAAACAGGCCTCTGATACCAAACATCAAGTCATATAAACCATCTGCTGTACATGAACGATCTGAAGTTGTATGGAAAGTCCCAGCCAGAAATCGAATCACTGCTGAACACTGTCCGTATATTCAGTAGCAATATAGCAATGGAGTTTGGACTAGACAAGTGTGCTGCATTAATAATGAACAGAGGGAAAATAACTAACACAGAAGGAATAGAACTGCCCAATGGAAGCAACACCAAGAACCTGGAAGAGAAAGAACATTACAAATACTTGGGCATTCTCCAGGCTGATAACATTGCACACACTGAAGTTAAAAGAAAAATGGGAAGTGAATACATCAGGAGAGTTAGAAAATCCTCAAGTCCAAACTCAATGGCGGGAACACCATACAAGCCATAAGCACCTGGGCTATACCTGTTATCAGATACACTGCAGGAATAATAGACTGGACCCAGGCAGAGCTAGAGACGCTAGATGGTAAGACCAGGAAAATCATGACCATCAATCATGCTATGCACCCCCGCAGTGATGTAGATAGGCTATACCTCCCTTGCAGCTCAGGTGGAAGAGGAATGCTGCAAGTCCATCAAACAGTAGGAGGAGGAGAAAAGAGGCCTTGAAGAATATATCAAGGACAGTGAAGAAGATGCACTTAAAATGGTCAATAATGAGAAACTATTCAGCACCAATGAAACAAAGCAGGCCTACAAGAAAGAACAAGTCAAGAACCAGGCAGAAAAATGGAGAAATAAGCCCCTGCATGGTCAATATTTGCACTATATAAGTGGAAAATCAGACATCACCAAGACCTGGCAATGGCTTAAGAATGGCAACTTGAAGAAAGAAACAGAGGGTTTAATACTGGCTGCACAAGAACAGGCACTAAGAACAAATGCAATAAGAGCAAAAGTAGAAAAATCAACAATAGCCAGCAAGTGCTGCCTTTGTAAAGAAGCAGATGAAAAAGTGGAGCACCTAATCAGCTGTTGTAAAAAGATCGCACAGACTGACTACAAACAAAGGCAGGACAAGGTAGCAGGGATGTTACACTGGAACATCTGCAAAAAATACAAACTACCTGTAGCCAAACATTGGTGGGACCATAAAATTGAAAGAGTTGAAGAAAATGAAGATGTAAAAATATTATGGGACTTCTGACTACAAACAGACAAACATCTGCCACACAATACACCAGATATAACTGTAGTAGAGAAGAAAGAAAAACAAGTTAAAATAATCGACTAGCAATACCAGGGGATAGCAGAATAGAAGAAAAAGAAATAGAAAAAATCACCAAATACAAAGCTCTACAAATTGAAATTGAAATTGAAAGGCTGTGGCAGAAAAAGATCAAAATAATCCCAGTGGTAATTCGTGCCCTGGGTGCAGTTCCAAAAGACCTTGAAGAGCACCTCAACACCATAGGGGCCACAGAAATCACCATCAGCCAATTACAAAAAGCAGCTTTACTGGGAACAGCCACAGGGATGGGGAACCTTGGCACTCCAGCTGTTTTTGAACTACAACTCCCACCATCCCCAGCTGCAATAATTGTGGCTGGGGATGATGGGAGTTGTAGTTCAACAACAGCTGGAGTGCCAAGGTTCCCCATCCCTGGCCTATATTCTGCAACGATATCTATAACAACAGCAACAACATTGACAATAAAATTCTGGCATCCCAGGTCCTTGGGAAGGTTCACTATAACAAATGTCTCCTTGACAGAGAATCCTTCTAAAATATTAGTCCAACACGCTTCATATAGCTGATGTGCTATTTTGTATTGGAATTGTTAGGATACTTTTAGCAGTAAGAAACAAACCAACTTGTACCTCTTGAAGGGATGCTTTTGTAAGGCGTCAAACTGGTCTTCTAGAATAGCCTTTTTAGACCAATAGCAACCTCAGTTTTAATGAAACAAACAAAACCCAAGTTGCATTATGCCAAACATGTGCAGGTGACATAAAGCATCACTTCCAGTTCAGATGGGCTGCCTGTTATTTTAAGAACTCTGGGCAGCAATTTGGATGTTTCCTACCCTGCAGGTAGAAAAGTCTTGCCAACAGGCCCCCTTAGCAACTCAACACATGTAGAAGTCAAAAACACCAGAGAACAGCAGAGGAGATACAAACAACTTTAATGTGGAATAATATTTGTTCCAAATGTAATTTAACTCCAAAGAAAATGTATCTGAGAGTTCTAAGTTCCAAACTCTTTTAGCTGTTTCCAATGCCTGGCATATGTCCCACAGACATTTGATTTTTACCTTTTTGAAATGGGAGATTTCTCCATTTCTGTCTATCACTACTTGCTTTTAAATCTTTCTTGAGGCATATGGTTTTCTATAGTGTAGCCTGTGGCTATGTGACGTGCCTTGCATGCATGCAAGTTGTACAAGTTACGTAAATGCCCGATTGTCACCTGATCCTAGGGAGGCGGTGGATATCCTGAATTGGGGACTGGAGGCTGTGATGGGCTGGATGTGGGTTAATAAACTGAGACTGAATCTGGACAAGATGGAGATAATGTTGATCAGTAGGAGAGCCAATCGGGATGAGATGATTCTATCTGTTCTAGATGGGGTTGCACTCCCCTTGAAGGAGCAAGTACGCAGCTTGGGGGTATTACTGGACCCTGGAATCTCAGGTGGAAGCAGTGGCCAGCAGTGCCTTTGCACGGCTTCGGCTGCGTCCCTTTCTTGAGAAGACAGATCTGGCCACAGTTAACCATGCCTTAGTCACGTAACGGCTGGATTACTGTAACACGCTCTACGGAGGGCTGCCCTTGAAGAATATCCGGAAACTGCTGCTTGTACAAAACGTGGCAGCTAGGGTTTTATCTGGAGCTGCCTGGTGGGAGCACATCACACCCATTCTGAAAGAGTTGCACTGGCTGCCAGTTCTTTTCTGGGTCCAATTTAAGGTGTTGGTTTTGACCTTTAAGGCCCTTAAGAGTTTGGGCCCGGGATACATGAGGGACCGCCTTCTCCCAAGGGTTGCTGTCCGCTTGACGAGATCATCTGAGGGGGCTCTGCTCCGGGTTTCGACAGTGAGGGAGGCTTGGTTGTCGTGTACGTGGGACAGGGCCTTTTCTGTTGCTGTCCCCAGACTTTGAAATGCTCTCCCAGTGGTCATTTGCTCCTTGGACTCCATCACAGTTTTTAGAAAGCTTGTTAAATCTTGGTTTCTTATCTAGGCCTTTACATGATTTTTTTATTGCTGCTTCTGTATGTTTTTATCTGTGTATGGTATTTATGTTTGTATTTTATATTTTTTAAATCAGATTAGTTATATTTTTAGCTTAATACTATTAACTGTCATGTTTTATTATATGTTTTTTAACTTTTTTAAACCGCCTTGGGATTGTTTTTAATGAAAGGCGGTATATAAATTTAACAAAAAACAATAAAATAAAAATGCAAAATTTGCACAAATGACATTTAGTAAAAGCAGGCCCATTGAAAACATAGCATTTACTCATGTGTAACATCAATTATGCAATATTACTAGGCTGATGTATCATTGTGCCATATGTCAGCCTGCATCTGTAACTTAGAAGTCCATCTTCAAGGCACAGTAAGACTCTTAAGTTCTATTGATAGAAATACTCAGAACTGAGAGATACTACAACTGCACTTCAAGAAATCAGAGATCTTCCATCTAGAATCTACAGCTGGTGGACACCTGCCTTTAATGTAAAACAAGTTCTCAATATTTTTCTTTCAAATCTATCATAAAAGAAGATACTTCCTGTTTTTTAAGTTAGACACTTGAGCGGTTACAGACCGTAATTTGTGTTTCCTCCCCTCTTATTTTGCTTGCAAAATACCCTTCATTATTTCAAAAGGTGGTACTCCAGTACATATATATTTCATATGTTTGCAGTGTGCATATATAAATAATTATTAGTATACTAGTCACATTAGGCCTGTTACAATAACGGGCACTAGAAGAACCGTTGCTGTGTCCCCTCTCACCCCCCCAGGGGGAGACAGAGGCCTTGACGCCCCCAGCAGCCCGCTCTCTTCGGGAGCAAGCCTCGCGCAGCGGCAATGGGGCTCCTCCCCACCCCCCGAAGAGAAGGAAGAGCGAGCCAAGCCTGGCCGCCTGCGCCCCGCCTCACCTCCTTCGGGCCTCCTCCGGCAACTGGCGGCGGCGGCAGTGGCGCCGGGTGGTCCCCACCGCGGGCCAGCTCGGCCGCCAGGAGCCAGCTCGTCACCACCCGGGCCCGCCACCGCCTCGCCCGGCTTCCCCCGCCGCCTCCTCGCCTTGCCCGGCCAGGCCCACCGCCTCGGCTCCTCTGCCTTTCCCCGTCGCTGCCAGGCCAGGCCCACCAGCGGCCATGGCCACCGCCGCCACTGTTCTCCGTCCGTGCGCGCCAGCCAATCAGGCTGCAAGCACAGCCACGCATGCGCAGAACACCTCCCAGAGACACAGACGCAGATACCCTAGGGTTTTATTATATAGGAGGATGTGTGCCTCGTAGAAACAAAAGAAGCATAGAGGCATGCTGCAATTAAACCATAGTAGATGTTTTATTTCCAGCACTGCTTAAAGGCAGGCTTACAGCTATCTAGAGGTGAACACAGAGGTCACTTCTTGGCACAGTTATCCTAAGGGGTACATGATATCCAACACAACCAAACTATAATACACCACCTAAGTGAAAAGGGGATAAAAACTTCATCGAGATACAGGGCAGCATTCACACAAGAGATACAGGGCAGCATTCAGACTAGCTTCTGCTGATAAAACACCAATCCATGAAAGCAGTGGCTGCTGCCTATAGATTTTATCCTTATGGAAGCAAGACTCTCAACAGCAGCTCATTAGAAATCTCCAAATTCTTGGTAAAAATCTGGTCCATTGCCCTAATGTCAAAGTTTACTTATAGAGAGGAAAGACACAGAGATTCACTGAAAAATAGGTTTTAACCACTAGAATATGGAATTTCAGGATAATATTTACTGGTTTCTTGTATATAAGATGTCCACTGGATTTTAACTACGTCATTCACTCACAGTTTATATTTTCGGCAGGACCCAGCAGCCTAAATCCTCTAGAAATGGTCTACCTAGAGCAGAGCACCAAATTACATGTAGAGTGGGAGTTCTGCAGCTGAAGCTCCTGGCAGCTTTTTCTTTTTCAAAAAGCTGCTGCTCTGATTTGGATCGAAGCTAAGGCACAGGAAAAGGGGAAGCAGGTGCTACCTTTACACGGCTAATAGCTTGGGGAACATATGGAGATTTGCCCAGGGAATCGGCATGGAAACAATCCCCTGCCGCTATAGGGGGCCCTGCACAGATTTTTGAAAAAGAAAAGAGATTCTAGAAACTCCAGTCATGGACCTTTGTAGCAGTTTCCTGCTCTGAGTGTGGGGATGGATTAGAAGATTAAAGGTCCCTTCTGTCTCTGAACTCTCATTAAAATTTCATTTGGCCCTGGAAAGGTTGAGAAGATTGCCTGGGAGCTACCAATCAGAGGAACTCACAATGCATTGACACCACCCACTGGCTCATATACTGCACAGCAAGCCCCCTGTCTAAGTGACAGGCGTGCTTGCTGCTTCTGCAGCACTTTAAGCTCCGCCAACACAGCTTGCAAAGGCAGGGAGGCTCCATGCCTCCTAAAGAGTGCATCCTTGCACTCCCGCTGCTACTCCCATTATTCTCAATGGAATAGCAGCAGAAGCAGGAGGATGCACTCCTTAACAGGCACGGAGCCTTCCAGACTGAGCAAGTTGCAAAAGTGGTGCTTAAATTGGCTCAGCAGCAGTAAGCACGCCTATTGCTTAGACTGACTGCTCACTGTGTAGTATCTTATTTATTTATTCTTTCTCTCTGTAAACCGCTCTGAGCCATTTTTGGAAAGGCAGTATAGAAATCGAATTAAATTAAATTAAATTAAAAGGGAGCCATATGGTGTGGTATGGGAGCCACTCTCATCATTTGGGACTACTTGGAAAAATTATTACCATTTGTCCTCAGCTAAATATGCACAAAGAGGGGAAAGCAGAAAATACTTGTGGATGTAAAGATAATAAAGGAATTTCATTCTCAAAATTGTTACTTTATTCTACCAAGTGATATGATACTTACAATCCACTTCTCACCCATACAGACTGGGTAAGAAAGTGCAGATCCTTATTTAGAACTGAACTGGAAGCTTCTTGCAAGTGCAGCTCTCTGCCTTCACAATTGTCCAAAGCAAAAAGGCTGATGAATGGCTCAGCAAAAACCTACAAAGGAGAGAAAGGTTGGGTAATATCTGCACTGAGCAAGTGGTGATTAAGGCATTTTCCTCACTTCTCCAGCCTCTCTGCTTGCAAGGCAATGAGCCGGTCTTACTGTTTTCTCCCTATATACACCTTTAAAGGGACAGGGTTTAATTGGGCGAGTTAAACTATGGTTGCACTGCATTTCTGGAATCTTTACTAAGGTAAAGTTTAGTTTATTACTATCAACGATCAAAGATCAGCAAATACAATTTAAAACTTTACAGAAAAGTATGGATAAAATGAATACATAAAATAACAATGGTAATAATCAGAAGGAAAACAAATCCCATCGACAAATAAAAATAGCTGTTATCTAGCATCCTAACCGAAGTGTAAAGACAACAAATCAGTTAGTGCTTATAATGTGTTATGTCTACACTAGAGCATTCTCTCACACACCTTCACAGAATGATTTCTTGAACTCCTACAAACTAGATATTCTATACAGCAGAAGTATACCTCATTCCACCATGTTTCTTCATATAACTATGCTCAGAATTCAGAAGCGATGTACATATCCAAACAATGCAAGCCAAATTACTACGACGATGACTACTATGAATCAAGTTTGATTGAATGGATAAGATTAATAAAGTAGCTTCCAGAGAGGATTCCTCATAATTGGAAGTTAATACGTTAAACAGATATCCGTCAGGGATAGATTAAATGTAATTAACTCTGGCTTA
Organism: Hemicordylus capensis; assembly: GCF_027244095.1. NCBI lineage: Eukaryota > Metazoa > Chordata > Lepidosauria > Squamata > Cordylidae > Hemicordylus > Hemicordylus capensis. Next base: position 64,846,525 of record NC_069659.1, on the reverse strand, counting down.
TTTCCAAGGGATTGGTAAAGTTATGTTTAAAATTCCTTCCACGCCAACAATGCTATAAATACCTAGGAGCCTATCATCAAACCGGTTGTACCCCAAATACTTGGGTTTAAACCACTTTTATCCCATTTCCCTTTGATGGTACCACATAGTCTTAAATACTTCAGCTGAACTGGGCCACAGACTGGAGTATTTGAAAACAGTTGTGCTTGCTCAAAACCAATTACCTTTGACCATGTGTGCAAAGGAGCCATTTCAAAAATGAGTGTTAACATAAATTTCTATAAACAGAGGCTCAAAACCATTGTGCACAGAAGTAAATCAACTGCTAATCATTGTTATGTTCCTGAATGTTTGGATCAACATTTAACAGTGTTACCAAAAACAGCTTTCTAGAACAGCAAGTGCTAAACTGAACATTATTTGGATATAAAATCTGGACAAGTTTCTTCTTGCACAAAGGTCTTTATTTCCTGCCCTGAAGCCCCCTGAGCACACTACATAATGTTCTTAGCATTGCCAATCTTGCTGGCAGTTATTAAATGTTCCAATACATTTCAAATTAGCCAGATTCTTGCAGTGAATTTAATGAGAGCAAAATGACACAGTAAAACAAACATGAGGCTCAGAAAAATGTCTCTTCAGAGGGCAGAGGGAGGATTAAGTACACTCTAGGAACATACTATGTGCAGTCAGATTAAGTATGGATTAAGGACAGTCAGATGAGGAGTAGGTCAGCAACTACTCCAGCCAGACTTGTAGTGCTCCACAGAAGTTTAATACCTTTGACTTTTAAATTACTACCTGTTTAAAATGCAAGGAACTCTTACATAGGTGATTTTTTTTTTTTTTTTGCTAAACACCCCAGTTTAGAACAGGACTCTACCCATGTTTCTCCAAATGCCATGAGCTCCCCAAGATCAGTGTGACCAAATCCTGTTATTTCAGTCCTCTATTGTACGGTTGTGTAAATACTTCATTGGATTGCTTTTTAGGTAAGATCAAAGTCTTTTTAGATAGACTTGTCTTCCTCTGATATCAGTGGCTGATATCCTGATTACGTATGCAGCCATGTGCATCAGGAAGAAGAGTGTCCACTAGGGGTGTACACGGAACCGCCAACTGCGGTCCGGCACTGGGGTGGGGCGCTGTAATGCTTAGAGCAATTGGGGCGGCAGGACACCTCCCTGCCGCCCCTTCCCTGACGTTGCTTGAAAAAAATGCCCAGCAGTCTGCTGGCATTTTTCCAAGCAACGTCGGGGAAGGGGCGGCAGGGAGGTGTCCTGCCGCCCCAATTGCTCTAAGCATTACGGCACCAAGCGGGAAAGCAGCGGGAGAGGTAAGTAAACCCTCCCGCCGCTCTTAAAGGTACCCCCCCACCCGAACCGGACCGGTCCAGAGGCTTTTTGAATGGCCTCCGGACCGGTCTGGGCCCATCCCTAATGTCCACTGCAGGAAGATTCCTTAGCTCCATGGTGTCTATTGTGCAAGGGGAAAGGCAGTTTTCACCACTCTTTCCTTCATCCAGAAGTGCCCTGGGCCACCTGATTATCTCTTCCCTGAACGTTCTTAGGGCTGTGCAACCCTCAGGAACATATTTTTTAAATGGGTGCAGGGAGCTCCTCTTATGGCCGCAAGAGAGAACAGTGAAAATTACACACACCCCTTGCGTGAGCTAAGGAAGGGCTCTGCAGCGGGCTGGTTTCTTCATGGTGTGCAGCTGCATGCTTAATCAGGATGTTGGCCTAATTACTAACAAAATCAAGTCTCTGGGTCAAGGTGACAATACCACTAGTCTCTGTGAATATTTATTTCTGAAATGTAATAGGCTTCTCCGGAATATGACTGGCTATGGAAATAGTCCTTACATATTCAATAGGCTTAAGGGACTTGACTGTGGCTGCTGGACAGCCACAGGAAGCAAGGTCAGTGTAGAGGTCTTCTTCCAGCACACACTGATTATCTGCAGTTTCTCCCTGGTAATGTAGTAGCCAACTGAAAAAATAAGCCCAAGAAAAAGTTATAGGGGAATATTAATTATGTTTTCAAAAATAAGTAATTTTTAAATCAGAAAACAAGCATTAATTTCATTTTCAGGTATTACAAGCATTAACAGAAAGAATCTGGTGATGCAGAAACAGAAAATAAAGACATGGTTGATAATGCATATACTTAAACTTGGCATTAGTGGTCATGAATGGGAGGCTTACACAAGCTATTTTTCGCAACATGTTACAAATAATTGTGTAAAGTCTCCATAAGAGTGTAATTACCGGTAGCTCTTTTCATCTTAAAAGTGAGGCAATATCAAGGCAGTTTCAAAACAAATAGGACCATAAAATTCTGAAAGCAGTAAGTTCTTTGATCATTTGGAGAGGTCTGGTTATAGTTGCCACTGGCTCATTTGGTGGCAATTCAGGACTGGGCCTTCTCTGTGGCTGTCCTGGGGGTTTGGAATATGCTCCCTGTCAAAATAAGAGCATCTCCATCTCTGTTTGCTTTTAGGAAGACTCTCAAAACACACCTTTTCCCTAAGGATTTAAAATTAATTTCAGTTAAAACTGTTTGTTTTTATCCCATGAAATTGTTTTAATTTTTTATTCTTATAATTCTAATTGTTTTTACTCTGTTTTATATTTGTTGTTTTAAATTGTGTACACCGCCTACAGATAGGGGTGTGCACAAACAGTTCTATAATGAATCGGTCTGCTGCAAACTAGGCTGGTTTCATGGTTCGATTGCAAACTGGACTGGCTTTCAGGAAAGGCAGAATGGTCCGAGATAGAACCGAATCCTTGCCCAGTTCATGGTGGACTCATTTGCCAGTTCGAGTGGCTATGGGAATGTCAAAAGTTGCTTTTAATAAAGGTAATAAAACTTAGGGTGGGATGGGGTGAGCCATCTTTAGAAGTAAACGAGAAGGTGCTGGTACTGGTCTGGTACCGTTTCTGGAAGCTGCAGCAGCACTCCCCACAGTAGCACAGTCTCAAGGTAGTGGGCCCAGCATTCAATCAACTGGCCTCAGAGACCAGGTGTATTAGTACCAGGCCAGCCGCCCAGCCACCACTGGGCTGCTGGGGGGAGTGCTGTTGCAGCTGCAACTTACAGGAGCGGTAGCAGACCAGTAAGCTGCCAGCACCCTCTCATTTACTCTTTAAAAGGTGCCTTGCTCTTGCCGCCTCCCCTCCCCCCCCGGCGCCACCCTCACCGGATGCCCTAAGTTTTAACCCCTTTATTAAAAGCAACTTTAACACATACACATAGCTGCTTCAATTCGCGGACCAGCCGGTCAGTCCCAATTTTGACGGAACCGTGGAAAACCGTCTGTACACAGATCCGCCTGATATGTGTTATTTAAGCTGCTTTAGAAATGATAATGAATAAATCAACTCACCATCCCCGTAGAACTTTAAAAGAGCAGGGTGTGAATGATGTAAATTCAGCAACTTCAGTTGTAAAGTCTATACATTTGCCCTGGAAATGTGTTTTACTGAAAGCTTTAAGCTGGAAAAAGCAAAATAATAATAATATACTAACAACCACCACCACCAGCAGCTAGAAAATGAGTGTCTATATTGTTATAAGCAGCTGTTGTGACAGGGAATGCTGCTCTAACTATACATTCTGATGATTTAAAGAGGAACAAAAGTTATATTTAAAGACAACATTTTCCTTATACATGTAGTTTTGTGCCAGATTGGTCAACATAAAAGTGTTGGCATACAACCTGCCTTGCTTGCTACAGATACAGAACACTATTTGGCACCTACCCTAATGGGTAAGGGAGCAAGAGCAACTAGAAAGTTGTGACTATGCCTTGATTGATTGATTGATTGATTAAGTGCAGTCTCTTAATGACCACATAGATGGATTCTCTCCAGCATGATGTATCTTCAGCTTGGCCTTCAAGGTCTCTCAGTCGTGCATTCATTTCTGTCGTAAATCGAGTCCATCCACCTTTCTGCTGGCCATCCTCTTCTCTTTCCTTCAACTTTCCCCAGCATTATAGACTTCTCAAGGGAGCTGGGTCTTCGCATAATGTGTTCTAAGTATGATAGTTTGAGCCTGGTCATTTGCGCCTCCAGTGAAAATTCTGGATTGATTTGTTCTATGATCCATTTGTCTGTTTTCCTGGCTGTCCATGGTATCCTCAAAAATCATCTCCAACATCAAAGTTCAAAAGCATCAATTCTTTTTCTATCTTGCTTCTTCAAAGTCCAGCTTTCACATCCATAGAGTATCACGGGGGAAACCACTGTCCAAACGATTCTAATCTTTGTAGGTGTAGACACGTCATGGCATCTAAAGATCCTTTCCAAGCCCTTCATTGCAACCCTACCAAGTGCTAGTCTGTGGCATATTCCTTGACTGTTGGATCCTTTACTGTTGATGGTTGATCCTGAAAGGCAGAAGCTATCCACCACTTCAATGGCTTCATTGTCAATTCTGAGGCTGGTTACTGTACCCATTGTCATTAGTTTAGTCTTCTTTACATTTAGTCTCAGTCCCATTTTTTTCACTGTGCTCCTTGAATTTAATTACTAGAGCTTGCAGATCATCTGCATTCTCAGCTATCTGAGTGGCGTCATCCGTGTAGCGCAGTTTATTGATGTTTCTTCCTCCAACTTTAAAACCACGCTCATCTTCTTCCTATCCAGCTTCTCTCAGTATACATTCCGCATATAAATTGAATCAAGAAGGAGAAAGTATACAGCCTTGTCTTACTCCTTTGCCCATCTGGAACCAGTCTGTTTCACCATGTTCTGTCTGGACTGTGGCTTCCTGTCTTGTGTATAGGTTTCTCATGAGAACAATGAGATGTTCTGGGATGCACATTTTCCTAAGGATATTCTACAACTTGACATGGTTGACACAATCAAAGGCTTTTATGTAGTCAATAAAGCACATATAGACTTCTTTCTGGTATTCTTTGGCTTTATCAGTTATCCAGCGTGCATCAGCAATGATGTCTCTTGTTCCTCGGCCTTTTCTGAAACCAGCTTGAACATCCGGCATTTCCCTTTCCATGTAGGGCTCTAATCTGCATTGGATGATCCTAAGCATTATTTTGCTAGCATGTGAAATTAAGGATATTGTGCGATGGTTTGCACAATGTTAGGTCTCCTTTCTTTGGAATGGGTATGTAAACTGACCTCTTCCTATCTATTAGCCACTGTGTTGTTCTCCAAAATTGCTGGCACAGTTTGGTTAGAGCCTTGACTGATTCTTCTTCTGTTGCCTGCCATATTTCTGTAGCTATTCCATCAATTCCTGTAGCCTTCTGACTTGGTAATGACCAGAGTGCTGATCTAACTTCATCTTCCCATACAAGAGGTTCTTGCAAGTAAGGAATATCTTCTAGTGTATCTTGGATATTGATGACCCTGCTGTACAGATTTTCAGTATACTCCTTCCATCTCTGTTTGATTTTTCTCTGAGTCAGTTATTATCTGTCCTTTGGCATCCCTTAACATACCAATTCGACGTTTGAACCTCCCTTTGAGTTCAGAGATCTTTTGGAAAACTTTCCTTGTTTTTCCGTGTTTATTTTCATCCTCAAGGTCTTTAAAGATGTCATTGTAGTATTGCTCCTTGTCTCTTCTAACAGCTTTCTGAAATTCCCTATTAAGTTCCTTCCTTAGGTCTTTATCTTTCTCGACTTTGGCTTCTCTCCTCTTCTGGGAAATTTCCACCATCTGTTCTGACATCCATTTTGCTTTCTTCTGTTTCTTGGTCTTTGGCAGTCTCTTTTCACATCCATCCTTAACAACTTCTTTGATTTCATTCCACAATTCCTCTGGTTCCCTATCAGTGAGGTTCAGAACTTCAAAGTGGTTCCTGATGTTCTCCTTGGAAATAGTGGGTACATTCTCAAGATGATATTGTGGAAGCTGGATAGCTTTGTTTTTCTGCTTTAGCTTGTTTTGGAACTTGCACATGAGCAGTTCGTGATCAGTTCCACAATCGGACCCTGGCCATGTCTTTGCTGTTATAACTGAGCTCTTCCACCTCATTGCACCAATAACTAATCAATTTGATTTCTGTGTACTCCATCTGGTGATGTCCATGTGTACATGTGTACAGGCACCACTTTGGTAGTTTGAAGAATGTGTTAGCAATGAAGAGATCATTGGCTTGGCAGGAACTAATAATTCGTTCTCCTGCTTCATTTCTGTTTCCTAGGCCATATCGGGAGACTGTGTTTTCCTCCTTACCTTTTCCAACTTTGGCATTCCAGTCTCCAGCCACCAGCATCGCAACTTACTTGCATATTCTGTCAATTTCAGACTGAACTTGAGCATAAAACTCATCAACTTCCTCTTCTTCTGCATCAGTTGTTGGGGCATAGACTTGAAGAACTGTCATGTTAAAGAGTTGTCCACAAAATCTAATGGATATTAGTCGGTCACTGGCCACATTTTACCCGTACTGTCATTGCTATATCCTTCCTGACTATGAAAGCAACACTATTCCTTCTTTGGTTTTCGTGTCCTAAGTAGTAAATGATATGATTTTCTGACTGAGTGTCCCATTCTAGTCCATGACATTACTCTGTAGTCGATTCATTTCATCTTTCACTCTGTCAAGCTTTCCCATATTCATGCTTCTTACATTCCACGTTCCCAGTGTAATTCTGTCTTTGCAGCTTCGGATTTTGTTTTCCCACACGGCAACATCAGCTGCTAGACGTCCAAAAGGCTTTATTCTAACTGCGTCATAAACACCATCGGTACTCAGAGATCCTTGGCTCTTCCTCAGTAGCATGATGAGTACCATCCAACCTGAGAGGCCCATCATCCGGCTCTACATTGACAATCATTCGATTTTGTCTACCCATGTGGTTTTCTTGGTAAAACACAGGAGTGATTTGTTCCTGTATTTTACTATGTATTTACACTATGTTTATGTAAAGCATAGTGACTATGCCTTACATAGGGATTTAAAAGGGTGGGCACAGCCCAGTATCCAGGAAGAGGCAATGAAAACACCTTGTGAAAAGAAGAGTATAGCACAAGATTAGTCTCAAATTAGGAGATCTTGATAATGTTGTGTTTTAACTACTGTTGGATTAAATAGTGTGCAACATTTCTAACTTGTCCAATAACTAATGAAGTACAGAATGAATTTTGGGGCATTTTGATTTAGCTTAGTTTCCCAATATGCTTTCTTTAATGTTCTGACCTCCATGACTTTGGTACTTTGTAGTTCTGCCACAACACAATGCCTGACCCATAGTCTAATGGTGCAAGGATGTTGCAGTAACTAGTTCCACTAAAGCTGGAAGCTTGCTTTCTAGACTTGCATTACAGTCGTGCAACAGAGTGCGCTGGCAGAATCTGTGGCATGCTTCCTGTTATGAAACCTTTGCATCAGTCCATTTATGTTTCAGGGAATAATGCAAAACTATCTGCTATCCATTTGCACAAACGTAATAGTTGCACAAATGGATCAAAAGAGCAAGAGACTGAACAACTTTGAGCTCCCACTCAGCTTCTTATACAATTGTATTGCGTGATCCTCAGGAACAAGTTTATATTTATTATTATTATTATCATCAATAATTCAATTTCTATACTGCCCTTCCAAAAATGGCTCAGGGTGGTTTACACAGAGAAATAATAAATAAATAAGATGGCTCCCTGTCCCCAAAGGGCTCACATTCTAAAACAAACAAACACAAGTTAGACACCAGCAACAGTCACTGGAAGTACTGTGCTGGGGGTGGATAGGACCAATTACTCTCCCCCTGCTAAATAAAGAGAATCACCACGGTAAAAGGTGCCTCTTTGCCCAGTTAGCAGGGGATACAATTATACAATTGTAAAGGACTTCTGAATGGAAGAGAGATATGTAGAAATAGCTTCCCCCTCCCACTCTATGCCTGGTCCACAGAAAGAAGCTTTCAGCATAGGGATGCTGAAGGCTTCTTGCACACCTCAATCTGGCAATGGAGGGCTGTGCATCATGCCAGTCATTATTTAAATACCACTGAAAATAATGGTTAACTCTAGTTTAGATTAGGCCCTAAACGTAAACTTACAAAATCTTATAAAAAATTACTGGGAAGAAGTTTACAAAAATCCAGCAACCCAACAGAAGAATTTTAGGTGGGGAACTGACTGCTAGAAATTATGTTATCTTTTAAGAACTTACCCAGTGTGTGGGTTCATGATTTCCCAATGGCTCCTGCAAAAAAGAAATAATATATAGAACACATATTAAGAACCTATCAATTAATCAAAGACACTCAACTTTGTTTTTCACTTACAAAGTGAAAGAGACTTTGTAGATACAGTATACATAAAATGTGGATGGTATATCCTCCTCTGCTTTACCCCCACACTGTGTTGAGTTGTCCTGTCTACAATAAGGGAGGTTTCAACATTAGACAGATTATCTTTATGGAAGTGTTCGTTGGTCAAATCAACAAAATAACTTAATTTCTTCTGGCCAAAAGCAACAGATAAAAAGCCACCTTTGGAGTTCTATATCGCCTGGCAACAGGATGTGTACATCATTTCTTTTTGTTTTGTATCCTAAGGACTGTTTTAATGATCAAGGGCTGTATAGTTTTAAAGTTCTGTAAATTTTTGTTATTCTCCTCTGAAATTTCAGTAGATCAGAACACATCTAGCTTGTGGTGGCTTTCTTCAATTTTATGGTACCTCAGATAAACTGAAACAAAAACCCTCCTTACAACAAACCCTCCAGTACAACAGGGGCAGCTATATTGGTTTGGAGCAACAAAACACACCAAAGAGTCTTGGGGCACTTTAAAGACTCAATTTTTTTTGTAGTATAGTTTTTTTGGTGAAACTTTATGCAACATTAGTCTTTAGAGTTAACTTTGTTAGTCTTTAAGATGCCACAATATTCTGTACTGTTTTAACACAATAGAAAAACCTTTAAATAAGTTTAAAAACAGGAAACTAGCCCAGAACCCTATGCATGTAAGGAGAAGTCCTTCTCGCAGTTTATATGGAGCATTCGTAGTGCCTCAGCTTAGACTGTGATAAGAGGGTTTTGTTTTCTTTTTAAGAAGGATTCACTTTATTGTATATCACCATAATTAAAACAATATACTTCATTTTTAGTGTGGTATGCCATTTCCCACCAACTAATAACTCACCAACTTAATGGGACGGATTGACATGATCGTTTCACTGGATCCTCCCCAATCAAAAAAACATTTATATTTTCCTTTCTCCAATATATATTGTTCTCCACAAAAGTACTTCTGCTCATAGGCAACCCATCTAGAAATGATACACAAGAGGAGTTCTGAGGCACAAATACATAAGCCAGCTAGTTAAATTTATACTAATAATGGGGGAAAAAATGCTCAAGAATTTTCAAATGCTTCAATGAAAATGGATGAAAGAGGCATTGAAAATGCATATCCCGTGTTTTAATATTACTTATTATATTTACTGGCTGACATGATGAATAGTCTTCCATTGCCCTAACACTCCACTCCAGGCTTGCTGCGGAGTCCCAAGGCAGTGTCAGGGCTGCTCAGAATGAGTGATTGCTTCCACTACAATGGGGAAAACTGTGGAAGCCCTGGTAGTACAACCACTTATTCTAAGTAGCCCTGATGCTACCTGGGGACTCTGCAGTTGGGCAATGGAATACTGCGCATCAAGTCACCCACACATTTTTCACTTCACAAAAATCGAAATGGAACTTACACCCCACACTTCACACTAACTGATCTTGTCACTAAACCAAATCCAGCCTGTTCCAAATCAGGAATTTCTTGATTGACAATCTCCAGCAACTTTCCATTTTCCTCATCCATTTCAAAAAGCGTGATTTTAGATTCCATAAAGTCCTGTAATTTAAAACTTAAAATTAGAAAATATTTGATGCAAGTTTATCTGTTTTTACATAAAACACAAAGGTGTTATTTAATCATGTGGCAGAAGAATTCTATGGCCGACATCCAGACTAATGCTGCACTGGTGCTGTGGGAGAGGGGTGATTTGAACCTATTTTCCCTTTCCTCTTTGAGAGGCTCACTATGCCTCTCAAATTTATGTCCCTGAGGGCTCATGAGGGTCAAGGCAGCACTAGCACAGTCTTAGTGTGGATGTCGGCCATCAAAAATTACATAGGGATTTAGAACAGTTTTGGAATAAGGACAATTTTTTCATCAGGTTATCCAGGCAATTCTGACACAGTTTTGACATACAGAATTTCTTTGACTAGGGCCTTGAGCCATTTTATTATGTTCATTATTGCAATGAAAACACCTATCCAAAGAAAACATATATATCAATGACCAGGAAATGTTGGGCAATATAACCCGACAATATTCTCTCCCCATCCTTGATTTTTTTTTTAACATGATGTATATTTTAGACAGAGCCTTTATACATAAGTTTTGTAGATCTCAAGCTTGCTGTATTCTTGAAATATATATGAAAGAAGAAAGGTTTATACTATACAGATTTGGTTAAGGGTGGCTCATTAATGAGGTGAGGTGGGGAGCTCAGGTGGCACCTGAGCCCTCAGCCGGTGAGTTCAGGCATCTGTCTGTGGAGTCACCTCACCTCATCTCATTCACCCCTCCCAACAGTTTGCCCCTCTCCATTTCCACACACAGGATAACTGGGTGGTTTAACTTGCTGGGCATTTAAACTGGAGATTGGCAGGGAGCTGATCTCTGGTTTATATGCCTGGCTGCCCAGAAGGTTAAGCAGTCTGCTTATCCTGTGTGAGGAAAGGGAGGGCAGTGAAGAGAGCTGTCTCCCCTTCCTGTCTCCCCCTTGTTCCACCTAGAGGCATCCATTCTCATGCAGTAGAGGGAAGAGAGCAAGAAAGAAAGCACACAGTCTAGCCAGGGGCATGGCCAGCATGAGGAGGCATGGCCAACACCAACTCAATCAGCACACTTGCTCAAGCCAGCATTGGATTTTGACATTGCTAGTGAGAAAGACAAACTTTATTCCCAGGTGGTATTCTTCTTCCTTTGTTTGGATCCAACCGTCAAAATATTAAGATTCTGATTACAGAGGAAATTAAGCTTAGGCACAATCCTAAAGGTACTTACTTGCCAAAATCCAATTGATATTATGGATCTATGCTTGAAGAGTGATAATGGGATTGCAACCATATTTTATCATTATACAAAAGGACTAGGGCGTGCAAAATGGTTTGATGTTGAAACGTTTCTACTCAAAAATGAGCTGTTTCAAGTGTCTTGAACTTGAAACAAAATGATTTTTAAATAAAGGGCCTGTTTCACGCTCAGAACAAAACCCCGTTTCAAGTCTAAACGTTTCAACATTCTGAGCATCATTTTGGAGGCCTATTTTTTTCCTTGCTAATTGGTTTTCTGGCACTGGCTTCTGCTTGGCTTGTGACCTCCTTGTTTCTTGGTTGGCTTGTTATAATACAAATCAAAGTTGTCATGGGCAACTGTCTGGGGGAAATCCAAAGGAGGAAGTTGCTCTAGTTGAGCTTATGGCTATGCTTGCTGCTAAGGGTGCTGCAATGTTGTTGCAATGCTAGGAAGTAAGGAGTCATAATTGTGTGTGAGAGAGCAACTAATGTCAATGTTACTGCAGTGCAGGCACTGTTACTGGCAGTGGATTCTGAGTCAGCGATTCTTTTTTGTTCATTTTTGGACTGTGTTTGAAATGCATGTTCTGTGTTGGGAGGGACAGATTACCTTTTACTATGTGCTTCTGCAGTGTTTTCAAGACAGGGTTGCAAAATGCATTACAAATTGCAGTGCAAAACTAGTGTGCATGCACTCTGTGAGTGCAGCTTGTTCTGGCCATAGGGAACAATGGAGCAACTCGAAACATCCAATTGTTCTCCATGGGTAGCTCCTCGATATTAAACACATTCTTAACCTTTCCCCAAAACCTCCATAGGATCTATGGCAGTTTGGGAGGAAGGTTAAACATTTGTTTTAAATCACCCTGCTTGCCCATTTCTTTTGTGGGCTGGGTGGTAGGTAGCACCCATCATGCCCTGCCACCCAACCCACTCTGGTGTCCTTAGGAGCTAACCATGGGGAACAATGGGGAGGTTCGAGTTTCCCCATTGTTCCCTATGGTCCAAATATGTGAAACGTTTGAGTTTTGTTCCATTTAAACAGCCAGGTCGACCACTTCAACAAAACATTTCAACCATCTGCATTTTGTTTTGAGCTCAAAACAAAAGCAAAATCCATTTCGTGTGCATCCCTATAAAGGACTGCATTAACAGCCTTACAATGCAGGTACTTAATTCACACATTTGAGAAATCTTTAGTAGGTCAGGTTTAGCTCATGGACTCATATCTTCTCATGCTTTGCAAGAAAAATTGGTATGTCAAACTGTCTTCAAAAAGAACCATACACAGCACAAATAAGTGTTTTCTCTCACGAGTCTCCCATTAGACTGGTTTCCCTGCGCAGCTGCTGACAAGGCAACCAGGACATTCAGAAATTCATTTCCAGGAGAACTTAAATCTTCTGCTGACAACACAGCCATACCTTTCAATATTCTATATTATGATGCTTTTGTAGTACACAGGAATCCTATATCTCAATCCAGAGAAGGCAAACTGTTCACAAAAGCAGGCTTCCATCCCCCTATCAGGAATCATGGGTCTAAACATACATCCAAACATGTATGTCTAAACATACATCCAAATCTGGAAGTAGTCTATGCACACTGCATTGCTTTCAATGGTATGTACATTGTTTTCATCATATCCCTATTCATATCTAAAGGTGGACAGGAATGCACGGTCAAGTGCACAAATTAATGGGAGCCCAACTGAAAGTAATAGCCTTCCTCATTGGTGTGTGCATGCAGTTTCGGCTTGGGATTTCTGATATGCACGCACCAGTTTGCTTCTACCCGTGGATTGTCCTTTCTGGATTAGAATTCTAGTGCATGAAGTTTGCTTATGTCCTTGTTACCAATGCTCAATCACTCCTCAGCAGGACTAAATCAATTCTCTGAAAAATATTAAACCAGGACTTTACAGCTTTGGCCCTGAAGCTGTTTTGGCCCTGCAGACTACAACTCCCGTAATCTCCAGCCACCGTGACCAATAGTGAGGGATGATCGGAGTTGCAGCTGGAGGGCCAAAGTTGTGTAGTCCTGGTTTAAACAACGGTGCTCTTTGCTTATTTTGTTTACTAGTTAGAAGGTACCCTAGGCATACATATCTGTACATACACACACACTCCTATATATAGAAAACTGCAACAATCTGTCCAGAGTAACTTGCCTGGCCTCAAGGCTTCAGTCAGAGCCATGGAATAAGCAGTAGGTGCTCTGGTGCTAGATGTGAACATTTTGCACAAACATCATGCTGGAGAATAGGCTTCCTGCAAAAGGCCTATCTATATATTTAATTCTCTTAAATGTACGGTTGCTAATCATGTGTGTGGCAGCTCTCATGAGAGAGCTGCCGATTAGCAATGGGGATGGGAGAAGTGGCGTGACAGGCTGGCCGGCCACAGAGAAGAAGCGGCAGGCCAGCTGGTTGTACAGGGGGAGCTGCTGCCACCAGGCCAGCTGGCTGTGCAGGGGAAGTGGCCGCCACCAGGTGGCCGGCGAGGAGAAGTGGCAGGCGGCCAGCGAGGAGAAGCAGCCTGGCCAAGAGAGAACAGGCTGGGGGCAGGGGGAGAAAGAAATGAAGATGGGGAGGAGAGAAAAGAAGAACTAGGGGCGCACAGATGCTCTGCGCCAGGTCAGCTAGTTCTGACTACAAATTTGACCTATAGATTGGAATTAGAATATTTAATAGATTACAATGGAGGCAAAGATTGAACCATCTGGCAGCTAGTATCATCCCCTTTCAGCTAGCAGTAAAAATTAAGGTTATGTCTATTTTCTAGTATTATTAGGATATAAGCTTAATTATATTAATCTACGGAAGAACAACAGAGTAGTAAATGCTTTGACTGGCTGACATCCTAATGAAGTGCTTGCATATCAAGCAAAGGTGCTCTAGCGTAAAAATACCACATAGTTCTGCTAAAAACTGAGGGTTCATGGGCCTGTGCTATAGCGCTCTTGAGCAAGAATGCCCTTTACAGCTAATGAGGTGTGCTGCAGGTAGCCCAACTGTTGTGTAACCATGCTTGCAGTAGCACAACACTAGTCTAGAAGGCAAGCTCCAGACTTGGCATGAGGAGCTAGAAGAACGGCTTTGCCCTAGTGCAGGGCTGCACAACTTGGCCCTCCAGCCACAGTTGTATTAAAACTTCCATTATCCCCAACCACAGTGGCCAGTAGTCAGGGATGATGGGACTATTCCATCAATTGCAGCCCAATATCTTCAGGAGGGCTAAAGTTGTGCAGCCTTGGACTAGGTGACAGCCTTCCACAAGCAGATGAGGATGTCAGCCACTGACTATATACAGTCTAAATGACCTTTAGTCTCTTGAAAATTTGTTCTGAACTATTTAAGATGACACCAAAAGAAACCATGAAAGGGAAACAGATTTCCTACAAGAGAAAGGGTATTAAAAGTTTAGTATAGAGCAGATCACTACTCATGAAAAAGAACAATGGATGCAAACTCTCATGTGAAACCCCATAATAATGAATATTAATACAAGCTATTTCACAACTCCCATAAGTTTATAAATACTTAGCATGTTTGTATATCGCCCACAACCAAAGTCTCTAGGCAATTTGCAACATTAAAACAAATTTTTAAAAATTTAACACGTAAAAGTTAAAATTAAAGTATCTAAAAAGCTTGGCTGAAGAGATTGTCTTCAATTGCTTCCTAAAGGTCAACAGGGATGGAGCAGCTCTAATCCCCCTGAAGATCTTAATAGGCGGCAGGGTTCATAATGAAAAAGGTGTTCTCTTAAATATGTTCACATATTTGTGAACTTATCTGATGAAATGCTTTAATCAGACACATGTGGATGGAATGTCAGTATGCTAGATATGACCAAGAAGTAAATGAGAAGTGTAAAGAAAAACAGGATGATTTGCAGAGGCAGCAGAAGTTCAAAATAACCAACCTCTTTGTTCCCAGATTTCACAGAATTGTGAAAAATAATATCTGTGCCTATTTAATCATTCACATTCAGTTCCAATGAAATGGTAAAATAAAAGGTTGGAAGGAAAGCCAGTTTTCAAACTAGCAGTACTTACAGCCTGCAGAAATCGAAAAGACAGCAGGATACTGTTCACTCCACCCCATGATTGCCAATCTTCATACTCTCCTTCCTCTAGCAGGTATTGTTGGCCTTTATATCGTTCTTTCTCATAAGCAACCCATCTGCATTAGTCACAAAGCGCAATGAAAAAGTGATGGATATACTTAGCAATAGTTACAAATGAATGTTACAAATATAACAGTCATATTAAGTGTCATACCTTGAAATTTATATCAACCATATATATCATATTAAGTGTCATACCAGGAGCTTTCCCAGACAGTAGGCTATACTGTGAGACTTTTACTGCAAGTTTGAAGTTGCCCCCAAAATTCGATGCAAAAAGTGGATTTATTTTTAACCCAGATATAAAAATCAGGCTACATTCTAACGCACAATGAAAAACCTGAATTGTGAGTGAAGTGCTCTTCGGTAACTCGCAGGGACTTCGGGGTAAATTTAGCTGATATGTAAACTCAGACTTCCATTTCGGAGGGGATGCGAACTAAAAGCTGGGTGTGAAAAACTTTCAGATTCCAATATTAGTCCTGGATGTGCAATAGGTTCCCAGGAATACACACACATACATGGAAGATTTTGAAATTTATATGTATTCCTGGACCATGCAGCTACAACATTAAGTTGGACAGACATGCTCAATCTGTGGCATTAATGCTGCAGCAATAATTTTTCATTCATTCATTCATTCAATTTCTATACCACCCTTCCAAAAATGGCTCAGGGCAGTTTAATTTTCCATGATGGCAGATATGTGAATGTGGACTCATGAACAAATGCAAGTTATCTTGGTGGCAAAATATTTGCAAGAGTCAAGGCAAGCAGAATAATGATTGCCATCCAGAATTACTACCAATGTGTAATAATGCATACAGAATAAGGAGCAATAAGATCTGGGTTGAAATTCCCACTCTGTCATGAGGCTCACTGGGTGGCCTAGTTTTGAGAAGTAAAGTGAGTAAGGCTCATGTGAACTGCTCTGAGGATATTTCAGATGGCCCAAAGTTTACTTTGGGATTATACATGCTCAGTTTCTTAATTACTGTATCCTGGGGGAAAACTGGAGAATTTTTAGAGGATCCCTAACTCACACAAGCTGAAATGCTCTCTTACCCTTCTTCCCTCTGAAAGAAGCAGCAGCCCCCTCACCAGTTTTCTTCTTGGCAAGCAGCAAGTGTGGTGAGTTGGGTTTACAATCACTAGTAATGTGCAGAGGAGCAGCTGGGTGCAGGCTTTGTAACTGACATATATCAGGCAAGCTACTGGACTGTGGGCTCTAGGCAGGTGTGGGCTCCTGATGTGGGCAGGGACTATGTGCAAAATTATACATATATTGGCTATCCGCATGCTTAATATGATCATGTACAAAAACAAAGCATTGGATTGGACATGATGGTAGGGCGAGTTGTTGGGCATGATGTACCAGTGCTGTAGGCCCAAAGTTTATTTGGAAGGATATACCTCCAGTTCCTTATTTATATGTAAAAGGTAAAGTGTGCCGTCAAGTCGATTTTGACTCCTGGCGCCCACAGAGCCCCGTGGTTTTCTTTGGTAGAATACAGGCAAGGCTTACCATTGCCTTCTCCCGCACAGTATGAGCCGATGCCTTTCAGTATCTTCCTATATCGCTGCTGCCCTAAATAATACAAGCAGGGATTCGAACCAGCAACCTTCTGCTTGTTAGTCAAGCATTTCCCCGCTGTGCCACTTAAGTACACTGGCAATTATTAGGTGGGGGCAGCACACTTTTGATATACAAAAATGAAATGCTAAGTCAGACATATTATTAGGGCAATTAGGGCATATGTCCCCAATCATTAAATTATCATGAGGTATCAAAAATATGTATACACTGATTGACATCTTGACTAAGTAAGTGCCATTGCAGTGAGAGGATCAGAACAGTTCTTCCAAACTAGCAGCACATGGTGGGGGGATTTTGGACTTCCCGCTCTTCAGGATACCCTGTGTGCCACCTAAAAATATGCCTCTGAGGGCAGTCTTCAGGAACATATTTTTGAAGTGGCACCCAGGACTTCCTGGGGAAGGGGAGGCTGTAAAAAAAATCAGTACTCCCCTCTGTAAGTGCTGTTATTTTTATTCTCTCACTGTACTGGTACTTCCTTAGTCAGGATATCAGCCACTGTTTTTCAACAAAATGTTCTCAAAGCTGTTTGCATAGCAAAAGTTATGAGAAAACAATCCAAAGTATTCACAATCTTCAGTCACTCCCACTTCACTCACTCATACATAAAGCAATGAAATCAATGTCTTTTCCTGAATCACCATGTGAAAAATTGTGTGGTTAAGTTTATAAGTAAAATGTATGCACTGAAAGCAATAATAGCTAAATTGATTAAAGGGAATCTTTATTATTATTGGTGAATAAATCCTGCTAGGGATAAAATCTGGCAACGATGAATGGATTATTATTTTTTTTGTCAGTACCATATGTTTTAAGTTACCTCTGTAGTGGGACTTACTGAAATAAAAGAAGAAGAAAAGCCACAAATGAGAGAATTACTACTTTTAAGATTTAGGGTTTACCACAATATCTATTCTACAATGTCATTTAAGGTTTATGGTGTGTGCTTGTGCACAAACTTAAAGCCCAGAAGAAATATTTCACAGAAAGCTTTGCCTGATCCCAAATATTTTATTTTGTGTACTGTTTGAGGTTCTGAAAGGAATTTGAGTCACAGACCAACAACACTACTGATATCTTAGTGAGGAAGATCAGTCCTGTGTGTTCAAATGACAGATACTGTATGGCAGAATGGGTCAAAGAGAGGTTATCTACATTACTGAGATGAAAAGACATCAAGGTTCCAGTGTCTTACTGCAGCTTGTATCTAGTGGTTTTGGTTTTTGTTTAAAAAACAACCAGTCCCTAAAGCTAATTTTAACTGGGTTCTGTTTTAGTTAATTTTAATTAATTTTATACTATTTAATGGTTTTGTTTTTGTGAGCTAGCTCAAGCAGTATTGTGGAAGACTAGGAAGCAATATGGCCCTATTCACCACCAGCACAATACCTTCAGTGATTGTTGCTGGTCTATTTCTTATGTTTCTTTTAGATTGTGAGCCCTTTGGGGACAGGGATCCATCTTACTTATTTATTATTTATTTGTGTAAACCACCCTGAGCTATTTTTGGAAGGGCGGTATAGAAATCGAATAAATAATAATAATAGATAACAGTAATATCAAAGTTATACTAGAGTTCTACTATGTTGCCTTAATGTCACATTCTTAAGCATGGAATAGTGAAAATACAATCACAGGAATACATGAACCTATAAATGTTCAGAGATATATGTATTTTCTTCTCATTCTTTTCCCAACAGCACATTGCTAAAAGTAGTACTATGGTAGCACACAGATGAGCACTGCATAACAAGCAGTTCAGACATGGGACAGAAGGGGGTTGGGGAGATGAAAACAAGCATGAGAGGAAAAGGGAATCTTGAGTTTCCTCATGTTAACCTTTGCCACCTTGGGCTATGACTCCACACTCTCTTCAAAAGAATGAACAGGTGCAGACATCAGTATTAATGAAAAATTAAACTGCTAATGATTATGGTTGCGATTTTGACCAGAGCCTAGGGATAGATAAAATGGGGTTTCCCATGTCATTAGAACAATAGATAGAATATGGGAGCTTTTTTGCCTGCAATAGTTCTAAGAAGGAAGTTTGAAAGTGGAAACTGAATCATACTTACATTCCACCAATGACATGTACTGATCCAATTCCCTGGAAATCATCAGCATTTCTGAAGAGTGTTGGAACACAGTCAACATTTTCAGAAAGTTCTTTACACCATCCTCCAAAGTGTGGTTTCTCATATATCATCAACTGCAGAATGTGAAAGATTTGGGTCTTCAAAATACATCTCCAGATCTTAGAACTACTTGCAAGATATTCTGTGAAGCTGTTGTTTTTTTAATTGCCTGCAGTGGAGCCTGGTTCAGATGTAACAGTTTGTTGTTACATTCATGAGCTGGTATGAGCCTTGGGCTCATGTGCTCTCCCCTTTGCCACCTTGTGTTTTTTAAACACAAGGTCTCTTTGTGTGCAAGAGAAAAGAAGGAGATAGGAAGCTTCATTTTCGGTTTGTAACAAGCTGCAGTTTCCCAAGGTCAGATGTAACAGGAAACTGCAGCTTGTAATTAGCTGTTGAAGGAAAATTTCAATCTCATCCCCTTGTGTATGAAGAGGAATGCGCTCATAACAAACAAACCATCTGAAGTGAGTGACTGCCTTGACTCAAAATTATATCAGTTCTTCTCTATAGGTACACTGCATTGTATTTGCTCTCTTTTGCTAATGGAGCACTGTGTTCTAGAATACAGGCCTCAATTGTGAAGTACTTGTCAGAGACAGAGACTTCTTTAAGCAGGTGATCCATCTGCACTACTTCTGATCTGTTCCAACCCTATTATTTTTAAAAAGGAACCGCAAAAATTGGAATAGAGTAATACCCTCAACTTTTCTGTGTTTTCTACTATTGCACAATTCAAGAGTTTTCCAAAAGAAGGAGGAATTTGAAGAAAGATTTAGTTAACAAGGAGAGATTGTTTCTTGCATCATATGCCCTACTGTGTGTCCTGAAAGTGAATAATTTCTCTAGCACAAAAAGACCCAGTTCAGATGATCATCAACTGGCTGGTCCAAAGGAGAAAGGGTAGACAGGTGGTATTGGCTTGATTCAGATGTCATGTGAAACCACAGTTTAATCTTGATTCTGCACAACATCCCCTCAAGCACATTCATGAGGAGAGAAAGAACTGGAAGTAGAAGCCTGCCTTTCCTCATGTACAAAGCAGGGGCAGAGTGTTCACATGCCCAAAGCTGTTGCATGGAATCAAGATTAAATCATGGTTCTGGTGGATATCTGAATCAAGCCTGGTTTTCAGAGCTTTAAAAACTCTGAAAACCAGGATTTCAAGCCGCTGACTTCCTTCCCTAACAGATTAATTTACAGTTAACATATTCAGTACTCACCTTAATATTCATAGGCATCTGTACCTTTAGGCCACCCTAAAATGTAGAACAAGATTTTTAAAAAACACGATGCAAAATCCGGATGCACATTTTGATTTCCATTAATTTTATGCAAGTCTAAAAACAGGTTGCTCACCTGTAACTGATGATCTGGTAGAGATCCGTCGATATTCATAAGAATGGGTTCTGCGCCTGCGCAGGAACCCCACGGTATCCATGCCTGAGCTCGTCGAAGCGCCCAAGCCACGCCCCCACGCTGCTGCGTGCTATATAAGGCGCGGCTCAGGCGCGTAGTCCCTCAGTTCTTGGACGACCGCCGTGGAGGACGATCATCTAAAGTCTTTCCTTCTTTTTTGTTTTGTTTAAATTAGGTAAGTTCATCCATTAAAAAGGGGGAATATCCTGAAGAGGATAGAAGCCACACACCTATACGCACATAGAAGTAGCACTACTGCAGAGGGGAAGGTTGGGAGGGTCTTATGAATATCGACGGATCTCTACCAGATCATCAGTTACAGGTGAGCAACCTGTTTATCTGGTTCGAGATCCGTCGATGTTCATAAGAATGGGTGTTTAGCAAGCTCCAGTAGGAGGAGGGAGCAGTAGTCACAACAACACCTGTTTCAAAACACTTCTCCCAAAGGTGGCCTCTGCCGCAGAGCGTACATCTATGGCGTAGTGCTTAATAAAGGGAGACTCCGAAGACCAAGTTGCGGCCTTACAGATATCCCTGAACGAGACCCCAGAGAGGTGTGCAGCAGAGGAAGCTTCAGCCCTGGTGGAGTGGGCTTTAATGGCTTCTGGAGGTGATTTGCCTTGTAGATGATATGTCAGGAGAATAAGCTCTACCAGCCATCTGGACAATCTTTGTCTCGAGATTGGGGATCCTTTCCTTGGCCCTTTATACGATATGAATAGACGAGTAGAGAGCCTAAAGGGTTTTGTGCTGTCTATGTAGTATAGGAGCGCACGGCGCACGTCTAGAGCATGTAACGAGCGCTCCAGAGCAGAAGTAGGGTTCCCAAAGAATGTAGGTAAGATGATATCCTGGTTCAAGTGGAAGTCGGATACAACTTTTGGTAGGAAAGTAGAGTCTAAACGCATGCGGACTTTGTCTGGTTGAAATAAAGTATAAGGGGGGTCCACCCTGAGAGCCGCCAGTTCACTCACACGTCTTGCTGTTGTGATAGCAATCAGGAAGCTTGTCTTCCAAGAGAGATGTTTAAGGGAGGACGTAGCCATGGGCTCAAAGGGAGCCTGAGTCAGTGACGAAAGAACCAGCGATAAACTCCATGGTTCTACTGGCTTTCTGATTGTAGGGTACACATTTGACAGGCCTTTCAGGAAGGCCTTGCTCAATGGGTGCGAGAACAGTGTAGAGTTGTCACTGCCCGGATGGTATGCGGACAAGGCAGATAAATGGACTCTCAAAGACACGTTGGCCAGGCCTTTTGCTTTCAAAGACGTAAGGTATCGTAGAACCTCCCGGACTGAGGCTCGTTTAGGAAGGAATCCCTTGGAGCGTGCATATGACCTAAAACGGTCCCACTTGCGCTTGTAGTTGCGGCGCGTAGATTCCTTGCGCTGGTTGAGTAGGATATGAGTCAGCAGACTATCTTCCACACTGTTAGATGGAGGGTTTTGACGTCCGGGTGCAGGACGAGACCTCCGTCTTGAGTGAGGAGATCCTGGTAGGAAGGTAGGTGCTTGTAGCAGTTCTTCGCCAGTCTGCGTACTTGCGGAAACCAAGGTTGCCTTGGCCACCATGGAGTCACTAGGATGCAGTTGGTTGGATTGCAGAGAAGACAAGCTACCACTCTGTGTATCAATGGCAGGGGGGGAAACATGTAAGGTGTCTCTAGGGACCAATCCAACTGAAAAGCATCTCCGAGAGACAGACTGTCGTGGCCCGCCCTTGAACAGAAGCGATCGCATTTCGTGTTCTCTGAGCAAGCAAAGAGGTCCACTGAGGGCCTCATCCACCGGTTGAAGAAGGGAGTTATCACATCCGTGCGGAGTTCCCATTCGTGCTGACGGTCCTGCAAGAAGACTCTGCTCAGGTCGTCTGCCAGGGTGTTGTCCAGGCCCTTGATGTGAACAGCCTTGGGGTAAATGCGGTGTAGAATACACCAGTGCCACATTTGAACACTGAGAGCACACAGACTCCGGGAGACCGTCCCTCCCTGGCGGTTTATATATGCCTGGGCGGTTGTGTTGTCGAGGTGGATCTGAACAATTTTCCCTTGAAGGACAGGTAAGAATGACTGTAGTGCTTGAAAAACAGCCAGAAGCTCTAGGAAGTTGATGTGCAATTTGGCACGTTGAGGGGACCACTTCCCTTGAATTTTGTGGTTGTCGCAATGGGCCCCCCAGCCCTGGAGCGAGGCATCCGTCGCCATCCAAACCGAAGGGGAGGGGGATCGAAAGGGTACTCCCTCGAGTAGGTTCTTCCGCTTGGTCCACCAGGAGAGCGACCGGAGTACATCCGGGGGAAGTAGAAGGCGCTTTGATTGACTGTCTCTGATTGGACGAAATACTGAAAGAAACCAGAGTTGGAGCTTTCTCATCTTGAGTCTCGCATAATAGATTACTGTATTGCAAGCTGACATAAGGCCCAACAGACGTTGAATCATACGGGCTGGCTGTAGGGGATGATCTTGAAACTCGGAGATTTGGTTCAGGATGCAGTTGAATCTCTCCTCTGGGAGAAAAGCTCTTTGTTGTGTTGTGTCTAGGATTGCCCCTATGTAGGAGATTATAGGTGATGGTTCCAGATGCGATTTTTTCCAGTTTATCTCGATGCCCAAATCGTGAAGTAGGTTCACTACATATTGGATGTGCAAAACTAACTCGTCTTTGACTTCTGCAGTTAGGAGCCAGTCGTCCAGGTAAGGGTAGACCGATACACCCCTGGTTCTTAGATGGGCAATCACTGCCGCCATACATTTTGTAAAAACCCTCGGAGCGGTGGACAGTCCGAAGGGCAATACATTGTACTGAAACACTTTGTCGCCGACAGTGAAACGTAGATATTTGCGGTGGTCGGGACGTATATTGATATGAAAATAGGCGTCCCTGAGATCCAGCGTCGCAAGCCACTTTTCCCCCTGGAGTAGTGGGAGGATCTGTTGCAACGCCATCATACGGAACTTTTTGGCGTGGATAAACTTGTTCAGACAACGGAGGTCCATGATGGGACGGATCCCCCCATCCCTCTTGGGGATCTGAAAATAGTGTGAATAGAACCCCGTTAGCCTGTCTGCCCATGACACCGGGGCAATAGCCCCCTTTTCCAGAAGCTCCTTCACCTCCTGCAGAAGCAGCCTCGAGGAGGGAGTGCATCTCACCCCCGTGAAGTGTGGAAGAGTCCTGAATTCTATTGCGTAACCATATGTGATAATCTTCAGGACCCACCGGTCCGATGTTATGCTGTGCCATGCGGGGGCATGGCTTGCCAGTTTGATCGTTGGCAGGGACGGAAGGATGGAGAGATCCGTCAGTGCTGGTGGAGAGGCCCCCGCTGGCAGGGAAGGGGGGGTGTATGGAGACGGTAGGGAGGTTGGTGTCGATGGGCAGTCCACAGTTTCAAAGACGCTTTTGGGGTTCTTGTGGCTTCGCTCGCTGTGATTGAGGAGCCCTTTTCTTATTATAGAACGGGCGACGTTGGTAAGACGAGTAGGGCTTCCTAAAGTCACGCCTGTCTTGTGACCTGTAGGAAGGTTTGAATTTTCCATAGTTGTTCCTGTACGTTGATGTTGAGGAAGAGGTCGAAGGATGCGAGCTGAAAGGTTTTGCAGTGAATTTCGATTTCTTCAACTGCTCCATAGTGGAGTCAGTTGTTTCACTGAAAAGGCCAGTACCATCAAATGGTAATCCTTCTATTCTTTCTCTCATATCCATTTGGAGTCCCGTAGACCGCAGCCAAGCGTGTCTTCTCAGGGTTATTGCTGCCGCCATTGCCCGAGATTCGCTCTCAGCTAGATGTTTGGCTATGCTGAGTTGTCTGCGTGTTAGGTCTCCAGAGTTCTCTAAGACTTGGTGGAATTTAGCTTTAAAGTCTTCTAAGGATAGGCAGTCCAAATCTTTCTCCAACTGTTCCCAGAGACCATGAGTGTACATTGTCGTGCAGGCCGCATAGTTTGCTACCTTAATAGAAAGGCAAGAGGTTGAATAGATCTTCCTTCCCAATAGGTCCAGTTTTCTACCTTCCTTATCAGGAGGGACTGTGTACCTCTTGCCAGACTTAGACGCCGTGGCACAATCTATTACTAGAGAGTTTGGCGCCGGGTGTTTGAGCAGATAGTCGTTATCCCTATCTTGAATTCTATAGAGACTTTCCAATTTCTTTGACGTCGGGGTGGAAGTGTGGAGGACTTCCCAAGCGCATTTCGCAGCCCTTGTAATTACTGGTAACATTGGAAGGGCAACTGGGGCTGTCATTTGAGTCTTCAGCATAAATTTATATACTGGGTCCTCGATAGTTGCCAACTGTGACTGGATATCTAGACCAAGAGCATCAGCCATGGCCCGAATCTGTTTGTGGTATGCTTTCATTTCATCATTTGGTGAAACATAAGTTACCGGTGCCACAGCCGTAGGTGGTTCCACAATGGAACTGGTGTCCTCAGGGTCGGACTCAAAGTCAGAGGAGCCGTAGTGTTCTGAGGGAGAGGCAGGCTGCAGTTGAGCGTCTTCAGCACCGTGAGGATCCGTTTGCGTGGCTGAATTACTTTGTAGTTTTAGGAGACTTGTCTGTGTAGATGTAGACTTAAGGTGGAGTGGTGAAGTCTGTGTGGCGCAATGGTTGTTCATGGAGCCACACGTTTGGGTCGCAATTGTCGCAAAAGTTGCAAAGGGATGAGCAGGTGCTACTTGTCTCCAGGGTAGGTTAACGCCATCTCTGTAGGGACCAGCTGGAGAAGAGACCCCTAAGGAAGGGTGTCTATAACCACAGGAGTGCCAAGGAGTGTGTGGCAAGTTGGAGGATGGTGGAGCTGGAGGATGAGACAAGGTAGGTGTTCCTCCCTCGGCTTCAACGCCCACTGAAGGGAAGCCGGTAAATGTCGAGCGGCCGCTCGACGTCGAGTCCAGGAGAGACAGAAGAGATCGGGTTGCTGCTGGGAGAGATTCTTCGGCATTGACATCCACCATCTGGAAAGTCGGTATCGGTGGTCGATATCGAGGGGTTACTTGCATCGATGTTGACAGGACTGGAGTGTGCAAGGTGGACGGCGCAAAGGCTGAGGCTTGTGGTGTCGATGGAGAGGCAGACGAAGCCAAAGGCGTTGGAGCTGGTGAGAGAGTTCTTGTTGTCGGTATCGAAGCTCGTGGAGATCGCTGAAGGTTCGAAGCCTGTTCGTCGTCGGGCAAAACTCGTCCGGCGTTGAAAACAGGGTTCGACGTAGTCAGTTGATGTGGTTCGGTATCGAGCACTCTCAACGTCGACATGCCGGTAACGGGAGAATGCGTCGAAGGGGCATCCACGTCGATAACTATCGGTGTCGAGGAAACGGGTAGCTCCTCCAGAATCACCGTCTGTACTGCGAAGTCAGTTGACGTCGAAGGTCTCGACCTCGATTCTGATGACTGCGCCGCAGAGGGAGATGGTGTGTGTCTCCGCGGGCTCTCGTGAGTCTTTCGACGTTTGGAGTCAGTCGGAGTTGAGAGGTCATCATGTCGATGTTTCGAAGCCTTATCACGGTCTTTGGAGTGATGTGAGGGCTTCGAGGTAGAAGAGCCTGAGCTCTTTGATGACGTCTTCTTTTCGAGTGTCGAGTGTCTATCTGAAGTCGAGGCGCTTGTCGACATAGACGACGTTTTGGCGGGAATTATGTCAGAGGTTTTTTCTCTGCTCGACGTCGAAGAAGGCTTTGGCGCCTTAGATGTCGACGGTCGAGGAGTGCCCGGTGTAGATGGGCTCAAAACTTCATCGTAAATCGCCGCACGGAGGCGAAGAGCCCGATTCTTTCGAGTCTGTTTCGAGAAAGACAGACAGATTTTACACGAGGAGACGTTATGCTCCTCACCAAGGCACAAAAGGCAGAGGTCATGAAGGTCCTTGGAGGGTAACTTAGCCCTGCAGCCTTCACACCATTTGAAAGATTTTTTTTTTTTTTTTTCCGTCAGCCATAGCAAGGTCGAAGCCGTTCCGCGTCCGTTCGCCAGAAGTCACCGAAGCCAGTCCAAAACGAGAGCCAGAGATTTCCGAAAGCCGTTCTGTAAGTAGAGCCAGAGAATTCCGATATTTCCAGTCTGAGTCAAGAGGATAGATGAACAACCGAGGAACTAGACGAAGAGGCACGGACCGCAGGTCCAGGACACAAGGCGGTCGGAAAAGAACTGAGGGACTACGCGCCTGAGCCGCGCCTTATATAGCACGCAGCAGCGTGGGGGCGTGGCTTGGGCGCTTCGACGAGCTCAGGCATGGATACCGTGGGGTTCCTGCGCAGGCGCAGAACCCATTCTTATGAACATCGACGGATCTCGAACCAGATCTGCAATTCATTAATTACAGCCAGCTCTAGTCTGTGCTCAATTACAATTACAAAAGGATTGATAAGCTTCATGGCTGAATAAGGTAATTTGTTCTCTAACATCTAAAATTACTTATATAAAAGCCAAATATGCTCGGTGTGAATACCCCTGCCCCCGCTCACTGAGCAAAGAGGCACCTTTTTAAAGTGGTGATTCTCTTTACTGAGCAGGGGGAGAGCAACTGGCCCTATCCAACCCAAGCACAGCATCCCTCCAGGGGCTGTTGCTGGTGTCCATCTTATGTTTCTTTTTTAGACTGTGAGCCCTTTGTGGACAGGGAGCCATTTTATTTATTTCTATGTAAACCGCTTTGGGAGCTTTTGTTAAAAAGTTGTATAACACTATTTGTCATATTCATATTCTCTCTTCACTCATGCTATCAAACAGTGGCTTTAAAAACTACAACAAACAGGGATCCCAAAATGAGAGCCATGTTTGTATGTGCAAAATTGTTCTAAAATAATTTTAAATTCTTCAACATGCTGAAACAATGGAAGACAACATTCCCAATGCCTGAACATTTTAGCCTCCTGTGAAAAGTGCTCCTTTTGTAAACATGATTTTTGAGGCAGAGGGACTTCAAACAGAGGCAAAGTATACACAGAGCATGTGATGTACTAGATTCTGTTTAATCCAAAAGGAATAGGTGGGTAGACAATTCCATTTTGTGCCTTCTTTAAAACTTGTAGAAATGTTAAAAGCTATCTGCTTCACATATTATATGTAATGCTTTATCACTCTAAGTAAAAAGAATGACTATTTCTAGGCTGACATGATGCGCACACCCCATACTCATGCAGATGTCTAAAACAACGCCAGCACTGTTGCACAAGGGCACTCTTGTATGTAAAATTGCACAGTTTTGCTTGTGTGATGCTACAGCCACTGGAAATAATGATTGTTTTAGATGCCTGCAAAAGAACTGCCTATGGTATGCTGTGCATCATGCCAGCCTTCAGGATGCTTTATAGTGCAGAGTAAATGGGATGACTACTAATTTCTTCTCTTAAGAAAAACTTTGGGTGAAGATTTTACACATCTCTTCTAATCAGTTCTAATCATTTCAGGAGCACCAGGGAGATATTCAGACATGGCTTCATGCTGCAGGGTAAGTGTTGAGCGAAGCCACTTCAAATCACACTCACAGCATTGAGGGAAGCAGCCCCTCCCTTCTGCTCTCGGGTGTGCTTTTGATGCAAGTTCACATGTTTTTATCCGTATTTTCCTTCTAGCCAATTGGTGGGGAGAAGAGTACTAAAGAGCTACATCTTCATTTCTAAAGAGTGTATCCTTATCATCATGCTAATGATTCCACGTCAGTGCCTCCCAGTATTTGCTTCGGCGTTTTCAGAAAAAGTAGCTTAAAACCAGCATTTTTACAACCCGAGATAAACTAGAATTTGCAAGACAAAGTGCGATTTGTGTGTGGATTGCGTCCAAGGATCTCGAAGGGACTTCAGGATAGGTTTGGCTGGTATGTGAATGCACACACTCTCTTCTGGAGGAGATTAGGGGTAGAAGCCCTGTCTGTAAAGCCTCCAGGCAAACATATTTCTCCTGATGAAGTCACTGAATTTTTGTTACAACCTAGAGAGGTTCCAGACCAAATTGTTAACTTAATTACTCATTTCAGGACGCTTAATATAGTCTACTGATACAGATCCATGCTCTACCTCATCTCAGTCACTGCTGGTATTCAGGCATGGAACAGATTCAGATGTAAGAGTGTGGAAGGAGAGAATGAACTCGTATAAAATTGTTTAGAAAATCTTTGCTTCCTCACCATTTTCAATGGACGAAAGGATTTTACATCAGCTGCTGAAATTTCACCTGGGCTGTGATTTTCTTCCAAAACCATCACCTCTCCTTTGTAATTAACATCTGAATAGGCAAGCCATCTATAAGAATGAGGAGAAAAATTGATCCAATTAAAATAATTAGAAGATTTGTGTGCAAATTCTCATAAAAAGACCATTGATCTAAACCAGGCCTGCTCAACTTAGGCCCCCCCAGCTGTTTTTGGACTACAACTCCCATAATTCTCAGCCACAGCAGCCAATAGCCAGGGATTATGGGAATTGTAGGCCAACATCTGCAGGAGGGCCGAAGTTGAGCAGGCCTGGTCTAAACAAACAGAGTGTTCTGTCCAGCATCATGTTTTTAAAATGAATATGATGAATACAATGAATATTTATATACCACTTTTCAAACAAAGTTCCATACAGAAATAAATAAATTAAATGGCTCCCTGTCCCCAAAGGGCTCACAGTCTAAAAAGGAAACATAAGACAACAGCAACAGCCACTGGAGGTGTGCTGTGCTGGGGTTGGATAGGGCCAGTTGCTCTCCCTCTGCTAAATAAAGAGAATCACAACTTTAAAAAGGTGCCTCTTTGCTCATTTAGCAGGGTTAGGGTTCCTAGAAAGATGTTGGGAAATCCAAAAAGCAAGGCATAAAGGAGATAACGCTCTCCTATTATTTATCCTAAACCTCTGATATTCAGAGTTATACTGTTCCAGAACACAGGGATTTGATTCAGCCATCATAGTTATTAACCACTGTCTTGGTTTGACCACTAGAAAATAATCTATACTTTTTACTGTTTGGGCCCTTTAAAGAACTAGTAGTCCTATTACCCTGCATACGACTGAGCTACTTTACAGCTAGCAGTACTGACAAAAATTTAAAAGAGCCAGGAGTTTTGACTCTGGTTCATATAGATTCAAAGGGCCAAAGTTTCTCTTTTCAGAGAATTCAAGGAATTTTATTCTTGCTACTCTTAAATGTAGCAACAGCAAGTGAGTTACAATCCAGCTTTGGACAATATGACCAGTTGTATTTAGGGCTGAGCTCAAAGAGGGGAGGGGACATTTTGCAAACATGTTCACTGCTGGGATAAAAGTGCCACCTCTTTCAATCTATTCTTTTGGAGGGGTGTGGGGAGACTGGAAAAAAGGGACAAAACCTATTTCACAACATTTCCCCTTCCCAACACCCTTTCACAGCAAGGGCAATGCATCTGTGACATCATCATGAAGCCAAATTAGATTGGTTACATAGTGCCATAGCATCATTATGCTAGAAAAGTGACTTCAGTATGACAGTGAACTTATTTTGCTTTTGAATAGTGCAGATGCAAATGTGAAGAGGAGTAGTGAACTGATATAAGATATACATACACAAGCATTTGGGGGAACATTTGAAGGCCCTGAAAGCCTCCTTTTGTTCTGAACTGTTCATGTTGTGAACCACTGGTGCATAGCGATGTGTACAAACGATCGGTCAGACAGTTCGGTGGTGGTGATAGGTTACCTGTAAGGAGCAGGGAGGGTGCCAGCCGTGTTTCCACTGCCCGCGCTGTCACCAAAACTGCTGGTGTGGGGCTGCTGCGTACCTCCTTGCAGCCCTGGTCAGTGGCAAACCGGAAGTGCCCGGTGCGTGTGGGGCACTTCTGGTTTGACACTGACCGGAGCTGCAAGGAGGTACGCAGCAGCCCCACACCAGCAGTTCTGGCGGCAGTGCTGGGGTGGGTGGGGTGGGTAAGGGCACCTTCCCTGCTCCTTAAAGGTAATCCCGCCACCACCGAACTGGTCCGGAAAAAGACGACCAAACCAGTTCATGCACATCCCTACTGGTGCAGCCTAGTTTTAACAGATACAGGAACCATCTTAGCAAACAAAGTTGATTCTTGTTAAACTGATCTCTCCCTCATTGGTGGCTCAAGGAAAGTCTTGTAGAAATCCAGTTACTTCATAAAGATGTTATTTTTTGTAGTGTAAAATTCTATGCTGAACCTTTAATCCCTGTTAGAAGGAACACTGGTCACATCCTGCCCCCATTTTATAAGCATTTCTAAGCACCATGTAAGCAGGAGGCATTTTGTGGACATTTTTGGATGGTTTTGGGGGGCACTGCAGGGCACATGGAGGGCACAATGAAACTCCACAGAGCATGATACAGTAGTGTGATTTATTTATTTTTTGCCTTTTTCACATTTTGGGGGACTTTTTGCCCTTTTTATTCAATCTAGGAACCTAAACCTCCTCCTCCAGCCTTATGAAAGCAGCCAACAACTATTGATTGCTGCTGTTTTACTTGCTACATCATTTCACAGGCTCAGAAACTGATATAAATAAAATAAAGTTGGTACAGGTGGCCCTCATTATTTGAAGGGATTCTATTCTTGCCTACAGCCACAGATAATGAAACCTTAAGTAAATAGGAACTGGGGGTTTAGGTTCCGGAGCCCAGGAAAATGACCGAAAAATCACCAAAAAGACAGGGTAAAAGCAGAAATAAGGATGAAGCACAGCACTCTGCCTTGGCCACCTCAGCTCTTCCCCTCTCTCCCACTCCTCCATCAATGCCCCCAGCTTTTCCAGTAATGTGTAATCATGCAGAGTCCATAGCACATGCATAGTCCAGCACTTGGCAGCACAAGCCCCTTGGCCCAATTGGTTGGTAAATTGGCCTAAGAAGTAGTACAAAATTAAATCCAATTCAAGTAAACACACACATAGTGTGTGAGAATCAAGGACTGAGAGAATAAATTTTCAATGGATAAATAAAATCAATTTTTAATTTAAATTCAATTTTAATTGCAATTTAGATTAAATATGTACTGTAATTTGTTAAAAAGATTTTAAATAAAAATAAAATTTCTTCAAAATTAAAATTAAATTTAGTAGTAGTAATATTTATTTCAGACACTGCCCAACAAATACAGAAAAACAAAAATAAAAATACATAAGATACCTAAAAGTTCCTAAAAACATTAAACATATTAAGGGGAAACCGAGTCATTATATAACAGTTATCCTCAATAGATAGTGATACTTAATTGTTCAGGTACATAACATGGTCTTACGAATTCTGCTAGCTATTAGGCAAAACTTGGCAACTGCATAAGAGATCTTATCGTCATGATCTGATAAAAGATAGCTCACTTCGGCAGCACATATACTAAATTAAGTTTATAAAAGTGATAATTAGCATCTTACCAAAAGGCTCCATAGAAATGGCTCCCAAAAGTCTCCAAAAGCTCCAGAGCAATAACACTTTCAAGCCCCTAATGGCTCTGTAACGATTCCAAATACTATCCAAAATGGCCATTGTGCTTTTAGAAGCACAAAAAATTCTAAACATGCAGACCAAAGCACTCCACTGTCCTCCTCCAAACTCCTCTCACAACCCATGAACATGTGCAGCAAGAACATGATCATGTAAGGGCAGAACTCTGCTGCCAAAAACCGCAGATAAGCAAACGGCATACTGCGGATAATGAGGTCGGGTACATGTTGCCCAACTGCAGATACACAAAACCACAAGCGCAAAAACCACAGATAAAGAGGGCCACCTGTACTTACATGCCTGCTTTCACGGAAAGAGTAGGATTCTGGACTCCCAGTTCTTCCAAATTAGCAACTGAACTCTGAGTGTAGATAGGAAATTGATCAGTGCCAGCTTGTGGGTAAAGTTCAATCTCAGGAATGCTACAATTCTGAAAAGCAAACCAGATGGTAAGAACAACATTTGATGAACAGGACTATGTGTATTTGGATAGAATTTACCTTTTCTTACTACAAACATGGCTCCTTAGAACCCTCTGGGTTCATAAAATTATATGACACAAAATCAATAAAGAAGTAGGTAGGATGCAGGATACAGTTGTGACTAAGTCTCATTGAAATTAATGGGATTTCAGTTAATCATAGCTAACCTGTCTCATATATTTCAATGTACTTAGTTATAACTAACCTAATCTGTATCCTGCCCAGCAGAAGTAAACATTGCATGAAAGTTATTTTTAATTTCACACATTTTAACACAAGAGCACCATATCAGCAACAGAGCAGAACAACAGTCACTGCAATGCATACCGTTCATAAGCCAAACAAGTCAGTTCCACTAGAAACATACAGCTGAGTTTTCCTTTTTAAACAGAAGAGATTGGGCCATTCACACGACCTACCAGGTTGGTGGGGGCAGGAAGGCTTCCCAAGCCTTGCCTTCTCCCCAAATTAGCATTATTTTCCTGGGGGGAGCGTGCTTCCACACAATCAGCCCTGCCCCATGCAGTGTGGATTGCTCTGAGGCTGGGACTCATTGTTCCGACCACTGGAAATCCCATGATGGTGTGAGTGTGCAGTACTTTATGAGGAATCCACAGTGATGGGCAGGCACCCGTCAGTGTTGCAGCAGCCGGTGCTAACACATGATCATGTAAATGGAGTTAAGGGAGCACTTACTCCCTTAACCCTGGTTAGGAGGGAGTTCCCTCAGTATTTTTATTATTATTATTTCTTGTTTACACAGTCAGACAGGTGTTATTGACTGGTTTGTTTTATCCAGACATCGAGTCCTTCCCAAGGACCTGGGATGGCTGAATTTTATTGTCAGTTGTTATAGATATCGCCAAGGTAGTGCCTCACTGGGGGTGGTTGTTATTATTATTATTATTATTATTTCGATTTCTATACCGCCCTTCCAAAAATAGCTCAGGGTGGTTTACACAGAGAAATAAAACAAATAAATAAATAAATAAATAGTTTTCATTTTCTATCATATTTTCACCGTATCTCTCATTTGACCATACAGCATACTTACCTTGTTCTCATAAGCTGTATTCTTATAATTTACTAGTGTAGCATTATCCCAGTTATCAAACATCAAACTCAAATGATGATAAAATGCTTGACTGGCTTTAAAATCCCAAGCACTCATTGTCACACTGTATTTAACAAAGTTATCATTGATCTGCATGCTTGTTTTTAAAGAGCTGGCACATATTATTAATTTATTCTATTTATTTATTTGGTAAATAAATTTTATTTATTGATATGAGAACAATAACAATAATAATATCTAAT
The DNA here is from genome assembly GCF_027244095.1 of Hemicordylus capensis. NCBI lineage: Eukaryota > Metazoa > Chordata > Lepidosauria > Squamata > Cordylidae > Hemicordylus > Hemicordylus capensis. The sequence goes on along the minus strand of NC_069659.1, from coordinate 64,812,973 downwards.
TTGAAGAAAGTAAGTAGGTTGGCAGAGGCTTGATCAGGGCAAGACTGAAAAAGAAGCCCAGGAGATAGAAAAAGGAAAAGTGGTACTAAAAGGCTGAAGAAAGTACTTGAGGCTTTGGGGCTTCTATAAGCAGCATGGAATTTCATTAGCTAGGAAACTGTAGCATATTAAAAAGGTAAAAGGCAACAAGAAAAGGTTAGCATTGCGAAAGGTTATGCAAAAGGTTAGCATTGCATAACAGTTGCTGACATGAGGAAAACTACTCAGAGTAGTCCTACTGAAATTCAGACACTGCCCTAGTTGTCTTTAATTTCAATGAGACTACTTTGAAGTAATTTTCCTCCTATTGTCAACCAGTGTCTGTTTCTCATAATTAACAGTAAAGTACTCACCTTCTCAACTTGTCTAATTGAACCAATAGTGAAGTTTTCTTGATGTTTCTCACTGTGTGGATTCCAGATATTATTCAGCACCTTTTCTCCTTCTTCTAGAGCATATTTCTGACCTTGCAAGTTTGGTTTCTCATACAGAATCCAGCTATATTAATAAAACCAAAACAGGATTGTAACTATTCTGACCAGGAGTGTCTAACACAGCACCAATACTAGTAGAAACAATTGTATGTTCTCAGCATTCATGATATAAAGCAGTGTTGTATTTAATTCCAACAGCGGGATTTGTACACACACGCTTGCGCTCTCTCTCTCTGGTGCACAGGTATGTATGGGCTGTGTGTGTATACACACACACACACACACACACTTTTATAAATTCATTTTTGCAAATCAGGTTTTTTTTTTAAAAAAGGGTAATGGTTTTATTTGTAACTCTCTGAATTAATGTTTGGAGCTAATAGGAAATATGCATGCAAGAGTATACATATAACGGGTGACGACGTTCTGACTAAGAGTGCATGGGCGCTCATAACATCAGTACCCACACAGTGCTAGTCTCTGCGCTGGTCAATGCGCTTTCTGAAGTGCCCTCGCACACTTGTGGAAGAGCACAAATGGTTTTTGGAGCTTGCCAGCACTCTGTTAGAGCAAAAACACATTGCCGAGGGTCAAGTGATGTGTTTACGCTCTAACAGAGTAGTTCTGGATTGCAGGCAAGCTCCGAAAAGTATTTGCACTCTTGTACGAGAGAGTTCACACTTCAGAAATCACAGAGACCTGCGGGCTAGTGCTGTGTGGGTGCTGATGTTAGGAATGCCCACGCTTTGTTAGGATGATAGGCAATATATTTTATCGAAATGCCTGTGGATGTACATGACTTGATACTGTGGGAAACAGTCTTTAAAATGTGAGTTAAAAAGTTATACATATTTAGAAGTTTACAAACCGGCACAAGAGCCAGGTGGGTGACATCTGGTCATTAGAAGTGATGCCACAGGGACTTCCCAACAAGTGTCGATGATGCCCATGCAACCATTCATCCCACGATCATGAAACTCAAGACCCGTGTCCTAGCAGACAGGAAAACTGCATTTCCCCCTAGAAGCAAATGTGATGCTGGAGTGCTAGGAAAATGTAATTTCTTCACCAAAGAAATGCTTCTTTGGGGGAAAATATTTGGATCTCCGTTCTCATCTCCGATATCTGAGCAAGTGCATATTTACTGCATAATAAAAAGTTATATTATGCTTTTAAAACCAAAATAGTAGTTAATAAAGTGTAATCATAAATTTTATTTGCCTTGGGATATGCAGTACACTTATAACACATCTTATGTTGATGCGAACTATGATCAAATATCAGGTTTCAGGAAAGTAATCAAAATCTCTGCCTGTATTCCAAAAAGAATTTCCTTCGGCTTTAAAACTCGCAGAATTAAAAAAACTCCACTCATTTTTTGTGCTATGTTCACCTCCTAATGTTCAGTTTCATTAGATCTCCAAGCAGTGGTGTTAGTAAATACAACAGCTCAGACTGATGGCATAAGTACAAAGTATGTGTTTCTTACCATCCTCTAACAACTCGGATCAATGCTGCTTTTGCAAACACCCAGGCTGTAGCATCTAGCACATCATGGTAAATCTCATGTTTATTTTTGTTGCCAGGATCATCAGAAATAACCATCTGAAACATCATGCAATGGTCTTAAGCTAAGGCCAACACATTCTATTTCTATTATTCTTATCTGAATTACACAGATCTAAAAATGTACACACATTCTGCTCATTGTCTTTAGTTGAATAGAGGTTTTAAGTTCTTATGCAAGTGTGCTTTACTCCCAAGTAAGGGTTCAGAGGTGCAACGTAAACCACAGTAATCTAAAAGGAGAACACACACACCATTTGCACACATGTAATGCCACTGGTTTAAATGGGACAAAATCAGTGTTAAGCTAGAATGCAATTTTCCGCCTATATCTCATCCAAATACTAACCAGGTACAACCCTGCTTCCGAGATCAGTTGTGTTCTGAGTGGCAGAGTCACAGGCACCTCCTATCATCAACTAAACAACATCTTCAACAACCATATTAATTTAACCAGGCAAAAGTAGAAAGATATGATTTTTTTTGTCATACTCAATGGCCTCTTTCAATGATTCTGCCTTCTGAAAATATTTGTAGCAAAATATTCAAAACCTCATAGTCACATACAGTGAAAAAGAACTCACTTACTTTTCCTGGCCTAGGATTCCATTTGAATCTATCCTTATCAAGAGGATGCTGAAATTAAAATGAGGAGAAAATTATTTCAGTGCTACAATAATCCAACAAGACATATTTTAACCTATTAAGTCTTTGTGTCAATTATTCTCAAATTAGGGAAAGGGGTACAATGGGATGGGTAAGGAGGAAGCAATGCTGCATTTCTTGTGAAACATCCATACTAGGATCAATGACAAGGAAGAGGGCAATCAATCAGAATTCCTTGGCCACAGTGAAGTCTAGTTCCCTCAGGCTAGGGATGGAATTAGCTGCAGGGATGTACAGGAGCTTGGGGAAAGGAGGTGGGCAAATATACCCAAGTGAACATCACCTTCTAAAATTTAAGCTACATCCTGTTTTCCAGTCTTCAACCATTAATGGAGAGCTGGTCTTGTGGTAGCAAGCATGAATTGCACCTTTTGCTAAGTAGGGTCCAGCCTGGTTTGCATATGAATGGGACACTACATGTGTCAGCACCCTAAGGTATTCCCCTTAGGGGATGGGGCTGCTCTGAGAAGAACATCTGCATACTGAAGATTCCCTCTCTGGCATCTCCAAAATAGGGCTAGAGAGACACTCCTGCCTGCAGCCTTGGAGAAGCCGCTGCCAGTCTGTGTAGACAATACTGAGCTAGATGGACCAATGGTCTGAATCTGTATAAGGCAGCTTCCTGTGTATCTTTGTTAATAACTTAACATTCAGGCATTGTGTTAATATGATTGAGATTCTCTTTTAACTTGCATCATTAAACAAGAGTACTTTTCACTAATAGTGAAGATCAGTACACATAAGGTAGGTGGAGACCATGTTAAAAGTGTTTCAGTATGGTTGATTTATGCAATAAAAAGTTGTTCTAGTAAGAACGAATCAGCTTCCTTTCTTTTCACTGTCTCTACAACTGGACTAAATTTGGTTCAAATAGAGGTCCACAGGTTAGGTCTCTTGCACCTCAACTGTTCATTCGCCCACTATCTTGGATCAGGGTGGATGACATCATCACAAACTACACCATCGAGGTGTCCCTATGTGTCACTCACTACAACTGTACCTAATTTGGTTTAAATGGTTTAAGCAGTTTAAAGGTTAGCCCACTTGCGCCTCATAAGTTTATGTGTCTACCATATTGGATCAGGGTGGATGATATTATCACAAACAATGCCGTTGAGGTGTCCCTACAACTGTACCCAATTTGGTTCACATTGGTCCAGGCTGGTCTAGGGGACACACACACAGAATGCCGGGTGATCTTATAAGCCTACTGGAAAGCAGGCTAAAAGTGTCTTAAAGCTTAAAGCTTACAGTCTTAATACACTGCACCCTCTGAAGGAATAAACGTTGAGACTTCATTAAAAATACTAAAGGTGATTGGAGATAAGACAGAGAAATGTTGCCACTTTTTGTTTCCTTTCACTGGGACCTAAATGGCACTTCGTATTACTATCTTCAAATCATTCAACAGAAGGAGATACAGACACCTTTAAAGCAGCAAATATAAAAACATGAATATGCATGTTCACATATTGTATAGTCTTTCAGGGAATACTGCAGCACCAGCCTGCTTAGTACATATTCTTTGCTAAGAACACTGGGAACTCAAATGACAATACTCTAGCTACCAAGAGCACCCTTGCCCCTTTATAAGAATCATACATGAAGCTCCCCACCTCCTTGTACAGTGTGCCAGGAGAAACCAGGCAGGAAAGAGATGGATGTGCTTTCGCATTTCATTTAGCAGAAATAATTGTGACTGGTTCACACAATTAATGTGATGCAGTTTTGATGAGAATCTGAAGTCCCCAGCATGCACACTCTTGCAGAGCACGTCATGTCAACCTAGGATTTTTCAGCAATGTGCCAATCCAAGGAGAGGAGAGCTGGTCTTGTGGTAGCAAGCATGACTTGTCCCCATAGCTAAGCAGTGTCTGCCCTGGTTGCATCTGAATGGGAGACTTGATGTGTGAGCACTGCAAGATATTCCCCTCAGGGGATGAAGCTGCTCTGGGAAGAGCAGAAGGTTTCAAGTTCCCTCCCTGGCTTCTCCAAGATAGGGCTGAGAGAAATTCCTGCCTGCAACCTTGGAGAAGCCACTGCCAGTCTGTGAAGACAATACTGAGCTAGATAGACCAATGGTCTGACTCAGTATATGGCAGTTTCCTATGTTCCTAGATATGGGAAAGCTGACTTCAGATTCCAAATAAAGATCTTAGTTCCACATCGTGTTGCTGCGTTGTCAACTAGAGATCACAGAAAAATCCTGAGTTCACATGACATGCTCTGCAGGATTGCGTGCACAGATTTCTGTCAAACTGACATCACATTGATTATGAGAACTCGTCCAATATGTCTCCTTTCCTGTCGAATACGTAATGGGATCTTCTCCACACTGGGTGACTTGTAAGAGTTCATATAAGGGTGTAACAAAATCATGTTCATCTTTCTTCCCCTGAAATATCTCATGGGACAATACTCCATTAAACAAAAAAAGTCCTCTGTCTTCACAATGTTCATTCATTCCTGTTCCTTCAGCTTTGTTATAGAACATATCCTTAATAATGATATTAAAATTAGTTTAAAAATCCAACAATGAAATATCCAAGTTAGTCATGAGAAAAACACATCAATGCTGGCAACAGATTAATTACACACATACAATTAATGGAAAGCACCTTACCACTTGAAATGCTGACAATTGTTGCAAATCATCATCTTCTGGCTGCTGATCTCTTGGCAACAAATGGCTTCCAAATCTGGTTCCCTTATCACCAGAGTAACTTCTTGCACTTTGCAAATAGTCATAGTATAAACTTTTGGAAAAGGGCTTTGTGACTAGGGTCAGACTTGGATCAGACGAAGCTGACTGTATGGAACTAAAAGATAAGGCCTTTTCTGAGCTACATGCTTCACTGGAAAAAATTTTTGAGTGTCTGGAAAGCCAATTTCTCTCATGAATGTTTTCTGAGATTTCAGTGCTTGAATTTTCCAACAAGTGACTGGGAATGCACACTTCTTTTTCATACTCCAATCTGTCTTCTTCTGCAAGTTCCTCTTCCTCTTCACAGCAGTGGTTATTAGTTTTTAACCGTTCAGACACTGACTGCAGAAGTGATAAGACAGACAAGGAATAGTTACTGCCATCTCTTGATTTTTCACTAGGACACCCTGGTGAGACATCAGTGGACAGTAAGTCCTCTTGTGAGCTATCATCTTCATATATTGGCGATAAAGAGAAGGGATAAACTCTGCATCGCTTTGCCTCCACTGCCATAAATGATTCTGAACAAGTGTTGTCCAGAATCTCATTTAATTGGCTGCTTTCTTCATAAGGCTGGACAGACGCAAATTTGCTTTTGGCCGTTTCACACACCAGAAGATGCTGGATATTGTCCGGGGAAAGGTCAGGAAGCGGTGAAAAGGGATGCTCTGGTTTTTCTGTTGAAAAGGTAAAGCTTTCGTCTTGAAGAGCGCCTTCATACAAAATAGTAAATGAAGAATTACATCCCCATTCCTTTGGTGGAGAAGCAGCAAACCACTTTGGGGAGTTCTCTCCATCAAGATTTTCTAAGTAATTTTCCTTGAGCACATCTGACATAGCTAAACCTGGTCGAGTGAGGGCTGCTTCTTCACAGGCAAAATCTGCGTTCAAGTCGATCTTTGCTGAATTGTTCATTACAGAGGATTCAGAAATACTGAACTGGGGACTCAATCCATTTGTATCCTGTGGTATTGCACAAGCTTCCTTCATTTTGTCATAGCCCATTTCACTGTCTATTTCATAACACTTTTCATGCGGTTCCTCTGTTACCACTGCAGCAACCTCAACCTCTTTGCAGATGCATTGAGGCAGCTCTCTCCCTACACTACTTCCAAGTTTACCTAAAATATCACATTCACCTTTAGACTTGCTAGAAAGACAGATATGCACATTAACATTTGAGTTAAAGGATGGCACATTTGCTGGCACAGTTGGGCATGATGGTAATTGTTCTTCAGTCATAACAGCCTCTCCATTTACTGCATATAAATGATATTTAGTTGTACTGTCAGCATCATCTGCCACATGTGTAGTTTCACTGATACCTTTACTGTTTTTGCCATTACCTATTTCAGCAGTACTGGTTTCTATCCTATCTCTGGAATCAGACAATTCACCTCTAATTTGGTATGCAAGCACATTTGGTACCCCACCACTGTCATCTTTACTATTAACATACAAGGGTGATGAGGAATTTGTTACTTCATGCTTGCACATTACATTGTGTGTAACTGCCTGGGATAATGGATTTAAATGCAAGGGTGCCTCTATTATTTTGGGAAGTTTAGCTGTCAATTCACCATCAGCCGTCAGTCTCTCTGATGCTTCAGTCTTAGATCCGAGGGCCATACTTTGAGAAAGGTCCTTACCCAGATGTTCCTCCTGTTGATCACATGCCAGTTTTTGCTTGGCTGCATTAATAACATCATCAATTATTTCTTTAGCTTTTAGTGCTATTGAACTATCTAGGTCAATTTTATCCACAATGTCAAACTGTATCTTTTCATCTTGATTATCTGTGCCAACTATATCTTTCCTTTTACTTTTAGGAAGCTTTCCAATACAACTCTCACTATAATGTTTTAATGATGAGTTCCTTAACTGGATTTCTTTTGATTCAGGCAGCATCTTTTGAGTTTTCTGATCTTTTTGAAGGCTGGTTCCTAATAAACTGTCCTTAATGTTATTAGTCTGGCAGACACCAGCTGCTTGCTTTGATCTTATTTCTTCTGTGGCTAAGTGCAGAACTGCATCAACTATTTCATCAGCCTTTTTAAACAAAACAGTTAAGACTTGGGATTTAATTTGTACTTGCTTTCCTGTTTCAACATCTTTCAGTGCTTCCTCAGAAAACTGGCTGCTTGATTTTGTAAACAAAGCAGTAATTGCTTGAGCATCTATTTCAACAGGGGTTTCTGAAGTAGCAGCAGCAAGGTAGTGACGATTTGCTTGCCCCAAGGCACTGCTGTGTTCCTTTTCCTCCTCTGCAGTGAGGGCCACGTCAAGTACCATCTTTACTGGTTCTATATCTTCCACATTATAGGCAACTGGGGTCAAAAACGGAGCTTGACAAACAGTTTCAGATATTGATCCAAAGAGCGGCCTACTGGATTCATATTCTGGTGAAATCTTGCCCTTGTTAACTTCAGAATTAAAAGGAAGCGAATCAATGTTATTCAAGGCAACATCTATTATTTCACAGACAGGAGAACATTTTGCAGTAATTTTAGAGCAAGCAGTAGTAGGGGAAACAGGCTTGCAAGTGAATACACAGTCTACTGTAGGAAAAGGAAGATTCTCTTTTACCAGGCTGATCCCAGAGCGCATGGAACATGACAGAGCTGTATCTTTCGTTTCTTCAGAGCATGGCAAAGTCCCAGTCCTAATATTAGCCATTTCAGGAGGGCCAGAGGGAACCTTAATTTCAAGGACTTCTCCAGATTCCAGGAAAGATTCAGAATCCACACTCCCAAAATCAGCAGCAGAAAGAGGATCCCAATGTCCAAAGACCTCTTTCTTTTTTACAGCTTGCATATTTTCACATGTAGAGACAGAGGAACATATTTTGATATAATCAGCCCCTGCAGAAGCAATTACACTTATGGATCTCCCAGCTCGGTTAGTGGCTTCCTGTTTATCAGACAACAAACCTGGTATATCCAACAGACTCTCATCTTCAGAATTAGGCACTAGTTTAGTCATATTATCCAAACTGATATTATCTTCAAAGACGAAAGAATTATTGGCCAAAGCAAATACTGAAGAAGAAAGAATTGCAGAACAGTTATTGTCTGGTTTCACAGCAGGAGGGGAACCCTTGGGCAAGCACTCATCTTCAGAAGGAGAAGTAGGAGGAGCTAGAGTAATTGTGCTGACCTCTTTAATTTCAAAAGAAGCCAGAGCTGTCTTCTCTTCAGAGTGATTTCTCATTTCATGGACTAACAGATCATTATTTTCTGCAGATACAACTGGACTCTTAGCCATAAAGGTTTCTGTATTTTTAAGAAGTGAAGGAATATGTTTGGCCATTGTGGCAGATTCTGTGTTGTTTATAAGCTTTGTTTTTTCCAATTCAAGAGGATTTTTGTTTTCAAGGAGAGGAAGAGAAATATCGAAATTGGATGTTTTGACCAGACTCTCATCCTGATCTGTATGGGTATGATGAAGGCAGCTGCCATCTTTAGCTTCAAGGATAAAAGAAATACCATCCACAGGTGGTGCTTTGTCAGTGCTGGCATATTCAGTTTCTAAGGAAGCACATATCAAGTGGGACTTCGCATTTTCATATTTAACTGATGACGTAGTAGTACTGGCACTCTTTATTTCGGTAGCATCAGGTAAAGCTTTTGTCGTTTCAACATAGTCAACTTCAATTGAAGGCACAGTGCTGTTCTCCATGATACATTTCTTAGTACCAATTTCAGAAATCGTGGTGCAATTAGGACTGTTTTGTATACCTCTAGGTACCACTAACTCTGTGACGTCTTCATTTTTTGGACTACTTTCACAGAGTATGTCAACATCTTGAACAGTTTCTGTGAATTGGGCTGAAGTAGGCAGATCAGCTCTTGATATCACTTTACTGGCTTTGCTGTGTTCCACATCCAACAGCACTTCTTCATAAGGAGGTACACATGTCACCGTGTGTGTGTCTGAATCTTCATTTCTGCTTACTTTATTTCTACCTGGCTGCACAGTCCCCACAGTGCTATTCAAATATGCTGTCTGGCCGCCTGTTTTTATTTGGAACTTGTCCTCAGACCAATGATCACAGGAACATTTATCTTGTAGCAACTGCTGCTCATTAATACCAGACTCCGCTTTGGGATGAGATAAAAACTCACTATGCATTATCTCTTTTGTTTCTGTGTTAGAAAAAGCACAAAAATGCATTTCTTTTTGAAGGCCAACAATGGTAGCATTGTTTGTCTGAAGCTGCATTTGTATTTCCCCTAACATCTCCTCTCCCTTTTCAACCAATCTGCTATCTGCTGAACCCATTCTAACAGGATCTATATTCTGGGAACTAGAATTGCTTTCCTTTGGCAATAATACTGGCTCTAACAGAAGGTTCCTATTAACTTCTGGTGTGTTGGAAACTGATACATGTTTCACAGAAACTAGTTCTTCAATGCAATTTTTGATGATTTCCATATCTGTCAACAAGGTAATGTTGTTCTTCAGATCCTTGTGTTCAGTGCTACCCAAGACATCCTGATAATTCTTTTCCAAGTCTCTTTCTGCCAAATAGATGTTTGCTTGTGTATCTTTTTTGTCATTATTAGTTTCAGGTTTTGAATTCCTCTTTAATGAGGATCCTCTTTTTATTGCAATACTTTCTAAGTTTGGAAGGGTTTCAGTCTGATTTTTTTTGTTTTTGACATTAGGACCATTAATACTGGTTGGAATTTCTTTTGCTTGTTCCAGTTCTGCTTGCTTCTTGATCAACTGCTTAATTCTTGCAGAGCCTCGGTAAGTTGCATAAGTAACTGCGGGTGCAACCAGCTCACATTCTGTTTTTCTGGAAGAAGAAGAAAAAGATATTGGCACATTAGTAAAGGTTTCCAAACATGTAAAGCTATAGATATGCAATTTTATACTTTAAAATAGGGACAAAGACATTAGCACAATAGGCACTGGTCTCTTTTTTACTTAAAATATCTAAAGTAGAATAATCCACTTAATTTCTACTCACCACCCAAAACACCTAAAGTACACTTTATCCTAGCAAATAAAAGATATAGGTATATAAACATACATGTATAAAATCATAAAGTTCACTTTTTATACACACCAAGTCATAACATTCTGCAAAGTCTCCATGCTTTTCAATTACTTATGTAGCAGTTTTGAATAATATGCTACCACTGAACCTCAGGCATAGTTTGAGGAGCCTATTCTTTTGGAATTAAAAAGAGCTGCAGGGCCTGGTCAGATGTAGGATACAGCCTATGTGTACACATGTTTATGATTCACTGACATTTTAAGTTAGAAGGATGTATTGACTATGTGTCTACAAAAAACCTCCCCCTTACTGTAATTGCTATTACTTCAGAATATTAATCCTCTCATTTCACTGGTGGTCAGTTCAAACATGCATGCACATTACTCAGCACCCCATCACACAATACCCTCCGATATACAAGACCATTTCATCTATTGAAGTATCGGGGTACCCTTGACCCCAATGAGGGAGGTTCGTTCCTGGGTTCGTTCCTGCTTCACTATGACCATTTGAAAACATGAAAGGATGGCAGTTAAGGAGCTGTGGTAAATGTTAACTGCTTCAGCATGGATTAATCAGAGGACTTACCATGTGTACAGAACATAAGCCATGTTCAGAAGTGTCATGCATTATGCTACAATCTGGGCCTGCCCTGCACTGAAACTATCAGATGACCATTTAGGAACTATATAAGCACTCTCCATGAGCTCAGTGACTTATACCATGACACATTAGCAGTGTTATGTGAATCAGCTCTAGGGGGGCTATGGGTGAACTGTTATTTTCCTTTTATGGATACTTGACATCTGAATGTAAACATTAAACAAACACCTATACAGTTCCAATAAGGCTCAATGTCACTTGGTACATGAATTAAAGCCAGTAAATCTCTCACTCAAGATAAAGATGTGTTTTATAAGGCTAAATACGGTCTAGACCTAAGAGGATCCAAAATAAATATAAATTATTTTTGTATATACACTTTGAAAGCATAGTTAATGCTAATGAGAGCTATACAAATGTAGCAGGGATAGATTATCTGCATATTATTCAGGTGGCATTCTTACTCTTTGGAGAAAAAGAAAGCAGATTATATATTCCAATAGCTCCATCTGTCTACCCACTTCAAGCTCATCGGATAGTAAATCTTCTATGGCCAATGTTTTGTCATCCCTGGGAGGATCATAATACAAATGCCAAAAGGCTAACATTTGGGGGGAGAATTAATGCATATAAAATGAGATGATGCAAAAACAAAGGATGAGCTTTTTGATATTATTGTTCTCAGCAGCTTTTACATTAAATTATTCAAGTCTCAACTAAGATATATAAAAATACAAGAAATATGATGATCAGAAAGAGTAAGGAAATTCATCCTTACTCTAAACAACAATTCTAGTCTCACTTTTCTGTTATTATTTATATATGTTATTTATATTTCTCTTGTGACATTAATGACAAGCTCTCCATAAAGCCCAAGGCTATTTGGGAAGTTTTTGCTACGGAGCAGCAAGGACTGGGAAAACAGAGAAGGTAGACGTCCAGAACAATTTACAGCCAAAGACAGACCAAGGCATACCTAGATGTGGTAGGGCCACCACTATGTCATGGCATGGAAAATCCTGATCACAGAGAAAGCTCTGACTATGACTGACTGACTCAGATGCTTTAGAATACAAAACAAATACCATTGTTGAAAGTTTGTATAACCTACATCCAGTTATTGTTAACTGACCTTACAAAACTGAGCTAAAGAAAGGTATAACAAAAAAGGCAGTAATAAATGCTTTTGAGTCATACAGTTTACTGAATATACACTATTCAAATACAATGATTTTACTACATAATTTGTCAACAGAAGATCTAACTTTGAAAAAATAGATTTTTAATTTTTTTAAAATTAAAATCATTTTAATCCCACACCTTCCAGCATCAAGGGTCCTCAAAGTGATTTATAATCTTAAAAAAACCCCAAAACAAGCTATGAAGGTATCATTCATTAATTTAAATGGCAGGACCTTCAGCGTCACACTTTCTAGATTTTCATAACCACAGTATAGCTCATGATTCAGGCAGCTAAGTGCACAATAAAACTTTTCTATGCAGGCCTTAGAGATGTAACTATGCAATACAAGGCACTCAGGAGAATAATTCGCCATATGAAATGTCTTGTGTATGTGCAATAATGTTTCAGAAATTGATTTTCATTGTGCAAACTGCTTGCATGGGGAAAAATAGCTGCTGTGTGCGTGAAAATCTTTTCCCACATTCAGAACACATTTCTGTGGATCAGGAATAAGGAACCTTGGCTCTTCAGCTGCTGTTGAACTACAAATCCCATCATTCCCAGACACAATTTAATAAACAAATTGTGGCTGGGAATGATGGAGTTGTTCAACAGCAGTTGGAGAGTCAAGGTTCCCTACCCCTGCTTTACATCACAGTTTAGTACAATGAAATAGAACTGCATACTTGTTCATTTGTAGAAGGAAACAAACACCCCACTAGATAAAAGCATACAGAAGACATTGATTTCAAGGACCTAATCTGCAGTTATGTTTCACTTAGTAGTGGGATATCCTGAATCTGCAGTTCTACATTACGTAAGTTTTACATTATGTAAAGAGTGATGTTGGATGGCCTTATAGGGATCAGGAAATACAAGTGACGTGTGCACTTCTTTGTAATGTTTAAAATGGAACTTCTGTATCTGTGTACTCATGCAGTTGCAATGTAGGTGCAGTTGAAACAAAGCTTTGTGCATTTCACTGCAGATGGGAGTTACACAAACTCCATGTTAAACATTATAAAAAAGCAGGAATAGAAAGCGTGGTTTACATAAATCAAAAATATTTTTCATAATATTTACATAACAAGGTGAGTAACAAACCAGATTATAGACGGAACCTTGTGCTTATGTCTGCCTTGAGTTGTTTGTATGTTTACACCTCAAATATTTTACACACAGAATGCATGGCTATTAGCTTTAAAAATGCTAGTTTTCTGCCAATCAGTGGTCAAGGTGGTGGCGGCAGGAGTCATGCTCCATATATTTCTTCACTAGAACAGCTAATTGGTAGGATTTTAGTATTTTAGGAAGAGCTCTTTAGCACAGCTCTAGTCGGTGAACCAAGGAGGGAAACCATCTTACCATGTGCATCCTCCCTACTCCACTGGGAGTGCTGGGAGTCAGGCGAAGCTGTGATGGCACACTGCATCATTCATTTAGAATCTCTTCCACTTTAACAAGGAGCATGGATGGAATAGCGAGTCTCACACAGCCAGTGAGCTCGCATTAGATGTGCAGCTCACTGTGCTGTATGTAAGCCACTTTTCCCAAACTGTTTCAATAACACATCTTGCATCAGAACTTGAGTGCCACATAGCATTAAGTCCAGGGTCACCTTCCCCTCCTGCTGGTTCTATGACTAACTGTTCTAAGGTACAGCCATTTAGGGTATTCAGAAATTTGGAAAAATTCCCTTTGTAGCAAGTTTAACCTATAAAACTCTAAACAGCTTGGGCCTCAGGTATTTAAGAGAATGCCTTCTTTGCTATGAACCACACCACCCATTGAGATCATCTGGAGAGGTTTGTCTGCAGTTGCCACTGGCTCATCTGGTGGCTACTCAGGAACGGGCCTTCTCCATTGCTGCCCCAAGGCTTTGGAACACACTTCCTGCTGAAATAAGAGCTTCCCCATCTCTTACAACTTTTAAAACAGCAGCCAAGATGCATTTGTTCACCCAGCCTTTTAATTAGATATTGTTTTAATTGTGTGTTTAATAGTTTTAACGTGTTAAATTTTAATTGTTGTAATGTTCTAATCTTTTTATCTGTTTTTATTGTTTTGTTGTAAACTGCCCAGAGACTTGCGTTTTGGGCGGTATACAAATGTTTTAGATAAATAAAAAATAATTAAAATTTATCAGCGAAAATATGAATACAAGTTAAATGAAAAATATTTTTGGTTTATGTAAACCACACTTGTTATTCTTGCTTTTTTATAACATTTAACATGGAGTTTGTGTATCTCCTGCAGTGGAATGCACGAAACTTTGTTTCAGCAGCACTTCTACACTGCAGAAGTGCATAGATACAGAGGTTCCATTTTAAACATTACAAAGAAGTGCACACGTCACTCATATTTCCTGATCCCTATAAGGCCATCCAACATCCCTCTCAAGTTACTGGAATGAAACAGTTACAAGATATATGGTATGCAACTGCTAAACATTTACGTTTTTTACATGTACTAATTACTTAACAAAAGCATTTGATGTGCAGCTGGGTTTTTTGTATCCCAGGTTCTGAGGAAATACACCTGCATATAGCACTAAACTTTTCCTGGTAGCTGTCCATCATATTCACTTATCTTCCAGGAGTTATTTATTCATTTATTTATTCAATTTCTATACCACCCTTCCAAAAATGGCTCAGGGCAGTTTACACAGAGAAATAATAAATAATAAATAAATAAGATGGATCCCTGTCCCCAAAGGGCTCACAGTCTAAAAAGAAACATAAGATAGATACCCGCAACAGTCACTGGAGGTACTGTGCTGGGGGTGGACAGGGCCAGTTACTCTCCCGCTGCTAAATAAAAGAATCACCACGTTAAAAGGTGCCTCTTTGCCAAGTTAGCAGGGTTTTTTTTATAATTATACTATGAAAAATGTTCTCCAACACATTATGGCTACTATACAATTATTTAACTAATACGCCATTGTACTAACAATGCCTTAAAAAAGTGCAAAACATTTGTCATGGGTAACTGCTTCTGTATATCAGCCAGCTGAGTTTGCTCAAGGGATATTGTGGCCTATATCCTTTGTCCCCTGCAAACATGCTGCCGGCTGAACTCATGAATTCCATCTTCCTTGGCTCAAGGCCTGGAAAATTGACTCTCTTACAAAAGCAAGTTCTCCAATGGGCTGAGAAATTAACCTCCATCTGTACAAGTCACACAGTAGTTTTATTTCCTTGTTTTGTCAGTAATGGTTGTTAAAGGGCGTTGGAGTCGTATTAGTTATTTTAAATGCCTAGATTGTAAAGAAAAGTCTCCTACTACCACCCCCCCCCCATAGTGTAGAGTTACTATTACACAGTTACTTGCTTCAGCTCTCCTATCCTCCTCTAATTGCATATTAGCTTAAAACAAGCCTTAATATTTTAAAATTCATCTTAAATGTATGGAGAATGCCACCACAGGAAGTTAGCAAAAATTATTAGAAACAAATATATGGAACCTTTTATTACAAACACCCACACTTATAGTAGTTTGACTTTCACCAGCTCTAGATCACAGGTTTTCCAGATACTTTCCACAGCGATTCTTCCATAGTGCAGAAATGTAGCTGCTTTGAGGATCCATAAAGAACTGAAAGGCAAACTACATATATAACAAATATATAAATAAAAGCTGCAATCTCCCCAAGACAAAAACATAGGTAATTAAACATTCACCTTCACCAAAGCCTACAACCACATCATCATAAAAAGAAAGTGGCAGGCATGTGTGACATTCTTGCCCTCTTCAAGATCCTCAAAGGAAAGAACATGGAGTCGTAAAAGTACTAACAGGGAACTGCTCAATGTGACTGCAAATCCCTGTGCCTGCTTAATTATGTTTCAGTGGCATTCTGGCACCAAACCTGGAATGAAAGTTGGATGCTAGGGAGAAATGTTTATCTTCCGTAGAAGCTATCCATAGGGAGGGCCCATCAAATGGAAGGAGACACCATTCTTGATAAAAAATGGTAGTCTCTATGCAACAGTGACTGAGCAACAGTAAAACAGTAAAGGAGATCCCAAATATGTCAAGATTTATAATCAAGAGAGCTACATTTCTATTGGAATCATACCTCATAACAGATAGATTTTGGTGTTGTGCCCTAAAAGAGCATAGCAGAAGTTTATGCAAATATTAAACTCCCTCTTCTCCATATGTCCCAATTCCACATCATCCCTCTTCTTTTCCTGCTTTGTCTTTTCTTCTTTCTCTCACACAAGAATGCTTCGGTTATTTTCATCTGTCTTTTTAGTTAACCAATCAGTTTGCTATAACTGATTAAAACTAAAGGATTTAGTTTACATCTTCAGTAAGTTTGTTTATATCACAACACTAGCAGAAATGTTATATGAACTTTTGGAATAAATAATAACTTGAACTACACTCTCATCAACATGGTATGAAAGTCACTCAGACATAAATCCCAAACTAATGTGGCATGCGAGGTTGCCAAACTAATTTCCATACTTGGCAGTCAAATGCAATAAGTACTTGTGTTCCAAGAAGTTTGTTCAAATGATCAGAATTGCAGCTCCATAATGTTTTAACTTAGCTATGTACTTAGCTACATTGGGTGTGGCAGGACCAGAGTACTGCATTTTCAAGAGATGAACTAAATGGAAAAGCACAACACTGATCCACTTCCGATAATGTTAACAACATTTTGCTTATAAGAGCAAAACACTCCAATATTCTGCCTAAGCTCTTATAGCATTCACAATACAGAGCTCAATTTCAATGCCACTTTGTTTCTGCTCCAAGAGTACTTGTCAAAAGACTTTCAAAATTTTAGAACCCTTTCCTTACTATCTAACAACCACCTGGGAGAGGGAATTCTGGAACATATTCTGTGGCATACACCAGTCCTAATTACATGTTATGTTCAACACACATTCAGCTGTACACAGGTACAGTTATTTGCATGTTATGTTGAACACAGGTATAGCAGTACATTTCCTATCTGCACCATGCATTTGCAGAGTCTTTTAAAATGAGTAATTCACCCAAATATCTGTATGATCTACAGATATCTGTAAACTTGTACAACATACAATCTGAATAAGACTACTGCTTACATGGAAACCCAGAAGGGCCTGTTATAATCACTTTGTATGATACTAAGATAGGTGTGCACTCAAATGCTTTGAAACACTAATATACAACTGCACATTGCAAGAGAAAGTTCATAGTGGTGGGCAAACTCTCATTCAGAAAAAGCCTCTAAAAGGACCTCAGGGTTCTCCAGACGGAAAACTGTATACTACAATATAAAGTCATTAACTAAATCTTGCATAATATGTATGTAAAATAAGTTAACTAATTTATTCCTAAAGCTCACTGCAATCTTCAGAATTAAATGACTGGAAGATTTACTAATCTTGACTTAATATAATTTAATTTTACTGCCACAACATCAGCATCCTATACAGTCTGCTGTCCCAGTTGATCTGTAGGTGCAAAGGATGCCACAATAACCTAATGATTACAATGCTACAACTATACTGCTCTAAAAAGAAAGCTGAAACTTTTTCCATTCCCTGAGCCAAACAAATCTTGTATGAATGAAGAGAAGCCATTTAGACCGATATAAAGCTCCAATCCTTCAGGTTGCAAAAAATCAGATTCAACAGGAGGCTTTTCACACAGGGTTTTTATTGTGAATCAAATCCTGATTGGAGTGTGCCAGTCCACATATTAGCTGGATTTACCCCGACATCCCTGCGGGCTATCAGGGACAAGGACAGACAGGACTTTGATTTTCTCTGAAAGGAGGCTGTGAATTCTGGTTTAGCCTGAAATATGTCCGGTTTTTTAAAAATCTTCTAGTTTCAGAGGCTTTTGAAAAACAAACCAGGGCTTCTGTTATGCCCCACAGTTTTCTCTGTTATGTTTGTGTTGGTCATGCTAGTAAATCCGTGCTTTTCAAAACATAATGAAGGGGAGTTTGACAGCTGTTTAGGGTATGGTCTGCTCTAAGTGATTTGCAATTGCAAGCAGTGTGTGTGTGTGTGTGTGTGTGTGTGTGTGTGTGTGTGTGTGTGAACACAACACTGCATTGGCAGAAATCAGGGCAGGAATGGTGGGGGTGGGGCCATGGCCACCTAGGGGTGGATTTTTGTGGGTTTTTATTAAAACGTTTAAAGCCACTGTTCAGCAGCAGCAGAGTGGGGTGGCAGTAAGATCAGCTCTCCCGCCTCCCAAACGATGAAGGGAAGCTGCTCTGGGGCAGGGCAAGGGTGGCTGGGGCGGGCGGCATGCTGGTGAGTGGTGCGAAAGGGCAGTGGTGGACTGACTTGGAATCTCTAGAGCACTCACGGCCACGGCCACCAGCCACCGACTGTCCAGGAGGAAAGAGCTGGGAGGGAGGGAGGGCGAAGAGCTCCCATCCTCGGCCCTGTCTGCCTCCAAATGAGGCAGGTGGGCCAATTTCAGGCTTCTGTGTGTGTGTGCGCATGCACAGGAGCCTGAAATCAGCCCATCTGCCTCATTTGGAGGCAGACAGGGCTGAGGGAGGGAGATCTTCACCCTCCCTCCTGGACAGTCAGTGGCTGGCAGGGGTGAGTGCTCTAGAGACTCCTACGAGTCAGTCCCTCCACTGCTGCCCTGTTGCACCACTTGCCGGCACGCTGACCGCTCCAGCCACTGTGGCCCTGCCCCAGAGCAGCTTCCTTTCATCATTTGGGAGGTGGGAGAGCGGCTCTCGCTGCCATCTTGCTCCGCCACTGCTGCTCCGGGGCTGCTTTAAAAGTAAAAAAAATGTTTTAAAGTGTTAAAAATGGAACAAATAGAGTCCATTAGGTGTGTTGGTGGGGGGGAGTAAACATCATGTGATGAGGGCAGTCACTCACAAAAGGAAAGGTTAAGCATCCTGCCGTTTGATCCAGCTGTTTTGCAACTTGTTATGCTGGTCTACAAACCACTAAAACAATAAAGAGCTAAAACGAAAATTAAAAACAATATAACATTAATTAACAATTTAAAAACATTTCAAAACAAGAATTAAACAATTGCAGTAATTAAACCCCCCGAAACCGGGTTAAAATATTAAAACAGATTTAAAAACCCTGGAAAGCCAGGCCAAACAAATACATTTTAAGGGCTGTCCTGAAGGCTAATAGAGAATTCAAATTACGGATTTCTGCCGGGAGTGCATTCCACAGTCCAGGAGCAGCTATAGAGAAGGCCTGTCTCTGAGCCGCCACCAAACGAACCGGTGGTAACTGGAGACGGACCTCCTCAGATGACCTTAACGTGCGGTGGGGATCATGCAGAAGAAGGCGCTCTCTAAGATATCTCGAGCCCAAGCCATTCAGAGCTTTAAAGGTAATAACCAGCACTTTGTATTTTGCCCGGAAACATATTGGCAGCCAGTGCAACCGTTTCAAAACAGGCGTAATATGGTCTCTCCGGTTTACCCCAGAGACCAATCTGGCTGCCACATTCTGAACTAATTGAAGTTTCCGAACTACGTACAAAGGCAGCCCCACGTAGAGCGCATTGCAACAGTCAAGCCAGGAGGTTACCAGCTGATGCACCACTGTTTTGAGGTCATCCTCTTCAAGGAATGGGCACAGCTGTCAAATCAGCCGAAGCTGATATAAAGCACTCTTGGCCATGGCCTCCACCTGAAAAACCAGGGTGAGGCCTGGGTCCAGGAGTACTCCCAAGCTGTGCACCTGCTCCTTCTGAGGGAGTGTAACCCCATCCAGCACAGGAAGATTTAACACACCCCTCAGATTCTGAGCCCCCACAATGAGCACCTCCGTCTTGCTTGGATTCAGCTTCAATTTGTTATCCCTCATCCAGCCCATTACTGCCTGTAGGCAGGCATTTAGAGAATGAGTGTGTTCCTATGTTGAGTGCCATTTCCTGAAGAAGGAAGGGAGAAGTAGATTTGGGTATCATCAGCATACTGATAACACTCAGCATCAAATCTCCTGATGACCTCACCCAGCGGTTTCATGTAGATATTGAAAAGCATTGGTGACAGAATGGAGCCCTGAGGAACTCAATATAACAGCTCCTGCTTTGAGGATCGACTGTCATCAAGCTCCACCATCTGGGATCTACTTGAGAGATAGGAATGGAACCACTGCAAAGCAGTGCCCCTATTCCCAACTCCCCCAGGCGACCCAGGAAGGTACCATGGTTGATGGTATCGAACGCTGCCGAGAGATCCAAGAGGACCAACAGAGTCAAACTCCCTCTGTTGATACCCCGGTAAAGGTCATCCATCAGGCCAACCAAGGCTGTCTCAACTCCACAGCCCGTTCTAAAGCCAGTTTGAAATGGGTCTAGATAATCAGTTTCCTCTAAAACTGCCTGGAGCTGGTTAGCCACACTCTCTCGATTACCTTGCCCAACCAGGGGAGATTGGAGATTGGCCTATAACTATCCATCGCTGAGGGATCCTGGGAAGGCTTCTTAAGAAGTGTTCTAACTATTGCCTCCTTTTCTTAAGAAGAGGTCTAACTATTGCTATTTTTAAAAAGCTCTCTTCCTCTGTGCTGTGATTTGTGATTGGTTGGAGGAAAAACCTGGACCACGGAGGTATGAATGCACAATAAAAAGATCTGCCAGGGAGTGCAGGCAGAAGACGACAGCTATGTGGACTGTCATTTTAATCCCCTGAAGTAAACATCTTGCGAATCTGCTGCGAAGCAGATTCACTCTTCAGATACCCCGAGGCATAAAGCCATGTGTAATAAACCTCCAGCTCAGTGATCTCACAGCCTAAAACACAGAATCAAGAACAGGCTAGTCAGGATTTCCGCTCCCTTATTTCTATTTATGAATAAGAACCAAGTTCCATTTAATTGATTTATTTATGGGAAAAGGAAACTGGGAGAAAGTAATGTTTTGCCATCTAATGCTTTTTTTTTTTTTTTGAGAACAGCAGCAGCTGAAAATGCAAAGATAAACAAGTAGAAACATGGACAAATGTAGAGAAATACATTCTGCAACTAATGCAGTTTGTACGTAAAGTATGTGCACAAAGAATATAATGAGATGAGATGAAACGAAACATTAAAAGGATGTTAATCCAGATCGGTTTGTTGTTTATTAGTTGTAGCAAATGACCAGCATTTAGCAGAATATTGGCCTGAAGACAGCAAGAGAGTGTGAAGTTATTTTTTTCCTACTGAGTGTACTCCTGCTAACCTAGACACTGGAAAAGGGCATTATCATCTTAACTTCCTACTGAGTTTCAATCTGGATACTGTCGCGAAAGTTAGGTAAATAGCTATTGGAGAATTGAAGTTCAGCATGATAAAGATCTGGGCCTTTGGCATTCAACAGTGGTACACCCAGGACCTGAAGGGCTTCAGAGGCCACCTCTTGCGATGGTGGGAGTATGTGAGGAGGAAGTTCCCCCCGCTTTTACACTGTAAAAAAACCCCAGAACGCCGCTGCACGGCAACAGCACTAGCTGCAGGGAGGAGGGTGATGGGCGGCAAGTTTGCCTTTACAGAGATCTTTGGGCAGTCTCTTGCATCTCTGCTGTGCAGACCGTTTCTGGCCTTCCTCCACATGGAGGAAGCAGAGACACCCATCCAGTCACTTGAGAGGAGGGAACAGAGCTGGAAAGAGGCCACCTCCTCCCATCCTGGATGGTAACAGGGGGAACTCCCCCCTCCTTGCCCCCTGTCCCTGCAGCCACCACTGCCATGTCCCATCCCACCCTCCCCCCAGGTAAAGATCTAGGTAAAGGGAAACTTTACCCTCCTTGTCCCCCCAACCTCCCCACAACGAATGCCACCACAGTGCTGGAGCGGGGTGAGCGTGGAGGTGTGAAGTGGTTGCAGGAGGCCCCTGCAGACCTTTGGAAGTCCCACCAGACCTAGGAGGCCACAGGCCAGCGCCCCATGGTCCAGAGGTAGGAGCGCCTCTGGCATTCAATCAGGTGTGACATAAGGAGAGAGAGAGAGAGAGAGAGAGAGGTTAAATGTCTTCCAGTTGTGACTGATTGCCTAGAGCAGGGGTTCTCAACATTGGGTCTCCAGATGTTATTGGACTTCAACTCCCATAATCCCCTGCCCCAGTGGCCTTTGGTTGGGGATTATGGGAGCTGAAGTCCAATAACATCTGGGGACCCAACACTGGGAATCCCTGGCCTAGAGCAAATGAACAGAAACTCAACTAAAGCAGTTCTCTCTCAATTGCCATGGCTCAGTCCTAGTAGATTATGCAATGCCGATGGGGTAACAAGTAATGCCGATGGGGTAACAAGACAACTGCCTTCAGTTAAATGTCAAGAATGTGTAAACCTTTATTTTCTAAGCAACTCAAAGTGGCTAAGTTCCTGAAAGAATTTTATCTGCTAATTACAGAAGCTATGGCTACTTTGTTTCTTTGGCCCTCCCTGGATTGATTTTAGTAAATATATTCCGTGCCCTCCAGCATGGTGAATATTAGCTTGCTTGTGTTACACATTATCATCTGGATTGTATAGATTAGGACAGTGTTCTTCACTGTGAGGACCAAGGACCAGTGGCAGTCCCCCACCATCCCTAAGTGTGGCTCCCCGACTAATTGTTTATTGGGGCTGTGTGAAACTTTGGCCAAAGCTGAATACTCTGCACAGTCTACCTGGCACCATGTGGAGACTATTTTATTTACTTATTTATTCATATTTTTATTTTATTTGTGCACTGCCCCAAACTTCCGTCTCTGGGTGGTTTACAACACAACACAAATTAAAACAGAAATAAAACCTTAAAACAATTTAAAACCGCAAGTCTAGTTAAGCTTGGGTGGCGAAAAAAGTGTCTCTAGAGACTTTTAAAAAGTTGCCACAGATGAGGAGGCTCTTACCATTCTTACTGTGCAGTGCTGTGCCTTGCCCAGTGCCAGTGGGGCTCCTTGAAGGGAAACGGAGCCCTCTTGAGCCCCTGCACCATCTTGATAGTGTGCACAGAGTGCTGGGAAGTGTAGCCCTTCCCAGTACTTTCCTTCTAGAGCTCAAGAAAGGGCTCTATTTCCCATAAAGGGCCCTCCCAGAACTAAGAAAAGCCCAGTACTGTTCAGAGGTCATCAGCATGATGGGAAATGGCTCTCACATTTTTAGTTTTTTGCCACAGGGTCCTGTGCTTGAAAAATAGTTAAGATTACTGTAGGGTTGAATCAATCATAATTCCTTAATACATGCTTGAATCATACAGAGTGATATAGGAATGGTATTTGCGGGGGTTCTGTTCTTCGCCATTACCACAGATAAGGAAACCGCAAATACCAAGTAATGAGGGCAATGCCATTGCGGGGTTTAGGTTCCCTGGAGGGTTGAAAACTGCAGACAAAAGTGGTGTGTGTGTGTGTGAAATAAAGTGCCCTACAGTCCAGAGGTCCACAGGCTTGCTGGAGGTCCGCGGGCCTCCAGCAAGTGCCAAAATCTAGGGGTTTTTTTTCATGAAAAAAATTGTTTTTTGGAGCTTCATTTTGTCCAAACAAGTCACATAATGGCTCCTAGTCAGAAAATGGCCAACAGAAATGACCTCATAGGACATTTCTGCCCACCCTGACCCGCATATACATGAAAATTGACTCCTTTCTTGTCAATTTCTATCACATATGCCAATAAAATGTCATGGGCCAACTACCAGACTGTGGAAACACAAAACCGCAGGTGTCAGGTCTGCGAATGCCAAGGTTTGCCTGTATGTGCAGGTATCATGCTTCTATACTCTTAAGCAGTCACTCTGAGATTTACTCATGATACATTTTTGCATATACAGTGTTAGTGTGACAGAAAAAGCAATGTCATACCAACTTCTAAGATGAAATGTGAAACCTGTGTAGTCCTTTTGTGATAGTTTTGATATTCAGTGCTATTCTGGGACAGTTAAACATTTTGCCTACAACCTTCTGGGCTTCCCACCCTATCACCCCCAAAATGATACTTTATCACTCTTCTTTAGTCTTTGTAGAACATTCTCCAAGACTATAGAAGAGCATAGTATGGGAAATCATAGCCATCAAGTCAAAAGCAGAAAGAAAATTTTCCAAGTCTCAAACCTTTGCACAGGTTTGACATTTCATAATAGAAGGTGACGTGACTTTGCTTTTTGCATCACATATATGCATATGCAAAAACCTAGCATGAGTTAATCTCAGAGTGACTGCTTAAAATATAAGAAACTATCGTAAGTTACTGTGATAACTGCCAGCAGTAATCCATTATTGTGGGAATAAAATAAAAGCTGTGATCTCCACTGACCCTTACTATAGTGAAGCACGTATTAGCCACAATAAATAACATTTGACTGCTGTTGCTGCATGGTTTTGCATCCAGGGTGATATTTCTAATAGGAAATTCTAGTATAGTATAGCTCAGAGTTATAGTAGTATTTCTGTAAAGTGGCCATCTTTCAGTCCTGAAGGATACTGACAAAATGTAGACCCATGAGATCTTAACATTCATAACACTGAACATAACTGGCTCTAGAGATCCTGTGGTCACAAATAAGAACACACCTTTTTAGACATTACATTTGAACTTACGCTGATGCTCCAACAGGTTGTTCCTGTGCTTCTTGTGAGCCAGAAGTGGAACTTTTAACTACGTTAGTCTCTTCATCTTTATTTGATTCTCCCTGTGTACTTCCAGGAGTTGAAATGACAAATATTTCTGGTACGGGAGGCTCAATGTGTCCACTTTCATGGTGACTAGCAGGACTTGCAAAGTCGTTCCCAGTTCTCTGTCTAAGAGATGACTGCTCAGTTTCTTTCCAGGATGATTTTGAAGCAATACCAAATAAACTCCCAAGATACTGGAAAAATCCTTCCTTGATCTGTCTGTCATTGTTGGCAGACTTGCCCTCATGAGCCAAACTAGGAAGACTATTCGCTTTCTTTAATTCCTCCTGAGTGGTGGACCTACTCAGCTCCTCTGTTGAGAGGTTCTTATTTTCACAGACTGAAATCTATGAGAAACGAAACAGAGGTTTTCATTAAAAATGGTGAGAGAGAAACTAGTCACTGTCATACTATATAGAATTTATTTTGCTTATCAAATGTACTTGCATCTTGCCCTTCCTCCAATGAAAGTCAGACAATGTACTTGGAACATTCCACATTTTATCCTTGTAATAAACATATGACATAGATTAGGATGAGAGTTGATGACTGCCCAAGATCACCAACTCTTGGTGACCCAAGTGAACTTCATGGCTGAATGAGATTCTGAACATGCATCTTCCTGACTGAAGTCTAACTCCATCCACTACAACACTCTGGCTGACATTACGTGCACCAGTACAGGTATGACACTTTTTGTTTTCCATTTTGTTTTCAGTGGCCATTTTTAAAAATAAAAAAAATTTAAAAATGGCGCCCCCTTCAAGTGGCACGTGCCCTGCCTGCCCCACCCTAGATATGCCCCTGTTAAGAATGGGTGGTTGCACTAGCAGCTCTTCCACAGTTTAGAAGGCTATAGTCAGCCAGAGGCAGGGGCACAAGAGCTCTCTCGTAGACCTTTTGCTAGGAGCAAGACAGGACTGGGAGGGTCCTGCTTCCACTGCCTGCTGGGAGAGAAGGCTGACCTTTCTACTTCAAACAAGCCCTAACTATAGGAGAAAGTTCAGGAACACAACCCATAGTACAGGATGACCTACACTGTGTGAGAAAGGAGAAACTGTGCAAGTGCTGCAAGCACTCATTCTTAACAGTGTTGGGGCGGATCTCTGACTCTAAGGCAGCCCTGGAGAGCAGAGTTCTACCAGTAATGCTGAGCATCATGTCAGCCACTGGTTGTCTAATAAGTGAATTGGAATGCACTCTGTGTATACTACATTATATACACAGTAGACAGTTTTAATGTAAGGGCTTTGGCTGAAACATTTTAACATGAGTCATACTGACCAGATGCCTTTCGGATTCCATCAGTGGTAGAAACTAGTTCTTTTACTGTAGGCTTATAAGAAAGATGCCTCAAGGGCTGCTTTCATTTTAAAAACCAGATAGTTTTTCAGTATCAATGGATTTTATAGCACTGCATAAACTCTTGAGGAAGCTCTTGCATAGTGCAAGCCAGTTCTGCAATTATGCTAGCAGCTATTTTTATTTCACTCACAGTTCTTTGGACCAAATTCTTGAGATGTATTGCAGTTCCATATTTTGTGACTTTTAAGATAGACATGTTGTATCATGCTAATGTTTAAATTAACCTGGAGCATGCATTCTTAACTGATGAAAACACTTTTAAGATCTGTGGATTCAAGACTGAATATATATTTCAGGTAGTACATTTCCACAAGTGTATAATTTTTTATTGTTCAGTAGATGAGGCCCATCATATCTATCTATGCCATACTATTTCATTAACTACTCAGACAGGTTTCTGTTTGAAAAAATAGAATAGAATAGAGTTGTATGGCATACTGAGTGCTATTTTAAAATAGCTAACCAGGAAGTGTCATGTTGAAGACAACTGAACTGTGACAAGACCTTGGTTGCAGCAAATAAAATGTTTAGGGGCAGCTAATGTGCTACATACAAGTTGCTACAAACTCAGCTGGATAAGATATTAAAATATGGTATAAAAATATGTAAAATAAATAAATATGATTATCATTCATCATTGGGAATACGTTTGAAAATATGTTTAAAAGAATTAAGTATTTTAGTATAGCCATTCCATACATTTAACAATTAAAATGTAGATTAATATACTATTTTTCTAATAAAGATGAAAGAAGAGACCACTGTGTACGAGTGCAAAGAAAAGATTCATGAATATGTTCTTTAGTAATTTATGCCTTGAGGTTTTCAACTATCCAGAATTATGTTCAAGTTCCCTCATGGGTGAATTTTATTTTATTTTGGTCTCCACTAAGGACCAACTCATGGTTTCTTTCCTCTAGCGATTACTTAATTTAAAGCCCAAGCCATCCAATAGCTAAGAAGCATTTAGAATGAGACACATCAGCTGTGACATGACTAGTTTTATTCAATTTAGCCATTTAAAAACGTAAAGCTCACCTTTCTTTCAAAGTAACTTGTAACAATTAAAATTTTAAAACCTTACAATAAAACACAGAAGAGTGCCAGACAAGAAGGGAGAAAATGAAAGTAAAAATTAAACAAATTCGGGAAGAGCTAAAAAAAGGTGGGTCTTTGCCAGCACCTGGAATACCCCCAAAGGGCTAACCGAACCTCCCGGAAAGCGTGTTCCAAAGGACAAACGCACTGTTGCATTGGCATTATGAGGCAACTTGCTTGAAACATTGGTACCACTCCTCTAAGATTACTCTCTAGTGTCAGACACACCACAATGGTGTCACATAAAACTCTAACATTATTGAGACAGATGGGGCTGGGGTATGATAGGCACTGTGGATCACAGATAATTATACAATTATCTATGTATAATTCTAAAGGAATTTAAACTACCAGTGAACCATCTCTATTGCAGCTCATCTGACAGGAGTGAATAGCCAGTTATACAATACGATTTGAACTGACAAGGAAGAACAGCCGGATGAACTTGACCCACACAACACACAGGATGCTCCTGTAGTAACACTGATACATGCTATTCTGTAGTTCTGCAACTGTGAAAATCAGCATGCCAGTTTACTGTATCTATGAACCCCTGTGCCTGAAGAACAATGCAGTGAGTACTTGCAACAAGCTAATTGATCCAACAAAAGATATGGTAAGATATTGTTAAACTTATGCTCTGTCAGTCACCCTCATGTGTGCTTAAACCCATGGAAGGCAGCACCATAATATTTTAAGAGGATGAGGCTGTCAAGCAAGGATGCATTTAATGTTTTCACTGATTCAAATATCTGCAGCAACAAATATACCAACAAATGTCATACCTTTGGATCTACAGAGGCATTTTAATCTAATCTGGATTCTCTGCTTAGGTCCTTCCTAGCCAGTCATCTCCCATCTGGTCACCCTTTCTAAGACTGATCGTTTGCTACTGTTCCATAATGGCCTAATGTTTTCTGTGATAAATGGCTACCTATTCAACATTGAAAGAAGCATCCTCTTGTGTATTTACTCATGCACACGCTTAAATGTGTGTAGTTTGGTTTTATCATGACTTTTCAAATACTAAGGAATTAAATGGAAGCAAGCAATATTGGATAAAATAAAATTATAAAAATGAAGACCATACCTTTAATAGCTCTGGAAGAGGGTTGCTGTCTTTTCTCTGACATACTATGCTGACATCTTCCTTAGCTTCAAAGCTGAAAGAGAGAGAAATTTTGTAAGTGTTAATTTATTTGGACCAGTTCTGGAACCTGGTATAGGCATCAACTCTCTTTACTTTTTTTTTTTTTTTTTTTAAATTATTAACCATTTCGGTCATCACATCACTCCCTCTGCCTAAACAGTTCCCCCATTTTGGCTAAATAACATTGTTTTCTAATTTCAGATCCCTCCTTTCAAAATGAAGCACACTTCTTTAGCAAATCCCATTTTGAATCACCAATGCGTCTCCTTTTTGCATTGCCTTTTGCTAGTGAGCACCTTCCTAATACAGACTCAGAATTGTTTTAACGATCCTTGTCTCACAATAGGGATGTGCATGAACCTGTTCGGGGGCCCTTTTACGGGCCTCTAAAAAGGTTTGAACACTGGGCAGTTCCACCTTCGCCTTCGAACCGGCCCCTGCTGGTTCCGTGCACATCCCTACGTCACATTTCACCCTTTTTCTTTCTATTCAGTTTGCAGCTGTTTCACACATTACCAGATGCAGACATGGAAAGCAGTTAAATATAGAAGGTTTTTGATGCATACTTGAGCTTAGGAAAAACTGTTATTGATCATGGCTTTCCAGCATGCACACTTGCTACACACAGGACAAAGCCATATAATTACAATTTACAATTATTAATATATATTACAATTTACACATGAATTCCATGATATGCAAGACAGAAATGGAAAGTGTTTTCATGCAAAACGATATTTTTTTCTTGACGATTGATGACATGTAAACATAATATGCAAAGACTAGTCAGCCCACTTACAATGACATATAACTTTTCCTTTCCCAGGGTGTACTGGAAAATGATATCTCTGCTAGCTCGTTCTACTGCAAATTATTATTAACACAAGAATAAGCTTGAATCCTTTACAAGAGCAGTTTATTCAAACATAAACCACCATGAGCATTTATGTTTACTTAAACATAAACAATAAGTCAGAGTAAAAAGCATGCAATGTGATTCACTTAATATTGTAAATCTGTTCCACTTTCACTTAGTGACAGTTAGATCTCATTTAGTTCATGAATCCCGATACTGTTGTTGCCAAAAAGGCTCAGACATGCAGCCAGATCCTATACACATTAAACTGAGGTTCAATTTATTCATTAGGACTTACTTCCAAATGTTCATAGGATTGCAGCACTGGCTGCAATCCTATGACTGACATCTAGATTGGGAGTGTGCACGAAACACATTTTGCATTCTGTTCCAAGCTCGGAACAGATTTTAAAATACATGGAATGTTCCGCCGGACCAACTGATTGAGCTGGTTGTCCCAACAAAACAACCCCATTCCAAGGCAGTATTTTCAGACCCATTTCAAGTGTGATTTTGGATTCCACCTCAGAATGGGTCATTCTGCTCGAAACAGCCCCCCCCCCTTTTTAAGGGTGTTCCATTTTGAGCTCAGAATGCTTGAAACAGCCCATTTCAAGGTGGAATTTTCCTACCGCAGAACATTCTGCCCATCTCTAATCCAGATTAAGTTACACAATAGTACTTCTCACAAGTTACTCTAAAGGACTAATTAATTTTAATAGGACTTCTGCTGAGTAATTTAGTCTAGATGTTAGCCTCGGAATGTTTTATGCGGATAAAGTTTTATGAGGATAAGCTACAGAATGTAGCTCAAATGAAGGCAGTTGATCTTTTCCATATTCTAAGAAGTAATGTTCAAAATGAAAAGAAAAAACTAGCCAGAATTATTTCAGATTCTAAAAATATAGTTAGAAACAGCTAAATGTTTTTTTTTTTTAAGGAGAGATGGAAATAGGAAGATTTACAGAGAGATGCAGAGGAAAATTTTAGACTATAAAACAAATTAACAGCAAATCTAAATAATTTTGTTGCATTTTCTCCTCATTTGTAACTCATTATCAATAGCTACACCAACACAGTTCCTGTTTTCATGAATGGGCCTTGTGCTAGAAAAACACTTGAGAACTGAGCTGTCAGGTAATCTACACTGACTGCAATCAAGAGCTGTCAAGTGTATTTAAATCACAGTTTATTTCAGCAGGATTTAAGTGCACACAATTGTATGTTGGATTTTGGCCACTATTTTTACAAGGCCCTGAATGTGTTATTAGATGACTCACAGAAAGTAAATAAATAGTTTTAAATCCAAGACCCATCTCTGCAGAAAAAATAACTATCAAGCTGTTTATTCTCAAACTGTACTTTTTCCAGTTAAATGAAGCTACTTTCCAGAACAGAAAACAATAAGCCTACAACTGTTGACGCCAACATTATATTTAGGACTGGAGAACAGGCAAGTTATTGCTGAAAAGGGCCTTCGTGACCTAGATTATCATTTGCAGTACAATTGGGGGGAGGAGAATTAAAAGTTCACAGCTTCTGTCACAAAATGTTCCACATGTGCAACATCTGCAAATACTGGAATGTGTTTATTTTTAAGAGAGAAAATCAGGATATTAAGGATTATTTCTTTTCTTAGAGGACAACTAAAAGGCCCTGCTCTGCAATGCAGGGAACAGCTAATAGAATGCACTATAAGAGCAGCCCAGTTTCAGAAAAGCCCCTTTACTGATAAGGAACCATAAAAAACATGCTACACATTGGCTGACATCCTAACAAAGTGCACACATGAGGATGGACTGCAGGGGTGTGATAGGGGCCTGCAAGCAACTTCCCAAGTCTTCCTCCATTCAAAGTGTTGTGCAAGTGAGTAAAACTTCCTAGTTCTGCCTGCCCTCTAGAACGCTCTGTTAAGAGAAGAAACTCATAACCAACCCATCCATTTTCAGGAGTCCTAGTCAGCTTCAGAGGGAAAGTGAGATTAGTGAAAGTCTCCCTACCTCTGTTGTACAGTTACATCATTAGGCCGGATGTCAGCCAACATATACAAAAAGGTTTATCATCACACAGCCTCAGTTTCTCACTGAAGACATCAACAACAACAATTCTTCTGTAAAGTATTTCCGTGGTTGTTCCAAAATCTCTGTTACTAATTTTCAAGTTCAGTAAACTAGATCTTAAGCCACCTAATGGTGCAGTGGGGAAGTGCTTGACTAACAAGCAGAAGGTTGCCAGTTCAAATCCCCGCTGGTACTATATTGGGCTGCAGCAATATAAGAAGATGCTGAAAGGCATTGTCTCTTACTGCATGGGAGGCAGCAATGGTAAACCCTTCCTGTATTCTACCAAAAGAAAACCACAGGGATCTGTGGGTGCCAGGAGTTGAAACCGACTTTACGGCACATTTTACTTTAAGCTAGATCTTAGCATGCCCGGAGAAGATTCCCACGTAGATGGCTTGTCAACAGATACAGAACCAAAATGAATATTCCTATAATTATTATTTAACTTTTATCAATCACATTCCTAAGGCTGCACTTAATAAGTTACAACCAAAGGCAATGATTCTATCACATTAGTACCTAGTATGGAATGGCATGGGCCACCTAATGGCACAGCAGGGAAATGACTAGACTAGCAAGCCAGAGGTTGCTGGTTTGAATCCCCACTGCCTATGGGAAACACCTATACTGGGCAGCAGCAATACAGGAAGATGCTGAAAGGCATCATCTCATACTGCACGGGAGATGGCAATGGTAAACTCCTCCTGTATTCTACCAAAGACAACCACAGGGCCCTGTGGTGGCCAGAAATCTACATCGACTCGACGGCACACTTTACTTTATGGAATGGCATCTTTATGAATCAAAATTAACGTGACCAAATAATGCTCATAAGGACCCGGGCAGAACCTTAGAACGTCTTTCTCTAATCTAATTTGAGACACAGCCCAACATTGTTAAAAGCTTAAGAGGGTAACCTGTGCTCTCTCTCAAACGATGCTTGAATATTTTCTACAATCAACATGAACTCCTGGGTCCATTACAGTTAAGGAAACTACCCAATAAATCCTTCCATTTTTTGACCAAGCAGATGATATTTTGATTTTTGAAGTGCAAAGCTTTAAGTTACTTGCTCAATTATTCAGTCAGGAAAGAACCAGGACAAGAATTTATGTCTCCCAATGTATTTCATGCTCTAGAACCAGGATCTTACAAATGAGATATAAGCTGAAAGATTTTGAAGGTTGCTGGGAAAGAGCGAATTCTTTTGTAAAATCTGTTTTAATCCAATAAATTTAAAGTTTATTTCTCATGTAATAATTTCACATCATGCAACTAACAAAGCAGATGGCAGATTATGAAATCTTATGTTTTAAAAGCAATAAGCATTAATTTCCACGGAGTCACAATATTGCTCAATTCTGATTTTCTTGACCTTGGGAGCGGGCAGGGGAGGAATAACAGAAAACTCTTTATTTATCAGGAGTAATAGTACTACAAACAGGTACTTGGGTGTTCCCAAGCTTCCTGCATTGCAATTCCACTGGAACTTGGAAGCATTGAAAGGGAGGCCCTAAAAGCACAGTTGCAAGCCTAGTTGTTTTAGGCAAAATGAAGTGACA
Source organism: Hemicordylus capensis (assembly GCF_027244095.1). Taxonomy (NCBI): domain Eukaryota; kingdom Metazoa; phylum Chordata; class Lepidosauria; order Squamata; family Cordylidae; genus Hemicordylus; species Hemicordylus capensis. The sequence continues at coordinate 64,780,100 of NC_069659.1, read as the reverse complement.
TAGAAATAGAAGCTGTAAGGTTGCAGTCTTGGGATATGAAAGTGTGTGCAGAGATACTGGGCAGGAGGAAAGACGTTGTATGGCAGAGGGGTGCAAGAGGTGGATGTACCAAGTGAAGATGTAGAATGCAGGAAGGGGAGGCACATAGCCAGAAATTCATGTTTTAAAACCTTGGGCTAACTGACCTAACCATCACAAGTACTGTACACTCAGACAAGCGTTTGTTCTGGGACCACATGTTATGAATCAAATATATATATATGGTTTCTTAACACAGTATTTGCCTTGTAACGCTGATGTGGAGAGAGGCATTTGCAGAAATGAATCAGTGAGAAAATGCTTAACCCATCACCTGCCTATTGATTATCCTCTGCTCTTTGCGTAGCTGTTTGTATTTCCTTTCCTTCCTTCCAGCCAGGTCTAGGACCTGAAAAAGACTCAGTTGAGGGACAAAAAGCTGTGGGGCAGGGCAGGCAGGGGAAAGGCCAACTAGGCCAACTCCTCAACCTGCCAATTCTTCTTGGCAAGTGGCCCTACAGTCCCACTAACCAGCAAACAATGTTTGGGAAACCTGTACTCACTGAGATAACAAAAACAACCGAAATATTACTATAGTGAAAATGACTTCTGCAAAAGAAATGTCCACTTTTCAAGACTAAAATTACAGCATGAGAGCTATCAGGCACAGAAAGTTTAAGGCCATCTGTATGTTTATTAATATAAATTTACATATTTTCAAGAAGATGACAGGGTCAAACTAGTCTAAAATAGTCTGAAATTTTCCTACTAAAATGCAAGTCATATGAACCCGCCTTTGTAAGGTTGATTTAGGGTGTGAAATGAGATTAAAATTAACAAAAAAAACCCCACACAAAATATCAGATCTAATGACAATATGCAGAAGGAAGTCAGTTTGGCCACGTAACTCACGGTTTCCCCCCCAACTTTCTCTGTAACTTAACACATAGTCTACTCTTCAAAGGCTGCCCAAGCATTTGACCACATGCATTTCCCTCTTTATTCTTCCTAACAATTACTTGGAAGCATAAAGAAAAAGCCCATCCCTTCTCTTCCTTTATTAAAGCACCCCACCCACATTAGGTACACAAAGATTTGTTTGCAATGTTGGGCATAAATGCTTGGAATGCAGAAGGAAACAGAACACTGGCAGAAGAACAGAGATATATTGGTGTTGGCAACAGAATTATACGGGAGGAGCAAGACAGGAAGATAAGGGCTCTATAAACTAGGTTTGGACATTTCAAGACCGTGTAGGACAAAGTCATTACAAGATTGATGATGGACAACAGTATATTTTTAGCCCTGCAAGGAACTGCCCCGAATATAGGTAGGTGTATGGTAAATTTAGTTACATGAGTGGGACAAGGTTGAAGGACTGATGGAAGACTAAGGGACAGAGATTTCAATGACAAGTTAGTGCAGAATGGGTACATATATACCAGCTGGCGTATACATGGAATTAAGAATGCATAGTAAGGGCAACTTCTATGGGAAGTGCCCTTAATTTCAGCACATTTGCACATGTTTTGAAGAAAACTCCTCCCTAGAGCATTTTAAAGTCCTCTGATTATGTTAACTTTACGAAATGGTTCCTAATGTATGTTCTAGGAATATTCAAACCTTAATATTGACCCTAAAAGGTCAAGTGAGTGGCTGAACTGTTGAGTTTCCTCAGAGCTTTATACCACACTATTGTGGTTTTTCTAGGTATGGTACCTCTAAAAGCTTTCCTTAAAATCATTTGAACATTATGAAACAATTTTACATTGTTAACTTTGATCATTTATTTATTTATTGTTTGTTTGTTTGTTTGTACACAAGTATATATCGCACGTAGATTTTATCCCTGGGCATTTCACGTTTTGGATTCATGTTGAGACATTATACCATATACCTCACTTTCATTTCATCTCCCCCAAAGCCCAAAATTTAATGAGAAGTTATTGCAGAAGAAATTCTGGAAAAACTTGATCTTACTGAGGAGTGAGCTAAATAAAGTGAAATGTGCTGAAGCAGCTCTACACATGGAAAAGGAAAAAAACCCTGAAAAGCTGGGGATAATACTTGAAATTCTACATTAGAAACTATGACTGCTAAAAAAGCTATATTTTATAGTGCAATAATATATATTTTGTGCACTATATTTTAATAGTGCAACACCTGGATAGAATGTCTCACTCCAGTACAATGGCAGGGGAAAGTGTGCATTGCCTCACTCACTTACAAACACACTAATGTAATCTGTGGTAACTTATCAAGAGTAGTTACCATCTGTGTACACAAAGCAATTACTTTGCCATGTGTACCTCTCTCCTAAAGCTGTCTAGGGCGAACAATAACTCGAGGCTAAGGAGTCTGGCCATTTCTTAGCTTGCAGGGAGAAGAAGAAGAGTGGACCCAAGGACCAGCAACTGACTATGCTAATATACTGCTACATGCAATGTCTCACCGGCAGCTGGACATCTTTGATTTACAGAAGCAATCCAGAAAAAAATAAGTGCCAGATTTTCTTTATTTACTTAACCTTTGAAGCTACCTGAACATGTTGGATGCCTTCATTTCTTATCACAAGTTTTGCAAGTGTAAGATTTTGCTTATATAAGTGTTGTTTGTGCAAAATGCTTTCTAAATTCTAGACAAAGAAGTCTAGACTTTCACTATCTAATTAAAAATCATGTTTGAATACAGTTGAGTCATTGCTAGGACAATTTAAAGAAAAATACACACCTTTATACCCACTCAGAACTTTCCTATAGGCTATGAACTGCTCGAAACTCAATGACCAAATTTCAATTCCAACATTAAAAATAAATAATATTGACCAACATAATTCAAAGTAAACAATATTCTCAACATCTGATTGACATGAACAGCAGAATTTTAGTTTTTTGTGTAGAGCTGTGAATCAATATACCGAGCATCTGGATTATAGCAGATTACACTGAATTTTTTCTCCTAGCATCTGTCAAACATAGCAACTAATATTAATACAGACTATGCATTAGACAAATAGGTCAAAGGAATTTCCAACATGCTTTTCAAATTAGAAGTAATGCTGCTGGTACATATGTGCAGTGCTTTAACACAACACATTCGGGAGTATTTCACTATGATGAAGTTTAAACAATAAAAATCGCAAAGCATCAGCAATAACCAGCAAGAATTTGAAAACAAAGTATTGACCTTAATACCCAGAAAATACTGACCCATGTTTCCACATATACATAGCTCCAACAGTTTAAAGTGTCTGTGATATGTATGGAGTGAAGAATGATATCTAAAGTGAAGCCTATACAGGCGGCCTGTTATAGATGTTCCCAGAACCTGCAGTTTCGTGTATCCATGGTCAGCCATGTACACCCGGCCTCATTATCAACTGATCTAAAAATAGTTGAAATTTGGCTATCCGCAGTTCCTAGGTGGCCGGAAATTACCTCTGAGGTCATATTTCCAGCCACCATTTTGCTGAATGGGGCCATTTTGTGGCTCTTTTGTTCAACCACCTCCCAGCCTCGGTGATTTTTCATTGAAAAGTGGCAAAAATAGGGGTTGGGGAGGCATTGCTGGGCAGCTCTGGAGAGAATGGAGATCTGGAAAGCATGGCACAGTACGTTATTGCTCTTGAGAACATAATAACAGCCCTGCTGCATCAGGCCCGAGGCCCATCTAGGCCAGCATCCTGTTTCACACAGTGGCCCACCAGATGCCTCTGGAGAGCATACAGGCAAGAGGTGAGGACATGCCCTCTCTCTTGCTGTTGCTCCCCTGCAAATGGTATTGAGAACGCATCATGCCTCTGAAGCTAGAGGTAGCCTATAGCCACCAGACTAGTAGCCATTAATAGACCTGTCCTCCATGAATTTGTCTAAGCCCCTTTTAAAGCCATCCAAGCTAGTGCCATTACCACATCCCATGGCAAAGAATTCCATAGATTAACTATGTGCTGTTGGGAAAAGTACTTCTTCAGTCGTAAACTTCCCGACCTTTAGTTTCATGGGGTGACCTCTGGCTCTAATGTTGTGAGAGAGGGAGAAAAAATTATCTCTGTTCACTCTCTCCACTCCATGCATAATTTTATACACCTCAATCATGTCTCCTATTAGTTGCCTCTTTTCCAAAGTAAGGAGCCCCAGATGCTGTAGAACTGCCTCATAAGGAAGGCGCTCCAAGCCCTTGATCATCTTGGTTGCCCTCTTCTGCACCTTTCCCAGTTCTTAAGATATGGTGACCAAAACTGTTGCACCATAGATTTGTATAAGGGCATGATAATATTAGCATTTTTATTTTCAATCCCCTTCCTAATGATCCCTAGCATGGAATTTAACTTTTTTTTAAAAAACAGCGCTGAGTTAACACTTTCAATGAGCTGTCCACCATGACCCCAAGATCTCTCTCGTGGTCATTCATTGTTATTTCTGCCTTTTAAAGCTGTTTTCTGACCATTTTTGATCTCCAAGAACTAACCCCCACCCCCATTTCCCATCCATTCAAGATCTCATTATCTGTGGTTGTAGCTGAGAACAGAACCCTTGCGGATAACAAGGGCCTGTACAACAAAAAAGTAAATTCAGCAATACTTCTAAACAGCATGAAGCAATTTTGTTTCCACTATAAAACAGTGGTAACCAAAATCCTGAAACACATTTCAAAATAATTAAAGAGTTATCTGAAAAGAAATTACTACTTGCTATTGCCATTGTCATGTACAAGAATCAGCTCCTTAATTTCAAGGAGATAACAGGCATCATATTTATACACAATGGCTGACATGTCTGCAGCATTAGGAGGACCACTTAAGAGCTGTACCCTTGCAGAGGCTGTGAGGAAACCGGCCAAAGGCTTGTCCCTCAGCTACGCATATGCAGTGGGAAGAGCCATTTTTGCAGGTGTCTCTCCCTCCAAAAGCACTTCTTGGCTTCCAGAAAAATTTCCCGAGGGCTGTGTGGTACTGAAAATAACTCCTCTCTTCCCCTCTGTGCACATTTGGCTGCAGGACTACCTTTTGGTTGAGCTCCACAGCAGCCTCCCTGCAAGGGTGCAACTCTTGGTCCACTCTCCTAATGCTGTGTGGGACACATGGGCCAATGTTTGCTTGTTGCCTTTTGTAAAAATCTCAAACTGGCTTACAGAAAGTATTGATCTTTTCCAATCTTGGATCTGCTAAAGCAGAATTACTACTGGTTCCTTTTTCCTGTTGGCTCCATGGAGTTGGTGAGAAATTGTACTGATCACTCTTAAACTCCGGCCTGCTACTTCTTCTCACCATTGGATTATCTGTTTCCCACCCTATATTGTCCACAGGTAGACCAATATTTATACAACAAATATTTATATACTGTTCTTCAACAAAAGTTCCCAAAGTGCTTAACCTATTTATAAATAAATAAATATGGCTCCCTGTCCCCAAAGGACTCACAATCTAAAAAAGAAACGTAAGATCGACACCAGCAACAGCCACTGGAGGGATACTGTAGTGGAGATGGATATGGCCAGTTGCTCTCCTCCTGATAAATAAAGAGAATCACCACTTTTAAAAGGTGCCTCTTTGCTCAGTTAGTACAGGACACTAATAATTTATGTTATTCCAACAGCAACCATGGACTATTTAAATATGCTTTTAAATGAAAACAAATTTCAGTTGAATTAGTCTATGGTTGTGGATTATCATGATCATTATTGTTATTTATATATTTATATTTATACAGCACATCAATGTACAAGGTGCATTACAGAGTTTAAAAGGAACAAATAAGCAGGTCTCTGCTTCTGAAGAGCTTACAATCGAAAACAGACAATAGAGAAAACAAAAGAAGGGAGGAGAGGAAGAGACAACGGCAGCAAGAAATGAAGGCCAGCATTTAAATTTGATCATAAGTGTCAAACAATCAGTGCATTAGTTAATGGACCTAACGGTTGAGCTAAATATAAGCCAATATTAACAAAGGGTGATGTTAAAAAGTTATAATTGGTCCTACAGAAATGATACTAATGCACCAGTTCTTAAATCTGCATACAGTTTTTAACATTCTGTTTTAAATATAACATTGTCACATGCACACTTGACAATGCACGAACACCACATAATCAGTCATATATTACAAGTATAACAGTATGTGACAAGTGCTGACCACATCCGAGCTTATACAGTGAACTCTAACATAATCCAAATCAAATGATACTCTTACAACACTGCAAAAGGCTCGTTAACACTGCACATATTGTCTTAACACTTTCCTCAGTAATCCTCAGGCTTGCAAATAATAATAATAATACTAATAATAATAATTCAGCAGTCACTGGTTTCTACTGTGTCACTCACTCCAGCAATTCATGTACTAGGCTGCATTTTTACCAAGGAAAGTCACAGCCAGAAACTACTCAAAACCATCTAACACTCCCCACTACCGAGTAGTCTTATGTAGTATGGTGCAAAACTTCTTGTATTTGTTCCTGATAGCAATAAGATATGCACCCAAATTCAGTGAGGGAGATCTGCACATGTCCCACAGAACTTAACAGATGAGTTTAATGCCAGCTCGTATGGCCCTGTGGCTGCTGCCCTGTGGGTGAGTCTGTGTGGGATCGAGGCCAGCGGGAGTAAGTCAGCAGCAGTTCTTGAGGACCATCTGCCCCAACTAGTCATCTTTCTGAGCTTATAAAAGGGCTGCTGCCCTGTGGTGGCAGGCCAGCCACTGGCAGAGTAGCCACTGGTGAAGTGATACCAAAGTGGGTTGCCCCTTTTGGGGAGCTGCTTCGGGGGATGAGGGTGAGGGCCAGGTAGTATTATAGTAGTATTATTAGGTCCTGGGTGTTTCAGCTGTGTCTTGGTTTGTCTGGCGATAGGGAGACAGGGGGCATGTCCACTGACTATGGGGTGACTATTCGGGTGGTGGTGGGGAAGAGAAGAAGTAAAGTTGGCAGGTCAGCAAATCGTTACAGGGGAAGGGAAGTCAGAAATCTATTAGCTGTTTACCCTTCCGACTGTCCAGCCATCTCTTTGACCTTGGAGAGCAATGCCAACCTCCCTCACCTTGCTCCTCTGTAATGCCAGGTCTGCCCAGAATAAGTCAGAAACCATCCATAATTTGATTCTGGATGAAGGGGCAGACCTGGTATGTATTACAGAGACTTGGTTGGAGGAGAGTTGTGGCCCAGTGTGGTCCCAGCTTCTCCTTCCAGGGTACTCTGTTGAACAGCAGGTATGGGGACGTAGGCAGGGAGGTGGAATGGCTGTGGTCTATAAGAACAATATTTCCCTTACCAAGATCTCTGTTGAGGTGTCAGACCATATTGAATGTGTGTACTTAAGTTTGGGGACCAGGGATAGACTGGTGTACTCGTGTCAGTTGGTGTACTGATTGCCCCGCTGTCCAATGGAGTCCCTAAATGATATTGGTTTGGCGTCAGAATCCCCCAGGCTTGTGGTGCTGGGGGACTTCAATGTCCACTTTGGGACCGGTTTGTCCGGGGCAGCTCAGAAGTTCATAGCAGCCATGACAACTATGAGCATATCCCAAGGGTTCTCGGGACCAACAGACATTGCTGGTTGCACGCTTGGTCTGGTCTTTCACTCTGATCAGGGTGGTGTTCCATGGGTGGGGACTCCTGTGATTTTCCCATTGTCATGGAAGGACCACTATCTGGTCAAAGTTGGACTTACAGTCACACCCCATCTTTGCAGGGGCGAGGGGCCCACTCGAGAAGGTTATTGGATCCAGTAGGGTTCCAAGAAGACTTGGAGGGATTTAGTGTTGGCTCTGCAGGTGATCCTGCTGATGCCCTGGTGGAGAATTGGAACAGCAAACTCACCAGGGCAGTAGACATGATCACTCCTAAGCGTCCTGTCCAACAGGCTTCAAAATTGCCCCCTTGATATATGGAAGAACTATGGGGTTGAAGTAGCGAGGTAGACAACTGAAACACAAGTGCAGGAAGACTTGATTCGAAACCAACAGATTACAACATAGAATACATTTGAAGATCTATGCTCTGGTAACATGGGTGGCAAAGAAGCAATTCTTTTCAGCCCGTATTGCGTACACAAGTTCATGTCCAGTGGAGCTGTTCAGGGTTGTGATAGGGCTAGTAAGTGCTCCTCCTCCCTTGAATCAGAACTTGGAACCATCTATTACCCGCTGTGACATGTTTAATGAGTTTTTTGTGGATACAATATCTCATATTTGGGCTGACAGATTTAGACCCCACAGTTTTTTCCAATGTCTGAATTGGAGATGTCCAGCGACTCCTCTTATGTGGTCAGGCTAGATCAGTTCCAGTTTGTGACTCGTGAGGATGTGGACAAGCTACGTGGAACAATGTGGCCTACGACCTGTTCTCTTGACCCTTGCCCGACATGACTTATGTTATCTGCCAGGGGGTTGTTGTAGAAGGCCTAGTAGAGATCATAAATGCTTCTCTGAGGGAGGGCAGGATGCCTCCTTGCCTTAAGGAGGCAATTATTAGACCTCTTTTGATGAAGCCTGCATTGGATCCCTCAGAGTTAAGCAACTATAGGCCTATCTCCAACCTTCCGTAGTTGGGCAAGGTAACTGAGAGGGTGGTGGCCTCCCAACTCCAGGCAGTCTTGGATGAAACTGATTATCTAGACCAGTTTCAGACTGGCTTTCTGGTGAGCTATGGGGAGGAGGCTGCCTTGGTGGGCCTGATGGATGATCTCCAGTTGGGAACTGACAGAGAGAGTGTGTTGGACCTCTCAGCTGCTTTCGATACTATCAACCATAGTATCCTTCTGGAGCATCTGGGGGTGGTGGTGGTTGGGGGTGGGAGGTAGTGCTTAGCAGTGGTTTCACTCCTATCTCTCAGCAGATTCCAGATGGTGTCCCTCAGCTACTGTTCTTCAAAAATCTGAACTTTTGTATGGTGTCCCTCAGAGCTCTGTATTGTCTCCGATGTTGTTTAACGTCTACATGAAACTGCTGGGAGAGATCATCAGGAGATTTGGTGTAGGGTGTTATCAGTATGCTGATGACACCCAAATCTTTTTCTCCTGTCATCATCAGGAGAAGGCATAACCTCCCTAAATGCCTGCCTAGAGGGGGTGATGGGCTGGATAAGAGATAAACTGAGACTGAATCCAGATTAGACAGAGGTACTTATTGTGCAGGGTTGAAACTCAGGAGATGATTTTGATCTGCCTGTTCTGGATGGGGTCACACTTCTCCAGAAGGAACAGGTCAGGGGTTCTTCTGGACACAAACCTCTCCCTGGTGTCCCAGATTAAGGCAGTGGCCAGAGGTGCCTTCTATCAGCTTCGGCCGATATGCCAGCTGCACACATTTCTTGAGATAAGTGACCTCAGAACAATAGTACATCTGCTGGTCATCTCCAGAATTGACTACTGCAATGTGCTCTATGTGGGGCTGCCTTTGTATATAGTCCAGAAACTGAAGTTGGTCCAGTCAAGCTGGTCTCTGGGTTATCACGGAGCGACCATATCCTCCTATCATAAAAGATCTACACTGGTTGCTTATAAGTTTTCAGGCAAAATACAAGGTCTTGGTTATAACTTATAAAGCCCTAAACAGCTTGGGCGCTGGGTATTAAGAGAATGTCTTCTTTGCTATGAACTAGACCATCCATTGAGATCATCTGCAGTTGCCACCGGCTCGTCTGGTGACTATTCGTAGACAGGCCTTCTTTATTGCTGACTCAAGGCTTTGGAACACACTTGCTCCTAAAATAAGAGCCTCCCCATCTCTTACAACTTTTTAAAAGGCAGTCAAGACACATTTGTTAACCCAGGCTTTTAATTTGATACTGTTTTAATAGTTTGATGATTTCTAATAGTCTTAACATGGTTTTATGTTTTAAATTGTTGTAATGTTTTAACCTTTTTACTTGTTGTTTTTACTGTTTTGTTGTAAACCGCCCAGAGACTTGCGTTTTGGGTGGTATGCAAATATGTTAAATAAATAAATAAATAAATAAATAAATAAATAAAGTTAAATAATAAATGTTAGTGTGAATACCCAAAGGCACAACAACCATTCAGGTATCTGAGTTAGGTTTCTCTTAAATCTGGACTAGTGTTCTCTCTAGTTTTTTTCATCTGTGTGCAGAATGAGTTTTGTTATGAGTGGCAGTATCAAGGCAGTGTGTGCGCATGTACATTCGGAATGAGGCCTTCTTGATTCAGCCTGAGCGGGATCGAAAATTAACTGAGCAGACACCCAAAAAATTGTGAGCGCGTACACACACGCACACCTTAGAGGGAATGCTTATTTGGACCACTGAAGTAAATTTCACATATTATTTTCTATTACATACCCAGTAGAAGTTGCACAATTTCAATGGACAATGCTGTGTGGGCTTGTCAGGAGGTCTATAATAGGGCTAGCATAACAGAGTCTGGATACCAATATTAAAATTTATTTATTTATTAAACTTCTATACCAATGTCAAGTTAACTCAGTAATCCGTTGCTAAGAGCATGTCCAGTGTTTTGAGAAGAGCTATCCTCCAATAAAAACACAGATGAATGCTTTTTGCTTTAACAGTCACCCTTTCAGGTTTAGTGCTTTGCCCCAATTGCCTACCTGGAAGGTGAAAGGAGGGGGGAAGCATATTTGCCTCTCTAGGAACATCACTTTAAGGACACCCCATAAGGAATATCGACAACGGCAAATTGTACTTATTCATTCTTAACTGCTGCAGTATCATAGTGATATGGAAGACATCATTCACTCTACCATGCCCTCTAATTCACTTGCTTTTGTTGTCACATCTGTCACCGAGTCTCACTTACTGCAGGGGACACCTTATGTGCAGTGTAAAGGCTTCTTAACTCCTTTAAAAAGACTTTTAGACATTAAACTGAAGTACTTCGTGCTCTCAGAGCAGCTTTGGCAAGTTCTGCGCTTCAGATATAAGAAATTGCTTGGAAGCCTAGATTAAAAAATAGCCTTGAAACAATCTGAGTGGGAAAGGGACCATAAAAGGGAAGCCGAGCCACTAGACTTGTGCGAGACCCAGGTAGCTTTCCTTTGGTCGATCTGCCGTTCGCTCACAAAATGCTGAGAAATTTCTCCGTCACGCCACTTGGCCGCGTTGCACGACCTGCAAATACCTCTGCCGCCCTTGGTCACGCAGGACTTCCCCAGCCTGTTCCCAAAGCGGACGACTGTTTCCCCATTATATTGGGAAGCGACACAGAGAAAGTGCAGTGACAGAGAAGTAGCGAGAGGACAGCACAAGGCGGCCGGGGGCGGGGAGAGAAACCCCCTTCTCAAAGAAAGGACAGAGGCGCGAGGCACAGAGAAGGAAAGCAACTTCAGCTAAAGAGGAACAAACGGGGTTGCTCCCCCGCCCACAAGGGCTTCCCTGCGCCCTTTCCCTACCTGCGTGCTCCCTGCTGCTGCTGCTGCTGCTGGGCTGCTTTAGCCCCTTCTTGCTGCTCCTTGGATGGGCTCCTAGTAAAGAGTCGGGAGAAGCTGCTGTGCCAGGAAGCGCCGGTTCTCCTCCGGCTACTCCCGCCGGACATCTCCAGCCGCGAAAGGGGACGGGAAGCTGCTTCTCTCTTATCGCTTGCGAGGAACGACAGACGGCTGGGGGACGGAGCCCTCGCCCGGTCCTTCCCGCGCTCCGCTGAGCAGAAGCCTCTCTAAGTTTCTAGTCCATTACTCCAGCGGGACGGACGGGCAAGGGGAAGCACCGCAGAAGCAAGCAAGCAGCCAGCCACTGACTCCTCCTCCTCTTCCCGCCCATGAAGGCAGGAAAGGCGGCAGGGTTCCCTCCCTCCGGCCCACGAGGCGGAGCCAAGGCAACTTCCCGCACGGCGCCTTCTTTCACACAGCCCGCCCTATCCGAAGATAGCGGAAGCGTGGGTGGGCTGCTGCGCGCCTTGTCCAGGGGCTGGGCAGGCATGACATTCCCGCCTCCTCCCTCGCTCGATTCAGCCAAGAAGTTCAGGTTGGTCGAGTTTCGCCTTCCCTCAGCAGATAAACAGTAACTACCAATAGGCGTGTGTAGGTTTTTCAACTGCTGCGCGAAAGGCGACGCCGCTTCGCTCTGGAACTTGTGGGCGAGCGCCCAAACGTCTCCTGTTTAACCCGTTAAGCTGACATGTTAAAAACTTGACTTCTTCGTCCTTGTGCATAATAGAAGTCGCCGTCTATTGTAGCAAAAACACAAGGGACCCTTATGTAGTATCTGGAAGACTTAACAGGTTAGCAGCATGTGATATAAGCTTATGTAGACAAAGCCCGCTTCATCCGCCCAGGAAAGCTTATGCCACAAAACTTCTTTCTGATTTCCTTTTCTTCCTGCCAACACAATGCGCCTCAAGAAGGGTGTGATCCTGTTACAAGTCAGAAGCCTTCGAACACAGGCAGGAGGACTATCTGTCTTCATTACCCTCGAGTATTATTCTGTTGTCAACCAAGATGTTTCCTCCTGCCCTGAAGCCTTTTAACATAGGCATGTTCATTCAGTCAGAAGTAAATTTAGTTCCTCAAAATGTAGAACTGCAGCTTTGCAGTGTGATAATCCCATGCTTGTTTACTCCTTTGCTAAGCAGGGTCTGCCCTGGTTTGCATTTGAATGGGAGACTACATGTGTGAGCACTGTAAGATGTTCCCCTTAGGGGATGGGGCTGCTTTGAGAAGACCATATGAGGTCCAAGGTTCCCTCCCTGGCATCTCCAAGATAGGTCTGAGAGAGATTCCTGCCTGCAGCTTTGGGTGGATCATACCCAAAGTGGTATACAGTCATTCTAGACTGGAACCAGTGAGCTACTTGAAGTGCTCCCAAAACTTTAGGCACACATACTATGGAGTGTGTATTTTTTCCTTTATCTGCAGACCTCCATGTCGTATCACACATCATTTATGAAATTTTGCTGTACTATGTATGGGGCAGTGGGGAAGGGCTGATGTCAGAACCTCCACTGGCCATAAATAACTAAGCATATAGTTCTTTAGATCCACACTATTCTGAATGAAGTACAGCTTTTTAGATTTGCAAATATATTTATGTGTAGTGCTGCTAGAGTGACAGTAGCAAGGTTTTGTGGTTTTTTAAATGTGTATTTTACTTCCTTGGTTATTGTAAATAGCCTATATGCAGTGACTACACCCATACAGTCCATGACATCAACCCCTCCCAAACAGCATTGTTTTATGAAGCTTTAATCAGAGGTGTTTTGATTATAAATAGAGCTTTGAAAAGCATTCACTGTCATTTCCCACTCACAACAATTTGTGGCCTTGCTTTTTGGCACCCTGTTACTACTGCAGCTGTCTAACTGATCCATTATCTCCAAAATCTTAAACTCTAAGGTGTAGCAGACCCAGCTAATTAGTATTTACGATTTTTATGTCCCCCCAAATGTGTATACTGTTCCAAATTTCAATCTGTGGGGCAGTTTACAATTATGTCTGTATAAATGAACTTAAATATCTTAATAATCCTATAAAGCATACACTAGTTCAGGCAGTTAGAGGATGCTGCTGCTGTATCCAAATTTTGTTAGTGTACTGCACATTACTTAGAAAGGTCATTTCAAGGCAACATAAGCCAGTAATCTTGCTGCTGGCCCAGGAACAAAGTAATCAGACTCCAGTCTCTCATGTGGAAACAGTTTGCACACAAACCCAATTTTGGGACTGGAGAGTGGTTTTCCTTGTCTCATCATTGTGTTAAAACAAAAAACACCACCAAAAACAATATTGCCATGCAGAGAGCAGCAATTCTGCTTTTAAGGTACATGCATCACAATTTGACACATAGATAGGGCAGTAGTCCTTTAACTGTACCCTGGAATAATTTGAAGATATCAGTCCCAAATACTTCATGTTCCTTTTGAATTAAAAAAAATATATTTTTAAGGGCAAAATATTGAGGGGCATGACAACGTTCTAACCTAACTGAGGACTATTGGGGCCTGATCCAACCTTGACCCCAACCCGCCCAAGTGGATACATTAAAAAAAGAAAAGCCTTTGTGTCGCTAATCAGACCCTGTTTGACTATTCCTTTCCTTGAGTGCTCATCTGGAAAAAAAAATTAAGTTCAAGTGTTTTGAAGGGGGTGTGACCCATACTCAGAGTCTGATGGGCTTTTTATTTTGCTGCTGTTCTGATTTTTTTTTTTTTTAAGATTTACAGGTTTCTATGGTTGTTTTTTTGGTGGATGTGTGTGTGTATCAGCAAATATATATATTTGCTGCTAGCAACACTGGATCAGTAACAAGAATTGTGGGATACATTTTTTTAAAAAATGAAGGACATCACAACACCACTAACTAGAAATAGATTCATTATTCACATGTGGACAGCTAAACTCTCTTTGTATTCAAAATCTGGATGTTTCAAAGCATTTAAAGCATAAGTGCATATGAGCAAATCTGGAGGGAGGTGTTAGAAATAAAAATAAAGAGTGGGCAAAATGTGCGTGGTGCCCCAGAATATCATCAAACAACAAAAAGACTGAGATTAAAGCAGATGTAGCAATATAAATTTTGGTATCGAGCATCCATTCATGTTTTCCATATAAGTGGATATGTGGCAGGTGGCAATGGTCTCTGAACACAGCTGTCCACATTAAGAATCATGGTAATACAAGCAAATCAAGCAGATGGTAATGAGACCTTAAGTTACCACGTGTGGAGAATATGATGTAATAATATAAGGCCCAAGGCAGCCAGCAAGCCTATAAAAGTGGTACGAAACAGAGAGCATAGGGATGTATCGTATGCTTTAAACTCATCATACTAAAGTTTTCACTGGAGTCAGTCTCTCAAATGACAAAGAACACTGAACTCACATGACAAGCTGTTATTTTCTGCTGCCATTCAGACTAGAATGGTTTGCACACATGGGGAGACCTCCTGGCTGATTGCTGTTCAGTACGAACAGATGGTGAAATTAAATAATTCTGTGGGTTTTTAAAAAAAATTTTCATCTCACTTGGGACCTTTGCAATGTTTTATTAAGTTGTTTGCCTGAAGCTGAATGGGAAAACATCCTTTTAAGAGTCCATTGCTCTCTGACAAAATACATTTTGGTTTTCCTTTTACCTATTTTGAATAAAATATATAGCACCAAAGAAAGCACTATAATTTAGTATCAAAACCATTTTTATCCACCAAGAGTTTAAAAATCAGAAAATGCTACTCAAGTACTGCAAGTTTGTAAACTTATGAGAATGTCTCACTAAACACAGGTTCACCAATCCAGGCTCACCCTGCATAAGGGCTATTTCCATACACATAAGTAGAATAGAGACCCCATGTACAACTAGATGCTGTGGAAAGGGAGACATAAAAACTAACATCCCAGCAATTAGGTGTTTGAGAAAGTGAGGGTGGATGTGCCTAGATTTATTCCATCTCCCACCAAATTGATGGGCAAAAACAGATTGTGGCACAAGTTCTTGCTCAAGAGCAGGGTTTCTTAACCTTGGGCCCCCAGATGTTGTTGGACTACAACTCCCATCATCCCCAGACATGGCCTTTGTTGTTGAGGATGGGAGTTGTAGTCCAACAACATCTGGGGGCCCAGGATTAAGAAACCCTGCTCAAGAGTATAAATCTTTCTGGAACTTGTCTCTGCTCTGGAGGTGCTCTCTTAGAGAAGAAACATGTCATTGATAGTCACACAACATGCTTCCACTCTACTAGAACACTTCTGGAGCATGGGTGGGCTCCAAAAAAGTATTTGTGTTCTTGTGCAAGAGTACAAGACTGTCCACGCTTTAAGGAAGGCATAGTGCAGCACTAGAACAAGCTGCCATGGGAATTGTAGTTTTTAGCAGGCACTGAGAATTTAGGCATAAAAGATATCACTTGGGAAGTCAATTACTAGAGTTTGATTGGGAACCATGCAATTAAACTGGTTAAAATTGATTTAAATTTACGGTGCTTTATACTCAAGCATTGTAACAAGATGTGCTTTGTCATTTTTAATCACCTAAAAAGCAGCATTGTTATATCCTAGAATTATGCTTAAACAAATCCAGGAAAAAAAGCAAGTGGCCAACTAACTATGTAATTTGGCTTCCCAAACTAAGGAAGGCGACTTGCCACTGTACCCGTACTACAGAGAGCTTTATTTAAAGCTGCACAGTTTGAAGCATGGGAAGGAGGCGGCGTTTGTCCAATTTGTGCTTCCTCTGGAAATGCCCTATACCACCCAAACATCTATCCCTGATGTCATTTTCAGGGATATATTTTCAGCCGGTGCTGGGCATTTCCAGAGGAAGCAGGATCAGAGAAATTTGCCCTTTCCCATGTCACAGTCTAGTAGGGATGTCCACAAATCAATTTTTAAAAATTCAATTTGTGCCCAAATCAGATCATGCCTGATTTGTTGTGTCTGAATCTGTCCCGCCAAATCCAAATTGAATTGGACCACTTATAAAGGTTCTAGGGATAACTAATGTGGGTGGTAGGTAGGTCCCTATGGGCACCACCTACCATCCAAATTTTAAGGCAGTGGTTGATTTTTAATTTATTTATTTTTAGTTTTTACTGATTTTGTATATTTCTGCCTTTGGAAATAATGGGGACTCAAAGTCGCCCTATCCTAACCCTAACATGGATCCCCAGCTTTCTTTTAAAAAAAGAAAAGCTATGCTCTAATCTTTGTAGAAGTGGAGTTACGGAGCAAAATGTGCGGTCATTATTTTTCAAGTGTTTGGATTCTTTGATAATGTTTTCTCAAGTAAATCCCTATGAGTATTCATTGCACACCTTCATTTCTTCTGTTCATTTTGACCCTACTGCTTTGCAAGGGGCGGGATTAGTGGCATACAATGTGCCAAATACCCCCCAAACCGCAATCCACTGGGTTCTGTTTATATTTTAGGAATTGTTGATGTGTTTAGACTCTTTGGTGTGTAATGAATCCTCATAGGGATTCATTATGAGGAAAGATTATTAGACACCAAAGAGTCTAAACACTTGAAAAGATTCCTAGAACATAAATTGCATAGTACCCCACTGCCTTGCGGGTGGGAGTGGGGGTGTAGTTGGCACATGGAAGTTGACACTGTCCAAAGACAGTCAAAATGAATAGAAGAAATGAAGGTGTATAATGAATACTCATAGGAATTCATTGAGGAAAATTTATACACCAAAGAATCCAGACACTTGAAAAATAGTGACCACACATTTTGCTCCATAACTCCACTTCTACAAGGGCTAGAGCTTAGTGTTTTGTTTTTAAATGAAAGCTGGAAATCTGGGGGAGTTATTAGGAGGAATCCAAATCTCAAATTGATTCGAATCTAATCAGGCGTAATTCGATTTGGACCCAAATCTAGCCAATGGACCACAGGTTCATTGTCTCCAAATCACCAGAAGAATCAGCTAGTTTCGGGTTCAAAAATGATTTGTACCCAAATAGATTCACACATCCCTAGTCTAGTACTCTGTAAAACTTCTGCAGTGTGGGTGTCTTTCTGGGGTGCATCTGCTCCCTTAGGACGTCAGCCAGTGTAAGACAAGCACTGTTCTTCCAAAATATACTTCACACAGAAAGCACATCGATACATTAGGAGTGTATGACAGCATATATTTTTCCTTATGGCCATGTGAGCAGGATAGGATCACAACCAAGTCCAGTAAGTATCTTGTACTAGTGCACACATTAGCTAGCCAAATGCAGCGAAACAGCTAGTTTCATTTTCTCAGCTAACTGAAAGTTGTGGTGCACCAATACACAATATTTACACCATACAACTGTGCTGCACATTTGAACTGAAGCAGTTACATAGTGCAAGCCTGGAACGGGCATGACAGGGAAGTGACCATGGCGGGGCAAGCTTAGTCAGCATCCTATCTATTATTCACCCATTGCACAGATGAAATGTTGGGGACAGAAAATGCAACACTGACAGAGCTCTAGTGACCTTCTTTCCGAGCTACTATGTAGACTAAGGACACAAGCCATTAGCTTAACAGTACGGGGTGTATGTACATACATGTGTATGTACGCAGGCTGCAGGAATGGATTACAGCTCACACATCAGCACAAGCAGTGTTGCCATTGAACTTTGCTGCCATATCTAGAAACAACATTTAGGCAAAAGTGAATGAAGGTATGGTGATCAGAAACTACTTGAACAGACATTCATAGTCAACAAAAGATTACAAAGAAGCGTTATATAAGATTTGTGTTATTGTCTCCACAGCTAGCTCTCTTATGGCTTTTAGTGTGGATTCAGGCAACTGATTTTCCTGCTGCACAAGTCAGGGAAGGGAAATCCATATAGAACTGAGCAATGAAAGGAATCGGTTCTGTGATAACTAAGTTCACTAGACCTTTAAAATACTGTATGTAAAGTGTGTTCACAAAATCATCTGTGCACTAGACCTTTTCAAACAAAATAAAGTTTAAAAAGGTCTATTGTACAGATGATTTTGTCAATACATCTTATGTACTATATTTTAGAGGTCTATTGAAGAAGGTACTGTGGCCACAGAACTGACTGTATGATTGCTTCAATTACTTAATTCTTAGATTGCCATGGCATAACCAAGATTGCTGTAAAATTTGAGAACTCCAGATTCTATATTCATATGAAATAGTAACCATGTACTGCTCAATCCCCAGTATGTTTAAAATATAAACACAAAAATAGAATTCACTCAACATTTAAAATAAAAAGGGGACTTTAAAGTTCAGCTAAATGTTTATCACATATTTTGGTATGCCATTCCATGTGTCATCTTAGAACAAACAAAACCCAATATAATCATATCCAGTATTTTATTTATCAAAAGATTGTTTCATCTGTTACAGAACACAATTCAATAACAAATTATTCAAACATCCACAACTGCTTATATAAACACTGATATATCTTCAGAAATGGCATTAATGAATTAAATGGGATACCTGGTGTCTGTGCAAGATAAAATTATTAAATTCTGGCTAAAGTATAAGTTCTCTTAGAAACACAATGTGTGTTTCTCTCTATACTACTGGGAATGATCAGGGAATCACATTACTGCAGCTTTAAGATTTATCTTCTTGGGTTTCTACATAAAAACACCAGAATTTTTAGATTTATGTACAGTGATTTTAACATTGTCCAACCACAGCAAAATTTTTGGTCAATTTCATGAATGTATGTATGAGTTACGATGTTTTCTTACAAAAAATATTTTACATGAGCTTTTATAAAAGCCAACAGAAAGAACAAATAGACCTAAAAAAAAGTCTTCATCTTCACAGCTCATCATATACATCTACAAATGATCTTTTTACAAAGTTGCATAGCTTATTGACTTTTCAGGTCTTCATTACTTGGATCTGATCTAGTAAAGACAAACATTCATATTAAAATAATGTTTTTATTTACTTATGTTATCTAAAGAATTTCAGTATTACTAAGGCTTCCGAACAATTTTAGAGAACTAGGTGGTAAGTGAAATGTTTATGTTTGCTGAAACCATTGCTCCCTCACAGAAGTGTTTGTACATCTTCAGCTCAGTTCAGATGTAAAACTAATCCATTGGTTAGAGGCATGCACGCCCTCTTCCACTCCCACCCCTGGTTTTTGCTAATCATAGTTTGCAATGTGGCCCAGGTTGAAAACACCTAGGTCTCCAAACCACATCTTGAAGTGCAGTTGCAAGCTGTGATTTGGATGCAAAGAACTAACCACAGGGAAGGATCTAGACTGAATTAGTCATGACTAAGCACCTAATCATCATCATAAATCCTATTAATCTCAATGTTTGATATGCTGTGCATGTAAGTCATGGATGGTTCAAAATCATTTGCACCACTGTGGGTGTCTAAAAAACATGTCTGCAGTGCTGTGCACTAGGGATGTGCACAAAATGGATCTTGCACTTGGTTTCAAGCTCGAAACAAAACACAGATGGCTGAAAGATTTTGTTGAAACAGCGGTTGAACCGGATGTTTTGACAGAACAAAACTCAAAATGTTTTGAGTGTATCAGCCATAGGGAACAGTGGGGAAACTTGAAACCCCCCATTGTTCCCCATGGGTAGCTCCTAGGGACACCAGAGTGGGTTTGGTGGTAGGGCATGATGGGTGCTACCTGCCACCCAAACCACAAAAGAAATGGGCAAGCAGGCTAAACCTGGGTAGAAATGATTGTGTAGAAGCATGGTATTTGGAAAAGCTACCCAAGTTTTTCTCCTACCTTGCTCCCATACAACCAAAAATTGGGAGATCAAACAGCTCCGAAACCCAGGTAGAACACAGTTTTAGGTTATGTGAATGACTTCATTAAGTGTTAAGAAGTTTAAGGGAGAAATAGTGGTAGGCTGCCAAAAAGGAAAAATCCTTTCCTCCCTTCCACACACAGATATATGGAATGTACATTTCTGAATTATAGACCTAGAAATTGTCAACACACTGTTCCAGAGATTGTATTCCAAGATTCCTAGGAAGCAAACACTAAAGTTTTTAGCCTTGGGTATTGGTGTAGCTGGAATCATAAATAGCACCTTCCAAGCCTTCTCTCTGCTTCTCAACTTTGGGTCCCTGCTGACATCTAGTGGTGTATTTAAAATAATAAAATGAGGCCAGCATTTTAAATATATTTCAACACACCAGCATTTCTAAAGAGCGTTGTTAAAATGATGGCCACTTTAAACTACATACACTGACATTTGCTATAGGACAATGACAATGATTCTTCTACTCAAAACAGAATGATGAGAGAAAATTGCCCTAAGGGTTCAAGGTGGATAGCAAAGAGGGCTTTTCTATGCTACATTCTACTTCTAAATCTAGAAAATTCGTCAAGATTCATTCACCCAATGAGATTAGTTCCCCAAACTACAATTTAAAGTGGTACTAAGTCCAGTTATCAAACAAAAAGATCTAGATATTGTTTAGTTATTTCAAGGCTTCTCTGGTATGTCCTGCATATAAACTTCCATATTTCCTAAAGATATTTTTTACATACTGCCCAGTCTTTTTCTCCATTTATAACATATATACCAAAATGTATATGGAAGACTGAGGCATACTTGCCATGCCATTGTAAGTGTGCAACTAAGCACAAATATGGAACATACAGGACGACCTCGCTATTCACGGGTCCAGCACTTGCGGATTTGTGTTTCTGCGGCTGGGTAATGAGCACCCAACCTCGGTATACGGGGAGGGGCGGGAGTTGGAATTGAATCTTTATTTCAGTCATTGACCAGACAAAAAAACATAATAGATAAGTAGTAAACTCCAGCAATCATGATTCTCTTACAAAACACCATTTACAACATAATATATAGTACAATCGACACTCATGGTTTTACCAATTGCTTCCTTACACAGCTTGCAATGTAGCAAAAGTTTTGCCACCTTAGTGGAAATATTAATATCACTGTTGGACAAAAGGAGACACACATAGAAAGCCGATGGCCGACCTGGGAATCTAAACAAAGTAGGTGACAATAGTGCTAGCCAAATCTCCTAGGCTATCCTTGGCTAACCAAAGCCAGTGTGGTGTGGTGGTTAGAGCGCTGGACTAGGACTGGGGAGACCTGAGTTCAAATCCCTATTCAGCCATGATACTAGCTGGGTGACTCTGGGCCAGTCATATTTCTCTCAACCTAACCTATTTCACAGGGTTGTTGTGAGGAGAAACTTTTAAGTATGTAGTACACCACCCTGGGCTCCTTAGAGGAAGAGCGGAATATAAATGTAAAATAAACAAACAAACTGAAGCAACATATGATCAATTGTCTCAACTGCTCCTGACTAGCACGGGCATAACCATTGGGCAAAAGGAATACTGAGATAGTGACCCTCTAGGAGACCTGAGGGCAGCTCATTCAAGCGTGCCAAGATAAAAACGTTACTAAAGGGATAAAGCAGCATATCTGCAGGTCAAGGTGGCTGGAAATGACCTCTGAAGTCATTTTGGGCCACCATTTTGATTGCTGGAGTGATTTGGAGCCATTTTATGGCTGAAACTGGGGCAAAAATCAACTGTTAATTGATTTTAATTGTTTTTATTTTGATGAAAAATAAAGCCATTTTTGGAAGGGCAGTATATAAATCAAGTAAATACATACATACCACTATTTTTGGCCAGGTTTTAGTGTGATAGGGCACTTTGGGGGGAGGACATCTGGAGGCGATGTGGAGCAAGAATGGGGCAAATCCATGATTTGGGGCCAATATTTTGCATGCGGGAAGCTAGCCCTTCCCCACCAATTCCCATTGCTCTAATGCCCCGTATTCGCGGATTCAGTATCTATAGCACCTCCATGGAATGGAACCCCGTGAATAACAGGGTTCTCCTGTATATTCCATATTATTGTGCCCTGAGCACAAACACTGGCCAATATCCAGACTAAACCTGCACTAATGCACCGGGGCAGTTTCCAGCAATTTATATTTATATTAAATGTAAATGTAGTGAGGGTTGTGGAACCCTCAGGGACATTGTTTCAGGAGCACAGGTAGCTGCAGAGGAACGAGAGGAAAAACACAGCTGAAAATCACTCCACATGCAACAGAAAACCCAAACGAATTGGCTCAAGAGACGTCTGAATGTCAGCGACTACTTCTAAAAGTGGCTTTAATCAATTCATTTATGCCTTTTAGGAATTGAATTATTCTTTGTATATTTGCTTAAATTAAATCTAAGTTTTAAAGGGAGATCTCTTTTCCAGAATGATTAATAAATAAGAATCCAAATAAGGGACTCAATTCAATGGGTCTGATATAGATACTTACTGCGTAATTTGGTCTGATAGCAGAAATAGGTAGAAATAAAGCCAAATGAAATGGTGAAATTAAAATGGTAAAGATGAAAAAGGGAAATAGGTAAGGCAAAATATAATGAAGCCTACCTTGAAGCCAGTCTACACCTTCCTGTAATCCTTCTCCTTTAAGAGCATCACTAGCACTAAAAATGGAGAACACATATATTAACAGTCTACATACAGACAATGAGAGAAGTAATCACATTTTAAGAGCAATTTATTCAGAACAGTCTGTTAGTGTACCAAGACCAAAACTATGACAAAGTGATTAGTGCAAAGTGTTCTGAACATTCAAAAGTATGAAGTATTATTCCTCATGAGGCAATATGAGAGATATGTGGCTGTTGCAAAGAGCAGCAACTGTGCATTGCCTCTTCCTCTCTCCTTGGTAACTGTAGTAAGACAAAATGTATGTTATGACTTCCTTATGCTCTAAGTTTCCACGCCCTTCTCCCCAAGTGGCAGCCAATGAAGTGAAGAAGGGGCAGGTAACTGCTTGGTCCAAAGAACCAAGGCCCTCCTCCATGCAACTTTGCCTTCAGACACAAGGCAAGTGACAACCAAGAAAAGAGCTTTTTGGTGGTGGTAGCCTGGCTGTGGCACACACACCTCAGAGACACTTGCCTGCCTGGTCATCTCACTTTTAAGTTTTAGCAGCCAGGTCAGGACTTTAAAAAAAAAAAAATTCACCAAGGCATTTCACAGTCAGTTTTATTTTGTTCAGTATCCAGAAATGTAATCTGATTTTATTCCAGTGTTTTATTAGATCTGGTTTTTACTCTGCTTTTGTGTTTAATACTTTTAGCTGTTTGATTCTGTTGCTTATGATTTTTTGTTAGGATTTCCCCCCCATAAGTTGTTTTTATTCTTGTTACTTTCTTTGGGAAGTAATTTTTAGTTAAAAAGCAGCCTAAAACATTTCTGCATTAAAAAAAAAATTAGATTCCCACTAAATGGTGGAACTGTGCAAGGAAACTGGGGAATTTCAAGGAGGTGAAGCAGTAAATGGATGCAGACAGAGAGAGCTTGATGAGTGATTCCTCATTTACTGTAGTTAGCTGAATTCAAAACTAGGTTTTCCCCAAGTTCTTTCATTTTAGAAATCAGGGAGTCATCTTCCTTTTGGATAAATAAGGGTATAAACCTATATTTAGTCTCTATTTTTAATGGGCTCATCTTAAATTCAGAATCATTGTATTCTGGTAAATATGGTACATTTTTTCAGTGAGGAGGAGATGAAACTTTTTGGGGGGATATGGGTTATTAGGTTTGACAGGGGAGTTAGTGGAAGGGGGAATCCTCAAATGCTTGGAGGGGAACATCTATACCCCTGAAAAAATGGGTACTGACTCCCAAGTTCCCTTCCTTTTCCACTGTCCTATTCTTCTTGCCTTTAGCCTACGATTCCTCCTTTCCTTGGCTGCCTCATCTGCCCCGCCACCTTTCTTTCATTGCTTTCCATTTCCTGCTTCTCTCTTAGGCATGTAACAGATTCTGGTACACTTTTCCTTTCCTTGGTCCCTGCTTTCTCATACCTCCTTTTCTAGGTACCACCCTTTGCTTAATAAATTTCTTTCTAAACTTCTGGGCACATGACAATTTAAAAAAATATTTAATAGCCCATCTTTTTACTCAGGCTTTTTCAGCTTCTTAATAATGTATAGGTTTTTAATTCTGTCACTGATTTTTAAATTGTTAGTTTTTAATTGTTTTTATATGTGTTTTTAAATGTGTTTTATCATTGTGAACTGCCCAGAGACATGAGTGTGGGGCGATATAAAAGTGTAATAAATAAATAAATAAATATGTTGCTTTTACAAGATATTTTTAAATCTTATTCCTGATGTCAGCATATTTGGACAAATGGTACAGAACAGGACTGGCAGATGTTAGCGTGACCAAAGTATATGCCATTTGGCTGCTTGGCAACGTGTTGATTCACTTGTTAGTGCTTAGGAACATAGGAAACTGCCATATACTGAGTCAGACCATTGGTCTATCTAGCTTAGTATTGTCTTCACAGACTGACAGTGGCTTCTCCAAGGTTGCAGGCAGGAATCTCTCTCAGCCTTAGCTTGGAGAAGCCAGGGAGGGAACTTGAAACCTTCTGCTCTTCCCAGAGTGGCTTCATCCCCTGAGGGGAATATCTTGCAGTGCTAACACATCAAGTCTCCCATTCATATGCAACCAGGGCAGACCCTGCTTAGCTATGGGGACAAGTCATGCTTGCTACCACAAGACCAGCTCTCCTGGTCCTTAAAGCTGAAATTATGCTACTCATATATGAGATAATTTTTTAGTAGCTAAAAGGAACTAAAAGTTCCTGTTTCATTGGACCAAAGAGGTAGAAATGCCCCAGAGCCTCCTTCTGCTAACCCTCTGGCCTGAAAGAAAGCCATCTATTGATATATGATCCACATATCATAGCATATGTTGATCCATCCTAAACTATTTTGTTTGCACAGGCATAAGGAATATTTTCAGAAGGCTGACAGGGAGAAGAAAGTAATAGGGTCGGGTCAGTTCCCCTATGACCACCACTTCCAAGAAAGCTACCCCAAATGTTGTACCCGTAGGAGCTACAAAAGAAAAAGCCACAAGAAGTTTGGTTGTGACATTAAAATCTCACATTATCAGTGATGATAATAAAAGTATTATTGATTTGGTTACTACAAAGAGGTTAGTACAGTTTAAATTTATAAAATTGTATTTGTCATCACAAAAGCCCAGCTAACACTTTTTTGTACATGAAAAGTCATGGTTCTTCAGCACAATACTGCCATCCTGTTCATGGCTTGAGAGCTGTAGATTTTCAGAATCGATGACATTTCTTGTATCCCCAACAAGATCAGTATAGCAAAATGGGCATGAAGGCAAAGTGTTTTTCTTGTTTATGATCAACTTAAGGAAAACAGTCACTTTGAAGATGTACAGGGCACTGTTTGCACTTGTACAACTGTCCAAGGCAGAAGTCTTTTAGAATCTACTAATTTTCAGAAAGTACAGAAGTTATTGATTATAGGTTGGAAGTAGGGTGCACTTTACTCCAACAGTAATATACCATTATTCCACAGCCTTGCAAAAACAGGAGGCTGATTAAAGCTCATTTTTGGCATCCGAGTTTGTCCTCGCAAATAAAGATTCCCTTTAACTCAGCATGTTTACTTCTAATAATCTCCATTTAACTAACTAAACAGAGATTATTAAATAACGAAAGGTTGGATGACTGATCTCTTCCTTTAACTAGAGATCAGTCATCCAACATTTTGTTATTTAAAAAAGCAGAACTGTCAATGCTACAAAAGTTAGTGGCCATATTGTAAAGTGAAACATGAACAGTTCTGAACTGCCTGTGCTGCTGTTAGCAACTATAACAATGCAGGTGCTCTCATGCAAATACATAGACAGATGAGTCGCACTTCCACAATGCTACTTACACTGGTTTACATGCCACAAGGGATGGAATGTAAACATCCAAGAGGAATGCGGGCTCCCCAATTCCGTGGCACCCATGCTCCTAATGAAAACGGGAGAGGCTCAGTGCGAACAATGCTGTGACGACTCTCATTGCAAATGATGGGAGTGTGTCACAGCAGTAATGTAACACAGCATCGTTTGCACAGAGCCCCTCCCACTGTCACTAGCAGCTCAGATGGACTGGTGAGTGCCCTGGAAACAGCAAGCCACATTACTCTTGGATGCACGGTTCGCTGCGCACCATGTAAGCCGGCATAAGTAGCATTGAGGAAGTGCCGGTGCGACTGTTTATATAGTCGTACAAGAGCATTCTTGCTCAAGAACACAAAAAGGTGCTTGCAGTGGTACAGAGCCACCCATGTTTCACCATGCAATACGTTGGCCAATATTTTTTTTAAATATTTCCAAATCTCATTAAATGCAACAAGAAATGGTGCTTTACCAGATATGCCATGGCTTGTCTTTGATGTTCTCTAAGGACAACAACTGAGAGACTTTTACTGATGACACAGCATTCCTGAGGTCCATCTTGTTAGCAAAGAATAAAATTGGGATTCGCCGATGTTTAATATCTAGAAGAGCAACACAATATTTTGTTAAACCAGGCACCATCTATAAGTAACAAATTTTGAGGAGAAAAGCTAATACATCACTCACTTTTCACTGAAGGCTGTCTCCTACCAAAATGCACACTCTTGAGTCATGGAGCCTCAGGTGCATGTTTTAGTAGTCCTCTCGATGTAACCCTCCCTACACTCATGTTATATATTTAAGGCTGCAGGTACAGACTGTTTATAATGAAAGCAAAGTCCTATTTACTTCCTATTCAGATAAAGGTCTCATCAAGCAACTCTCAATTAAGCACAGCAACAGCAGGAGATGGAGTTCAAAGTCTGGCACATGAACAGTGAAAACTTTATTATCAGTAATATACATACTGTAGGACCTAGCTTTAGTACTGAACACAGATTTTGGGTATGAGTCCTAGCATAAATTAATGCTTGGTTAGAAGATGCATTACGTCTAAGGGCCCACTGCCACATGGTGCTGCAACATGGCATAGTCCTAATAAACTTTACAAACATAAGAACCTCAAGATAAAGGAAGAGGGAACATCAAGATGGTTACTTCCCATTCCAGCATTGCCCTGTTTCTGGGAAGGAATGAAACGGGAGTAGGAATAGCCACATAAACAGCCCTCTATAACCTGAGCAGCAAGGGAAGTAACAGTACTGTATTCTACCAAAGACAACCACAGGGCTCTGTGGTTGCCAGGAGTCGACACTGACTCGACAGCACACTTTACCTTTACTAATATAACAATGGGCCCTAAATGGTTGACAAAAATCTCTACAAGAAAGCAATACCATTGTGTTGCCCTAGATTCTGTTTCCCAAGATCTTGACAGTAAGCCTTTGTAAAGAGAACAGTGCTTGCTGTTAAGGAGGAAAGCTGGTCTTGTAGAAAGCATGAGTTGTCCCTTTGCTAAGCAAGATCTGCCCTGGTTTGCATTTGAATGGGAGATGTGTGAACACTGCAAGATATTCCCCTCAGGGAATGGGGCTGCTCTGGGAAGAGCTGCATGCAGAAGGTTCCAAGTTCCCTCCCTGACAGCATCTCCAAGATAGGGATGAGAGAGGCTCCTGCCAGCCTGTGTAGACAATATTGAGCTAGAGGACCAATGGTCTGACTTGGTATAAGGCAGCTTCCTATGTTCTTAAGGTGGTTATCACTGATAAAAAGAAGGCGCACTTAAGGATAGTAGTGAAGATAGTCCAGGATATAATCCAGAGCTGGAAAAAGTCACTAAAATGTGAACAAGCTAAAACCCAAAGTAAAGCCTGTCCTAAACATGGAGGAATAGAAATAAGACAACTCTATCATAAACATTCTATACAACTAATACCACCTAATTTCATGATTTGTATTAACCCTTCTAACCTCAAAGAAGTTATCACTAATGGTGGAATCAAACAACACTATCAATGAGTGTACATATGACCAACATTAAAATATAAATAACAGTGTTCTGTTGTCAGTCTTAGTGGTAGTAGTAGTAGAAAGATTTACACTTCATTTAGAATAGGTTAATTATCCATTTTATCGTCATCTTTTCCATGTAATGTCGGGCGGGGGTAGAGAGACTGCTCCCTTGCTACTCTTGCACTATAGGAATTGGACATTACTTCCTACCTGTCCTCCGTATTTGTAGGTATAGTGAGATCAAAGTAGACTTTATGCATGTGCCTTTCCCCCTACTTCCCTTACCATGACTAGAAGTGAATACCTGAACTAATCCTATGCTATTTGAATGTGCTATTTCCATTGTCTCTGGATACTAAATAACTTTCCAGTTACTCCAAGCATGTATGCATGTTGGGAGGAGACTGAGAGTGGTGCTAGAGTAGGCAAGTTCAAGGTCATCTTCCAATCTCACCATACAAATAGGTGATACCATGAAGTAATGTCTAAACACTCACATAATTCATAACAAATGGAAAGATGAGGCAAACCTTTGAATGTTCAAAATTATTTTTCTTGACCAAATAATACACTAATGAAATATCACCACCAGAAGATATGTTTAATGATCTTACCACTGTCTTCAAATAAGTTCTAGCAAGTCTTTGTGCCAAGACACAAAACCTGTTCAGATATGCAATCAGGTAGAAAAGAATGCATGGGAGCAGTGAGGGAGAGATGAGGCTCTTCCCAACCTCAACATGTTTAAGAATCTTGCTGCCATATATACAGTCTATGTTCATAGAACGCAACACATGTGGGCACACACACACACAAAATCTGTATTCTATATTGTCTCACAGTATGGATCATGTGTACCCTGTGCCAAAGCTTTGGGGTTCAGCATATTTCTACCTGAATGATCTCTTGAATAGGAGTGCTAGGTCCCTAGCTACTAAATGCTAGCCATTAATAAGCAAATTAAGAAATCCCGATATCAACTAATTTAAAGCCAACACCTCTCATATTTGAAGAACATTATTCATTGTTCTAAAAGGTTTAAACTTTATGTAAAGTTACCTCAGCATGATGGAAATATGTATTTACCAAATTTCTATACCGCCCAAAACTTACGTCTCTGAACGGTTTACAGTAAAAACAAAATTTAAACATTAAAACAATTTAAAACTTAAAACAAGCTTAAAAATACTAAAACAGTAAATCTAATTAATTAAAAGCCTGGGGGAACAGATTTGTCTTGACTGACTTTTTAAATGTTTTTAAAAGAATGAGGAGGCTCTTATTTCAACAGGGAGCACATTCCAAAGCTTCAGGGCAGCAACAGAGAAAGCCCATCCACGAGTAGCCACCAGACAAGTCGGTGGCAACTGTAGACGGACCTCTCTAGATAATCTTAACGGGCAGTGGGAATCATGAAGACGACGACATTCTCTTAAATACTCAGGGCCCAAGTCATTTAGGGCTTTATAGGTTACAGCCAGCACCTTGTATTTTATCTGGAAACTTATTAGTAGCCAGTGTGGTTTTTTCAATACAGGGGTAATGTGTTCTCTTGGAGATGACCCAGAGACCAACCTGGTTGCTGCATTCTGTATCAACTGCAGTTTCCAGTCTACGTACAAAAACAGCCCCACATAGAGTGCATTGCAGTAGTCAAGTCTGGAGATTACCAGCATACGTACCACGGTTTTGAGGTCATTGATCTCAGGAAATGGACGCAGCTGGCATATCAGCCGAAGCCGGAAGAAGGCACCTCTGGCTGCCGACTCAACCTGGGGCACCAGAGAGAGATTGGGATCCAGAAGCACCCCCAGATGGTATACCTGTTCTTTCTGGGGAAGTGTGACCCCATCCAGAACAGGCAGCTCAAAATCATCTCCCAAGTTCTGACCTCGCAGAATAAGTGCCTCTGTCTTATCTGGATTAGTCAAGATGTCAGTGAGAGTTCTTGAAAAGTTACCGTCTTGCATAGATATCCAGTCTTGCATCACTCAATCTCCAACACAGGCTTATAAAAGAAAGTTTTTTAAAAATGAAGTTTCTTTCATAAGCTTGTGTTGGAGGAGATTGAGTGATTCAAGACTGGATATCTATGCAAGATGGTAACTTTTCAAGAATCATCACTGACATCTTGCCTAACCAAGCACACACATAAAGAGGGATTGCAGGTATGTGACTGGGGTCCACATACAACTCTCCCTGACCCTCTGGGCACAGAGGGACTGGATGAGCTGTGCACAGGCCCCGGCTGCATCCCTGCCAGTCTTCCAACATGTGTGCTTAGTCAGGACATCAGCCAATGTATTTTCATTCATAAGAATGAAATATGTCAAAATTCCTAAGGTTAAATCACAGTTTGTTATAAAACTTATGCCACTCAGTAGAGGCACAGAAATTTAGGAAGCTAAAACTGTGGATCATACAACAAATCAAACCAGAATTTTCACTCGAGGCACCAGTGACCAGGCTCAAACTATCATACTTCGGACACATTATGTGAAAACCCAGCTCCCTTGAGAAGTCCATAATGCTGTGAAAAACTGAAGGAAAGAGGAGGATGAACAGCAGCAAGGTGGATGACTTGATTACGACAGCAATGAATGCACCACCTTAAAGGCTAAGTTGAAGACAGATCATCCTGGAGAGCATCGATGTGGACGCTAAGGGCTGACACCGACTTGACGGCACTTAATCAAAACTGTGGACCTTGCTAATGAGAGGAAGATAATCAAAGGACATCTGAAAAAGTATCAGTTAAGGGAATGTTCTTCAAGTCAAGCATCAATGTCCATGTAAATACAATATAAAACTGTTCAGTCCATTAAATTGAGAAACTGAGGGAAATTCTGAGTTTTCAAAAGCTTATGATATGTGTAAGTTTAGTTGTGGTTTTTTTGACATTTGTTCTTACATCCCTAGATTAAATTGGCATAATTTTTACTAAACAAAGCTGTGGTAAGTCTATTAAGCATGAAAATGTATCAAAAGATCTCACATCTGTATTCGAGTACCTACTCAAAAAAGGAAGGGGGAGTTATATATACAAATGCAGAGTTACCAATAAAAGAATTGTTCTACTCTGAAGACAGGCTGAGTGAATGATAAAGCATCTTCTCACCTGGATGATTCAGGAGGGTATCAAGTTCTTCTTTAGCCACAACCATTCTTAGTTTGTCACTGCTATCAATGACAAAAATAATGGCCTGGCCTTCTCTGTACAATATAGAAAGCAGGGAGGCAAATTATAAGCTCCTAAAACCATGAATCAATCAATCAAAAAGTTACAAACCTAATTCAATGTAATGTGTTGATATACTAGCTAGATGCAATTCCTTCCAGACTAACAAAATAATTTTCTTATGTATGTATTCTGGAACTTAGGCAACTTTTAAAAGTTGGCATAATTTGTTGTTTTACAAATACATCTCTATATTCTTCCCCCAAGACCTCTTTATTACACAAAAATAAAATGATGCTTTTTAAAAAAGAATCAGCTGGGTCAAGAATCAAGAAAGCTAGGTGGTCAATAGTCAAGCTGAAGCCAATTCCCAGAGACAACAGCTGGCATCCTGTCTAATGAAGCACACACATAAAGAGGGACTGTGGGGTGTGTTTCCTCTCTTTCAGAGCATGGGCAGAGCCGTGTGTGCTAAGAGGGACTGGGGAGGTTGAGCAGAGGCCCCAGTCATGTCCTTGCAGTCCCTCTTCACATGTGCGCTTTGTTAGGATGTCAGCCAGTACCAATGAACTCAACTAGATTTTCTCCAGTAATCAAGCAAAATGTCTGGAGTTCTCCCACAGTAGTCTTCCATTACCCTTTGTAATTCTATCTTGCATCATTCCATAAAACAAGGAAGACATCAGCTGAGTCCTCTCTGAATTCTAGATTTTCATTTGCCCAAAGTGTTGTGATAGAAATATTTTTCATCTCTTTACACACAAAAAAAGAGAAAATCACAATAGTCTAATACAGTATCTTTACTGGTATGTTACTGTTCTTCTCTTATACCATCTCATACTATCACTTTTCACTGTGTACTTTTTATTATGTGTAATACTGATACTATAAACTTAAAAAAAAAACAACTGGAGCATGCACAGCTATTATGAGCATCATGTCTCTGCACAGAAACACTTCCTTCACAAAGTACACAATGGATAACACCAAAACCTGGAAGGTTTTTTTTTTTTTTTAATGTTTAAACTAAATTGTGTAGATCATCATCATCATTATCAATTCGATTTCTATACCACCCTTCTATCATCTTCATAGAGTTCATGTAGACATTGTTAGAGATTAAACTTTAAATATGTTCAAATACTACAAACAGCATTAGCTACAGTAAAAAGTTACTTACTTGTAGTAGTGTTCCCAAAGATTTCTGTATCTACCTTGACCCGACATATCAAACACAGTGAATGACAAACTATAAAGAGACAGTAAAAAATAAAGTTGGAACTGAAATGCATTTATGGCTGCAATCCTATGCACATGTACATGGGAGTAAGTCCAATGAATACAGGAGGACTTACTTCCATGTACTCTTGTACAGAATCAGATTATCCAGACTACTTGACAAATAATGCAAATTTTAATACAATTTAAGTCTAAATTTTCTTAA
Organism: Hemicordylus capensis; assembly: GCF_027244095.1. Lineage (NCBI taxonomy): Eukaryota > Metazoa > Chordata > Lepidosauria > Squamata > Cordylidae > Hemicordylus > Hemicordylus capensis. Next base: position 64,747,284 of record NC_069659.1, on the reverse strand, counting down.
ATCATGTTGTCTAGTAAGTCCCAGTGAGCTCAATTAAGACTTGCTTGCAAATAATTATGCTGATTTGGGTCAGGGTGTCAAGATATTGAAATCAACACACAGTGTTTATAGACTCTTAAAACCTCTGCCATTTACTCTTGATTATTTCTCTGGGACTAGTACAACACTTGACCTCGCCTTAGCTTCTTTGCAACCTTCCAGTGTTTTAACATTAGCCAGAGATTTTAAATTCTACATATAGCCCCAAAATGTGCAATAGGAATTGTGAGATTGGTCATGGTCATTTGGCTTGTTTCAATGCAGAATTCTAGATTTACTATAAGCATCCCTTCAACAACTGCACATTTCCAACTATACTTTCAAATCAGCACAGCTGTAACAATGCCCCAAATCTAAAACACTGCCTAACAATAACCTAACGTTTTATGCGACCACAGGAGCTTTGAACTTAAGTTCCTTGAAAGGTAGACTCCATGTTACATGGTATTTTCAGCTAGAGAGACTTTTGATTTTTATCTGTCCATCCATCAAATTTTTACACCGCCCCAAACTTTCGTCTCTGGGCAGTTAAAAACATAAAACAAGTTAAAATATATACAAAAACTTAAAACAATTTAACAATTTAAAAATCACCTGAAAACCTTAAAATTTTAAAGAACTGAAAGTCTTTAATTCAAAATGGCATATCCATTTTTTGGTATGGCATAAGGGTTTGCTGTTCAAAGCCAACAATCTCACTGGGTATGTCCAGGATACAGCTGGGTCCACTTCAGATGTTACGTTTTGATGTTAAGAAGTTTTGATTTTAAGAACACAAGCTGGCATCAGCCTTGGACTCACCCCCTCCCCCATTCAAGGCCTTTTTAAGGTTCCAAGAGACCCAGGGGAAGAATATTCATTTGAATATTCATCCCACCCACACAATTCCTTCCCACTGCATCCTGTTTCAATGTAATAACCCAAAATACTGATGACAATTTTTTTTTAATCTTGGGGTTATAAACTAATTAGTTTTATTGCCTTAAATGAAAAGAATCGATCTGATCATTTACTGAACCATACTTTGGATGGGATCCCACAAAAGGCCCTGCCCATGCTGATCCTTATTTGTTATCCAGAGTGCAGTAAAGTGCTTTTAACAGTACTATAGGGGGAGAAAGGTTAATCATGGAAGAAAGGATTTATAAACCAAAAGGAGTCTGAAAAGAACTATCTGTCATGTATGAGAGACAGTTAACTGTAATATGGCTGATTGTATCAGAAGCTCCTGATGTGTTAATTCTTACAGTAAAACTTCTTTATTTAACCTCTAGTTAAATAAGGCCTCTAGTAGTGAGGCCTATTATTTATTCAAGACTAGAGCAATCGGTAGTGCAGTTACAATACTGAGTCATTATTTAACTGTGGGCTGAACAAACTACTGTTCCCCATATTTAAGAAAGCTGCAAATGGACATCTTCACTTAGCACATGAAAGCGGGGGGTGGGGAAGGGTGAGTGTGCGAGTCCAAAGCTTGTGTTTAGGATAAGCCATGGTTTGTTATGACTAAACCAGCTGCTAAAGTAGCTTTTTAGATCCTGCCCAATATTTTCTTTTGAGCAAGGATGGAAATACCATTAAAATGTACTTTAATAAAGACTTGGAAAGAACTGAAATGGCAATAATTTCTTTTCAAGTTACCCTCACAGAACACTACTGCTATAAGAGCTCCCAAATTTTGGTAAGTTGTGGCTCCCTTAAAACATACATTGCAGAATGACAAACAACTAGAGAAAGCATAGCATGGATATACGACAAAACAAATGTTACAGCTAATACAATCCAGCAGAAAAACGAATACATAATTATCTATCCAGCATCTTACCTGGATGTCTTGAATTTCTCTATACTGAATCCTATTGTTGGAACAATATCTTGAGTTTGAGCCTTCACAAGAGAAAATTTGTCTTAAAAACAAATCCATGTTCAGTTTTAGTACACCAACTCTCACACTCTCCAGATCCAAGTTAACAAATTGAATTCTCAATTTCAGATAGTTTCATACAACAAAAAAATTATAATTTGCATGAAAGCTGAAAGGAACAAGTAAATATCCCAGTGTTTGTAAATAATGGAGAAAGCTTGTTATTTTAGAATTCCCTATCTCAGATTATTTAGCAACTATGTAGGCTTTTTTCATATGCTCTGAACTCAAATCAATAAGCTATATTCCAATTCATTTTTAATTCATCCATTGGTATTAAGGCTTGAATGGATAGTCAGTTTTTGGAGTAATAACAAACATACAATTATTTTATAGCAGGGGAAAGATACAGAGATTTTCCTTTTATTTCTGCTACAGTGAAATCAGTTTTCAGCACCCAAACTTCAAATTGTGATTGCTGGGGAAACCCAATTCTTCCTCCTCCAAGAGCAAGCAGTGTCAACATGATTGAGGACTATAACGTGGTTATGCAACTATCATGATTGATATTGGGTAGCATTAGGGGCATAACGTTGATGAGCCACCCGATTCAAGAGACATTTACAGTGGTTTTCCATGGCATATTTTCTCTTTTTAAAAATTAACCTTGTTAATTTTGGGTACTCCTCTATTGTACCTCTTGAATAGGAAGCTCATATAGTTCTTTAAAAAGAAAAAAGTGGTACTTTTGAACCATGCCTTATTTAATTATATTCACATAAAGTACTTTCAACCTCAGTGCCCTTGCAATATGGAAATACTACTGTCTACCTAACAGGGTTGTTGTTAGGACCACTGAGATAATGTGATGTGCTCTGAATGTTTTAAAGTGCTACACTAAGGTTTGGTGGTAGTAGTAGTAGTAGTAGTATTTCCACTGTGCATTAACAAATATGTAATTCAGTATGTTGTTTCTGTGTTTGTTCAGAAAATAGGATAGTAGGACTAATGCCTATTCAGACAAACTAGAGATGTTGCAAAGGTATACAAGCTTTTCAGAACACATAAGGCAGCATGCAGATCAAGTCCCTTTGTAATTAATGAGACTTAAGTTAGTCATAACAAGCCTGTATCATTGATTTCAATGGTGCTTCAATGAAGGCTGCTGCCCATAGAATGGAAGACATAGGGATTAAATAGAAAGTATATGGCAGTTCTTAACATTTGTATTTTACTTACCACTAACTGGAAGTTGGATTATTGGATCGAGAAACACTGAAATATGTTGCCTGTTCCTCAACAAGCCAGGGATCAAATATTGTCCCAATACCAACTGCATTATCTCTGCAGATTTTCCAGAAGGCTATCTTACCTTAGCTTCTAAATATGTGGAGATAAGAAACTTCTGGAAATGTTGGACACATTTCCAACATTTCTATGTATGAACAGAAGTTTCCTCAGTTCTCCCCATCCCCACTCTGCATCTGTACCTGATGGGTACTACTCCTAAAGTTTCCCCAGATTTCATGAAGAATTTATTGCGTGGCACAGAAAATGGGGACACTTTTGGAAAGGAAGTTCAGAAGCCCTGTAGTACATGCAGAGCTTACACATGAGCACTGTTAGTACTCTGGGAAGAGCACCTGCAGAAGGTTCCAAGCTCCCTCCCTGATATCTCCAGATAGGGCTGAGAGAGATTCATGCTTGCCACTCTGGAGAAGCCACTGCCAGTCTGTGTAGACAATACTGAGCTAGATGGACCAGTGGTCTGACTTGGTATATGGCAGCTTCCTGTGTTTAACATGACCCTTTATATAAACAACCAAATATATAATTTTGTTGTTAACTCACATTAAAGAAAAGGCTCTTTCAATACCACCTCAAAGTAATGGAATGGCACAGCATAACACTACAAAAGCCTTAATTAATGTCTTCCTGCACTGTACTTAAAGCTAGCTACTATTTAAAGAAAAGCTATTTAAGGTAAAGCTTAGAGTTTAGCAGAAACATGTGTGTGTTTATGCACGCACGCACACACACACACACACACACACACACGTACAACAAATACACACATCATTCATTTCCTTGTTAGCTAGCAACGGTTTAGCCAAGCTAGAAATCAGCTGACAGGTCATAGCAAAAACTATGCTATTTAAAACTAAATTATACATGCCTCATATTAGATTTCAATTATCAGAGATTTAAAGTGGACTATTTCTTTAGTGTATCCTCCGATTAGCTAAATATGTTTTTTTAGTTCCATTTCTGAGGTCTATACTATGCTTTTATATATTAAACACAAGGACACTTCTTTTGACTTCATTGCACTGCTATATCACACACAGTAGGACTGTCTAGAGACAACTTCCATTATCATTAGTTTTGTTCATTTTTACTATAAAGCATGTCAAAAGCTTAACACAAAAATAAAGTGGAGAATAATGCATATGGGTGATTGTTGTCTTGAAATTCAGTATTCTAGGCTTTTACAAGTTTTCTTTTGATCTAGAAGCCAGCCCAAGTGTCCACTGTCTGGCTCCTAACATTTTGGGCCATGGATGGGGTGGTATAAAAATGTAATAAATAATTATTATAGTAGAAGGTGGTGGTAAATGGGCTTCTCTTTATTTTACAAGTAACATACTTAGAACAGAAACAGGGTTGCCTGAGACAAATAAATATTTTGTTTAATAACTGCTTCTGAATGTCCTACTCTAGCATTTGTCAAGCCCTGTAGTATTCAGTTTGTAACAAGATTGAGCTTTCCACAAGTTTCTCTTAATAAAAGTCTGGCAACATGCTAAAAAAGTTACTTACATTCGACGGCTTCAGCTTATTGATAATTGTTGTTTTGCCACTATTATCCAAACCAAGGCACAAAACATGAACTTCTTTCTTCTTCAGGCCAAGCCAGCCAGCCAGCTTGTCAAATAGTCCCATAATTTTGATCAAATGGCACAGTCAACACCCGTAGTTTGTGAATATGCCTATTTAAAATAGTTGCAGTTATTGTAGATGGACATGAAGACAAAGATCTTAAAGCATTTAGGAGAGAAACTCTGGCATAAGATGGCTTCAAACAGCATTATAGCAGGTTGGTTAATATAAGTAATGAGAAGGTAAGCTGATTATTTGCAAGATGCTTGAAACCAAAGCAGATAGGCTACATACATGTCAGTCTGACTAAAGCACAGTTTCCTATCCAGTGGATAAAGGTGGTGTTATGATTCACAGAATTCAGCACAACCAGGTTAGTGAACTTATTTGCAACAAATAAGATTTTACAACAGGCAGTAATTACTTTGTTCAATATAGTCAAAGCTTAGAACAATGACAGTAAGTAAGAACATCAGTGTCCAGAACCGTGATGGGAAAAGTTTCATCTACAATTATCTGGTCAACCTGATCCTTTGGGATAGGATCTTCTGTTCACAGATCCCCAGTTTCCACCTTTCAGTTTAATTCACAACACGGACAAGCAGAGAACAGGGCAAATAATTAACTTGTACCGGAAATGCCTACATAGTGGGACAATAATAATTTCTTGAAAACATAAAAATGAGCTGCCTCGAGGAACAGTAAAGTCAAGCCATACACAGCACTCACTGCCTAACGCTCAGTAACGGATCTTTCCTGGCCAATTAAAGGAGCCTGAGCCATACACTACCTAACAGTATCTAGTGCGATAAACAGTGTTCAATGATGCCGCTCTGCAAGTACTGTATCTTCAAATGTGGGGTCTATAGATGACATTCTCAGTCACCCAGGGCCCTACCCGTGCTGGAGCCCAGCGGCGCTCTGCCTCAAGGATAAGCCTCTGCTTTGCAGCCCCGCAACAGCTACGGCCGCAAGCGGATCCCTCTTCCTCTGACCAGGTCAGCCGGCCAGGGGAAGGGGAGCGCCATGCCGCCGCCGCAGCTGAGCGAGAGCACTCCCACCGCCACTTACTGGTGCGCTGCTGTTGGCTGCAGATCAGAGGACTCGTCTCGGCTTCCGTAGCAACGAGCGTTGCTCCTCTCCAGAACAGAGGAGGAGCGGGAGCCAGAAACATCGCTTCCCTCCTCATCGCCCTCTTCTTCTGACTGGCTGACAAAGCACTCGGGCTCAGCCCACCTTTCTCTCTGCCTGACAGACGGGTTCGGCAACAAAGAAAAGTCCTAGCTGAAACACAGCGAGAGCATGTATCTTGTTGCCGAGTCTGTCAGTCAGGGCGGGGAGGAGGCGGGCCAAGCTTGAGCCTCAGCCAGTCACAGGAGAGGAGGAGGGCGGAGCGAGGCGAGGTCCTATGAAGCCCTAGTTATGAGGCTATCACCCACCTGATGTCTGTTAGGAAGCGTGAAGAGCGTTTGCTGGAAGTTAGGGTGGTTTCACGTGTCTTGATTTTCCGTAACATCAGCTTTGGCAAAATTTAATTTCAGGGGCTGCTGTTATTGGCTGCTAGTGTTAATTTATTTCCCAGCAACTTTAGCAAGATTGTGTGTGGTGGGGCCTCTTTTCTTGGGTCCTTCTATATTTTCTCTTTCCTGCCAGTTGGGGAAGATATACTTATTGGGGCAGGGAGGGAGGAAGGTCCTAATTCTTGGTTCCTTGCATACTATTATTCCCCATTCCCAACGTTGACAAGATTAGCTTGTGGTGGGGGCGGAGTGTTACATTTCTCACCAAGGTTAGCAATATTTACTTATTTGATAAATTATGAGCTCATAGGATCTTGCTATCTTCTAAAACTAATGCTGTTCTTTCTCCAGTCTCACCTTCTGCTTCTAGTACTCATTGTGGGAGAACTGAAAGATTCAGTGATGTCTTGATTAATTGTATTTTTGATACTATACTTTATGGACTTCTTCCTTATCAGTCTCATAGATTTTGAAGTTTAGAAGCCAAAAGATGTAAATTTCAATCTCTATAGCCAATTTAGATATCCCCAAAATACAAACTCAAATACATACATGTTTAAATGCTCTACTAATGAAAAGGTCCCTCATTGCTTCAAAAATGAGGGTAAACCAACACTGTAGTCAGTTAAGATGTGCTATCACCCTCCAGATCAAAATGCTGACAGTGACTGGGAGTTGCAGCAGGAAATCAGGGAGGTGTTAAGAGAGGCAGGACAGTAATAATGGATTACTTAAATTGCCTATGTATAGACTGGGTAAATTCACAGTCAGGTCATGACAAAGAGGTCAGATTTCTAGATACGCTTAATGACTGTTCCCTGGAACAGTTGGTCTTGGAACCAACCAGAGTGAAGGCAACCTTGGACTTATTCCTGAGTGGCACCCAGGACCTGGTCCGTGATGTCAGTGTCATTGACCCTTTAGGGAACAGTGACCATAGTGTGATCAAATTCAGGATACATGTGGGGAGAGAATCACCAAGGAAGTCTAACACAGACACTTTGAATTTCAGAAAAGGAAACTTCTCCAAAAGGAGGAGGATGGTGAAAAGAAAGCTGAAAGGGAAAACTAGGAGAGTCACTTCACTCCAGAATGCATGGAGTTTACTCAAAACCACAATACTAGAAGCCCAGTTAGACTGTATACCCCAAAGGAGGAAAAGTACCACTAAGTCCAGGAGGATGTCAACGTGGCTAACGGGTAAAGGCAAGGAAGCAATAAAAAGGAAGAAGACTTCCTTCCAAAATGGGAAGGCCTGTCCAAATGAAGAGAACAAAAAGGAACACAAACTCTGGCAAAAGAAATGCAAGGTGACAATAAGGGAGGCAAAAAGAGAGTTTGAGGAACATTTAGCTAAAAGCATCAAGGGAAATAACAAAAACTTCTTTAAATACATCAGAAGCAGGAAACCTGCAGGTAGGCGGTTGGACCCTTAGACAATGAGGGAATGAAAGGGATTATGAAGGAGGATATGGAGGTTGCAAAGAAGCTTTGTGTCCATCTTTATGGCAGAGGATACTGAGCATATACCTGTTCTTGAACCAGGCTTTTTGGGGATGGAGGCTAAAGAACTGAGTCAGATAGAAGTGAGAAGAGATGATGTTCTAAACTGTCTGGGAAAACTAAAAAGTAGCAAATTGCCATGGCCAGATGGCATCCATCCAAGAGTCCTCAAAGAACTCAGATGTGAAATTGCCGACCTCCTTGCTAAAATATATTAACTTATCCTTGCAATCAGGCTCTGTACTGGAGGACTGGAAAGTAGCAAATATAACACTGATTTTAAAAAAGGGATCCAGGGGCGATCTGGGAAATTACAGGCCGGTTAGCTTAACGTCCATTCTAGGCAAATTGATGGAAAGCATCCTCAATAAAATTGTAAAGCACATAGAACAACAGACCTATCCAGTTGACACAGTATACCTGGACTTCCAAAAAACATTTGACAAAGTTCCTCATCAAAGATTCCTAAGAAAACTTAGCAGTCATGGGATAAGGGGACAAGTACATGTGTGGATTGCTAACTGGTTGAAAGACAGGAAACAGAGGGTAGGTATAAATGGAGAGTTCTCACAATGGAGGGAAGTAAGAAGTGGGGTCCTCCAGGGATCTGTACTGGGACTGGTGCTTTTTAAATTATTCATAATTAATTTTAAATTATTCATAAATGATCTAGAAGCAGGGGTAAGCAGCGAGGTGGCCAAATTTGCAGATGATATCAAACTCTTTTGGGTAGTGAAATCCAAAAAAGATTGTGAGGAGCTCCAAAAGGATTTCTCCAAGTTGGGTGAGTGGGCGACAAAGTGGCAAATGCAGTTCAACGTTGGCAAGTGTAAAGTGATGCACATTGGGACGAAGAACCCCAACTTCAAGTATATGCTGATGGGATCTGAGCTGTTTGATGGTGACTGACCAGGAGAGGGATCTTGGGGTCGTGGTGGGCAGCTCGTTGAAAGTGTCAACTCAATGTGTGGCAGCTGTAAAAAAGGCCAATTTCATGCTAGGGATCGTTAGGAAAGGGATTGAAAATAAAACTGCTAATATTATAATGTCCTTATACAAAACTATGGTG